>NC_064766.1:34376911-34696911 GCF_011397635.1 Epinephelus fuscoguttatus
CAACAACTTCTTGCAAAACTTTAACAAGACTTCTCCTTGAGCGAGACTTGGTCATAATAATAACAAGCAGACCAGCAAAAGGTAAGTTTCATTTCTCCTTTCCATAATGAGGTTAGACACTTAGGATAACAATCTGGAGCTGTCAGTGGCATAAACACTTTTAGTGGATGTAAAGTGACAGACAAATGAAAAATTTTATTCTCAACTTTTGCTGGTCTGCTTGTTATTGTGACCAAAAAGTCTCGCTTAAGGAGAAGTTTCGTTCTTAAGTCTTGCAAGAAGTGACTTGTACCAGAAAAAACACAACAGTGAAAATGTTCGTGAGAGTTGGAGCGTAGCTTCGACAATGTGGAAAAGTCCACGAGATTTCAGATCAAGACTTCTCCTTGAGTGACACTTGGGCACAGTAACAAAAAGACCCAATCAGCAAAAGGTAAGGAACATTTTATTTTCTCTGGAGGGTCCCTTCCATAATGCTGTCAGACACTTATAACAACAATCTGAGCTTGTCAGTGGCAAAAATAAGCACTATGAATGGATGTAAATTGGCGGTGCACAATTGCCCATAGCGATTACATTGCAGTCTGTTTAACTGCTGTGACTCGTCTATGTTAGTCACTTAGACACAAAGTCATGGGGGAAATAGAGTCCAGAAGTTTTATTTTAACCTCAATTATCTGGCCAAGGGGCACAAGCACAGACTTAAACACACATGTTGCATTCCTGTAAAAATCTATTTCCTTCATCTCCGCCATCTCCCAAACCCACTGCTCTACAGGAAACATTACAAGTCGTCCCAGTTTCAGTCCCACTGCTTCACTATCTTTAATCTCTTGATCAAAGTTAGCGCTCACATTTGTTGATGCCTTATTATGACAACTGAGGTATAATTATTATCTCAGATCAACATCAAAGCCTTACAGGGAATTTATTTTTGTTTTGGCATTATTCAAACCCACAGGACTGTGTTTCAAACTTTAGTTAGGATTCCAGTGTTTCACAGTCCAAGCATCTAAAATACTCCATTTGATGTAATGATGCAGCCAGAAGTTTGAATATTTCAATAAAATCTGCACGACATACTGTAACTTCAGTGAACAAGCATATTTTAAATGTATATATTTCACATTCATACACATGTGAAAGTTTAAAGCCATAAAAGTGGACATTAAATGGAAATGTTTGAGCTGTAGAGGCTCAGAGGACGATCCATGAGAATGCTCGCTGCTCACAAAAACAGTCTAAATCCTTTCCCTCAAGGTTGAAGATGTTTGACTGCAGAACAGTAAAGACCGGGGAGAAATGAGGCAGCCTCACCTTGAAGCACACTAAGACAACTTTTGCCAAACTTATCCCACCCGAACAACCGTGCACACTGTTAACACTGTAAGCTGTGTGCATAAAAGACGAAAGCCACGTGATCTCTGCTTTTGTGAGACAGTCTGTTATCCGCTGATAAATCCATGAAACGTAGCAGGAAAACAAAGCAAGACGAATCTTTCTTTAGCACTGAAAATGGATTACTTCTTTCATGTCATGTTCTGTGTCTACAACAAAGAAATAATCCCATTAATGAAAACCCGATTAGAGCCGACCCTGAAGCAGTTCATACACTGTAACAGAATTTTCTCATAATAACTGGCATTTTGCAATTACATTATACAATTACACCGCAATCATTATCCAAAACCAGCCTCTGAATAAATCCAAATTAATAATTATGACAATGCTGTAAACAGACCTCTTCACTTGAACCTAAGAACTTTGTTATGAAAGAAGGCACAGTGGGGGAAACTAGTCTCAAACATGGCAGCGCATCTGTAAACAAAGCCCTATTCGAGTGGTATGTAATTGCAATGTCTGTCTCACATATGCAGTAATCAGAAAATGTCTCGTATTAAATTACAAGTATGCTGGCTCTTGAACATCTGCTGAACGAGATTGCAGCACTGCAGACATGAATTAATTAAAACTGCCTGAACACAAAGACAAGCTATGGGAAGTCTAGAAAGGGAGGGGCACTGAAACGTAGCCAGCTGTGCTCTTTCAGATGGAATCATGCACACAAACACACAGCATGGTTCTCGGCAGGGGGCAGGCAGATCAAAATGTGCTTCAGATTTTGTTAGTTACAGGTACAGTTTGCAGGATTTTTCTAAAAAATAACTAATGTACAGACTCATACAGATGTAATCCCCCTCAATCATCACTTATGACCCAGAGTGCAGAGACTCTGCCTTCTGCCTGTAGGTTATTATTCAAGATTGTTTCAAAGTCATGGAAACAACACCAAAAAGTAGATAAATAAATAAATACGCTAACCAGCCACTTTATTAGGTACACCTGTTCAACTGCTCGTTAACACAAATAGCTAATCAGCCAATCACGTGGCAGCAACTCAATGCATTTAGGCATGTAGACATGGTGAAGACGACCCGCTGGAGTTCAAACTGCGCATCAGAACGGGGAAGAAAGGTGATTTAAGTGACTTTGAATGTGGCATGGTTGTTGGTGCCAGATGGGCTGGTCTACTGGGATTTTCAGCACAACCATCTCTAGGGTTTACAGAGGATGGTCCCAAAAAGAGAAAATATCCAGTGAGCCAAAATGCCTTGTTGATGCCAGAGGTCAGAGGAGAATGGCCAGACTGGTTCAAGATGATAGAAAGGCAACAGGAAGTCAAATAAGCACTGGTTCCAACCAAGGTGTGCAGAAGACCATCTCTGAAGCAACAACACCTTGTCCAACCTTGAAGCAGATGGGCTACAGCAGCAGAAGACCACACCAGGTGCCACTCCTGTCAGCTAACAACAGGAAACTGAGGCTACAGTTCACACAGGCTCACCAAAACTGGACAATAGAAGATTGGAAAAACGTTGCCTGGTCTGATGAGTCTGGATTTCTGCTGCCACATTCAGATGGTAGGGTCAGAATTTGGTGTCATGGACCCATCCTGCCTTGTATCAACGGTTCAGGCTGCTGCTGGTGGTGTAATGGTGTGGGGGAGATTTTCTTAGTACCAACTGAGCATGGTTTAAACACCACAGTATTGTTGCTGAGCGTGTCCATCCCTTTATGACCACAGTGTACCCATCTTCTGATGGCTACTTCCAGCAGAATAACGCACCATGTCACAAAGCTCACATCATCTCAAACTGGTTTCTTGAACATGACAGTGAGTTCACTGTACTCCAATGGCCTCATGGATCATCATGGATGTGCAGCTGACAAATCTGCA
Source organism: Epinephelus fuscoguttatus (assembly GCF_011397635.1). Lineage (NCBI taxonomy): Eukaryota > Metazoa > Chordata > Actinopteri > Perciformes > Serranidae > Epinephelus > Epinephelus fuscoguttatus. The sequence goes on from NC_064766.1 coordinate 34,380,150, forward strand.
GCAGCTGCCACAAAGAATTAAGGCAGTTCTGAAGAGAAAAGGTGTCCAACCTGGCACTAGCTAGGTGTACCTAATAAAGTGGCTCGTAAAGAACAGAATATTTCCCTCAGGAAACCAAAAACAGAGTGTATATTGGACTTAAATCTATGAGGTGGACAGAAACACAACTTCAAATGAATGCTAGTGTTGCTCTGTGTTTGCTGAATGTGTAAATCATCACCTGTTTGCTAACACATTCGCCATATCAACTTAAAAGGTGATAATATATCACCTTTTATCAATTCTGGAGAAAGACTGTTAACATTTGAACTCATCACCCAAACAAACACACTCCTCCTGCTCCTTCAGAAGCTCCGGTAATATCTCTGAGGTTATTTATGTTTCATTACTATCAAGGTGTAGCTCTGTTCCTCGCTGGCGAGAACTTCAAGGAGGGAGAGAAGCCAGCATCGTGTTGTTTGGCTCGTTTTGAACCACTTTGTTTATTCCAGACTTTTTGTTTCGGCACACACACAGAACAGACAGCTAGCAGACTGTAAGGAGATATTCACTGAATTTTAAAAAAAAAATTGTATTGGACTGGAATTGCATACTCCACCTTTGACGCAAATTTAAGGGAAATTGTAACACTGCTGTATACAGTGATATCTAAGACAACAGTGTGCTTTAAGAATCTGAGGCAGCAGTTTCTTGGAAGGCCTTTTACTTTTCAACGTGACAACACCCTCGAGCACAAAGTGAGGCCTGAATCAAAAGATTTTCTGAGTTTGAAATGATGAACTTGACTGACCTGCACAGAACAGCTTTGGGATGAACTGGACTGCCGGCTGCTAGCCAGACCTTATCACACAACACCAGGATCCATCCTCACTAATAATGCTCTGTGACTGAGCGTTAGAAGATCCCTGACAGGCTCTAACATTTTGAAGAGTCTTCCCAGGAGAGTGAAAGAGTGATACAATAGCACATCAATGACAGGTGTCCACATACTTTTGGCCATGTAATGTATTTTTAGACTTCTAAGTTTTGTGAGCTTATAAGGTGACAGAAGTTCCTACTCTGCCTTTGAAGTTTAGAGAAAGTCCACTATTTGCAACGCGTTACTGAGGGATGTGATGTTACCCTGAGCGTCGTGTTTTTGGTGTAACTGTGTCTGTAGCTGTCTTACCCTCGTACAGCCAGTCAGCGAGCCCGTTGAAGACGACTCCCTCTTTCCCAGTGGAAACCAGGCGGATGGCTCGGTTATCTACTGCAGATCTGTAGTAGATGTTGTTTTCAAATATGAAGATCTGGACGGAGAACAGCAGAAGGAAGAACAATCATTAGTCTCTGTATCACTGTATGCTGTACGGACACTGTTACAACTGTGCTTTACATTTTTTAACTGGCTGTGGAAATCACACTGTATGCTGCCGCCAAATGGCCATCTCTGTATGTATGCAGACTTTTGCACTGCTTGGTTTTTATATCTATAAATCTCTCCTTTGGTAGGTCCCTTCTGTGTATATGTTGGGCCCCAAGGTTTGAACACAACTAGGCAAAAATGCTTTTAAATATGGTGCCCCTTCCTCCTGGGATGATGTGCAAAAGGACCTGAAATTGTCTGAGCTGATTACCATGAGGGAATATCAGCCAATTTTGATTTTTCAGGATGTACAATGAACACTTTTCATCTAGCAAAACTAAGACCCACAATCGTAAAAAACAACAATACAAAACAAGACTTAAAGGCACACACATCACAAACAAGCTTATTCATATCTGATCGTCATTTTCTCACTTTATAAACTCAAAAACAAAAACAAAGCAATCGTTTAGATTGTAACCAATAATTATATCCAAAGTGGCACTGTTGTCCACTTACCCCTCTGTAACAACCGCACCAAAAAAAGATAAAAAAAAAATAAGTACAGGAAGTAGAACAAAATAAAACCTCAAATCAGATTTGAGTACAAGGACCACTCTTTTTTCCTCTTTTCTTCATGTGCTCAATGTTTGTAATTTTCTTCCCATATGGTCAAACATATCAATCAGTTTTAAAGGACTGGGTGAGTAGCAGTCTACTGAAACTGTGTATTATAACTTTTTGTGTGACAGTTGTATTTGCATGTTTGTGCTTATTGTTGTGACAATGTTTTTGCCTCATTTGGCCAAGTCGTTCTTGAAAAAGAAATCTTTCGTTTCAGTGGTTTGATAGATAGACAGATAGACAGACAGATAGACAGATAGACAGACAGACAGACAGACAGACAGACAGACAGACAGATAGATAGATAGATAGATAGATAGATAGATAGATAGATAGATAGATAGATAGATAGATAGATAGATAGACAGACAGACAGACAGACAGACAGACAGACAGACAGACAGACAGACAGACAGACAGACAGATAGATAGATAGATAGATAGATAGATAGATAGATAGATAGATAGATAGATAGACAGATAGATAGACAGATAGATAGACAGACAGACAGACAGACAGACAGACAGACAGACAGATAGATAGATAGATAGATAGATAGATAGATAGATAGATAGAGATATAGACAGATAGATAGATAGATAGATAGATAGATAGATAGATAGATAGATAGATAGATAGATAGACAGATTGATAGATAGATAGACAGACAGATTGATAGATAGATAGACAGACAGACAGACAGACAGACAGATAGACAGACTGATAGATAGATAGATAGATAGATAGATAGATAGACAGAGAGATAGATAGATAGATAGATAGATAGATAGATAGACAGACAGACAGACAGACAGACAGACAGACAGACAGATAGATAGATAGATAGATAGATAGATAGATGCCTCCTCTAACAGCACAAGCCCTCAGGACAACCCTCACACAATCCATTCCAACCAAATTATTGCAAAAGAAAAAGAAAACTACATCAACTATTGGACGTCTACCACAAAAACCCAAAACAAACTTCAGTGCTATTTGGCCCTACACAGACAGTACATGATGGCAAACTATCTGACCGCTGTGACACATCAGAAACTGACTGTGAAGGGACTCAGTGATCACAGCCTGGACACAGAGACTGGCAGACGTGGCTGCCTGGAGAAGACAGGCTGTGTCAGCTGTGTCCTCAGAGAGAGGTGAAGGTGGAGACAGAGCAACACTTCACATATGGCACATATGAAGACATCAGAACAATATTCTTTGCAAAAATTAAATGTAAACTCCACTCTCTGACCAGACTACAACGCAACATCTACTCAGAGAAAATAATGTCAGCGACCTAGAAACAGCAAAATATGTCAGTGCATGTCACAGCCTTAGAGACAGCCAACACAACAACATGTAGCTCATCTCCTCACAGCTCACTCTCTGCCTTTTTATTTACTCCTTCACTTAATAAGTTTTCTCCCTTAAAATTTATGTTAATGCACTTGTAATAATACATTATTGTTAACTGGATCGACGGGAAGGCAATCCAGACTTTCCGAAAAAATACAGAAAAACAAGAAAGGAAATATTAAAAAGCCTTTATTGTTGTGGCTGAATCATTAAAAGAGCCAACATGTTTCCACCACTGCAGGTCTTTCAAAACATATAACATGGCCACACCTACATATTGGCAGGAACCAATCAGAGGCCATCACACGACCCGTATAATGGCATTGCAGGTGAAACAAATACACCATAATTAGGAAATAACAAATTAATAAAATAGAAATGAAACATATACACCCATCTTAACACATAGGAAATATGGCAAGGGTGTTGTTAAATTATTTTTGAATTTTTACGGTCTTAAATTGTAATTCTGCTTTGGCAACACACAAGTCATGCCAATAAAGCTTATCGAATTAAACAGAATACATAGATAGATATACAGATAACAGCTGAGTGAGAAGATGCAGTTGAGATGCAGAACTTGCATTAAAAATCACAACTACATCTGTATATAATTCTATAAAATAAACGCACCCATACATTCATACTCATTCACATCATACACTTACATACAACCATGCATATATTTTGAATGCACAGCCTGATATTTCCCTCGGGGAAGCAAAAACAGTGCATGTGTGGAGTTACATTAATGAGGAGGACCGAAACACGACTCCAAATGAATGCTAATGTTGCTCCATGTCTGCTGTGTCACTGTCTCACAGACATGTTTGACTGAGATGTGTATTTATGTCTGTGTCATTAATTCTTTAATATCAGAGTTCAGAGTCATTAAAAATGATTGACAATGTAATAAATAAGAGGTTAAAAGGGTACTAGGCTAAAACATGCAGTTATATTGCCTGTGGTGCAAAGCTGGGACGACTTCTTCTCTGTGTCTCACATCTTTCTATCTAGTACGAGCCTTCACACTAAACCCACCTGTGGCTTTTTATCACAACACGACTTTATCTAAATCCAGAAACACCCACTCAACAAGCTAATACAGTCTCAGACAACACCTGCCTTAAGCAGTGTATTAACAGATATTTGCCTAATTACAGTTCGAGCTGAATTCCTCTCCAAAGCAGTATGAAACCCTTTCTGTTGCTAATCGAAGCGCCGGAGCTGGCTGACGCCCTGCGGGCACATACACACATCTTTTCTTTCACCCCCTGTGTTTATTGAGACATTATGCTGTCTCCTGAGGGTGGGCGACGGCTGAGCTAAACTGCGGGATAGACTGCTGATTTAAGCAGCAGCGATGGCACCGCCTGAAGGAATTAAGACACACCGCTGGCAGATAAGTGTGTGACACTTAGAAACCCTCCGTCAATCCACTCCAGTGTTTTCTCTGCTTTGCCTGGTGCCAGTACGAGGGACGTGAATGTGGGGCTGATTGGTATCTGAAGCACAGGTCGTGTTGGTGTGACTGGGCTGTCAGCTGAAACCTCTTCAGTTAAATCTGAGCCTCCAATCGCCAGCGCGAGAATCAAAAAAGAGAAAGACATGGCTACTTTCGCTCTGATCTATGGCGGCTGTTGAGAAAATCAAAGTTTTATATTGTGGGATCAACATCTGAGGAAAACAGATCAATGCAGGGCTGTGTAAAGCAAAGGAAGCTGGTGGTTGGCGTATGTTGCAAAACCGCCACGGGACATAATAAAAATCATAGGCGGCTTTCAAAGAGTTACATAAAAATCTAGTTTTCAGTATTCTAATTATTATGAATTATATCTCCGTCGAAGCTGCGTCAAAGCTGTACCTCAAAACATCGATTCAGCTTCATGGTACGATTAAAGGAGATACATGAAGTCTCCGGGTGCGAGAGACAGAGAACCCATTACAGCATTTAGTCGTAAATGATCCTGAATGGCCTATGAAAAGCAGGTGGCAATCTCTTGACTTAAACGCTCGCTCATTCAATGACTTTTCAGTCTTCAAGGGATTTAGATGAGAGAAAATAGAATAAACAAACGGCTTCATTTCAAAAGGGTGGAGAGATGAAAGTAGCAGCATCAAAGATACCTGTGGCGCCCGAATAGCAGGGTTTCTTATTTGTGTGTGAGTGTGTGTACATGTGCCTGGGTGTTTGTGAAGCATTGCCACGCGGTACTTTCATTTGTTTCCTTTTTTTTTACCTCTTAAATCCATCCCTTTCTTCCTCCCCCTTCTTCTCGTGTCAATATAATCTCTTTTTCAGGTTTGTGTGTGAGTGTGTGTGTGTGTGTTGACCCAGCCTCACTGATTGCTCTGTCACGGTAGAGTAATTGCTTGCGGCTTAATGAGGGGAGCGTTGCAGGATCCATCTCACTGTACATCTGACGCTTCACTGCACACAGCCACAACGCCACAAACACTCACGCGCACCTTTCGTCTTCATGTGCTGATGAAGCAGCTGATTATAAACTCCTCTCATTCTGATAAACTTAGAAAATCATCACATTCAGAAACACTGAGGGGGGAAAGAAAAAGGTCAGATGGAGACTAAAGACGAGAGCTCGTCTCATTTTTTCTCGCATGACCTCGGCTGTTCATTAAATCAAACAGGAGCTACAGTAATAGCATTGCAGAAGGGAACAATCAGGTACACTATTACTGTATGCAAATTAATCTGCTTTCCTCCCTCAGTAGGCAAAGTCTCATCGCACACTTGAAACGTTAATATTTTCTCACAGCAACGTATCTATAATTTAAGCCAATGATACGATAAGAGCAATTATGGAGGAAGACAAAGCTTTGAAGTAATATGATGAAACACGGGGCGGTGTGTTGTCTAAGCACCGCAATCCAAACAGAAACTAATTTAAAGTCAACATATATATATATATATTTATATATATGTATATATATATATGTATATATATATATATATATATATATACATATATATATATACATATATATAAATATACATTAGAGTAGGCGAGAGAATAAAACAAAAGACTAGCAGGTGCTCAGACCAATGGCAGCTCACCAAAGGATAAGTCTGACATATTTTTTTTTCATTGCCAACAAATTGCATTAAAAGAACAAAACTAAAAATGTTTTAGTTGTTTTCAATCCTTTCTGACTTTATCACCCCATCACTGTCGCTCCAAGCCCATTAATTTCCACTGATGATGTAAACATTTAAAAATGTGTCACAAATATATTGTTTCATTTCTTATAAATGCTAAATAGTTAGCTGAAACAACAGGGCACTGTTACTTTTAGGCAGCATCACTCAAATAGCAGTAAATGCTACATTTCTTTGTGGACTATTTTAAGCTGCGGATTAATACACATTTGTTTTACTAGTGAGTATTTACATCAGCAGGGTGGAGTATGTTGGATTGAATGCAGCGCCCATGTCAGGCCAGGAGCCAGGTCCAGCCCTCATGATGGTTTCTGTATTACTAGTTACACGTTACAGTAATAATATTACTTTTTCCTGACCGAGTAGAGTAACTAATTACTAATGAAATTTCAGTAATAATGTTACTCCAAAACTAAACAACTCGTTACAATGTTACTTTTGCGACCACATCACTACTGACTTGAAATACAAAATCACATCAGCGGACTTATTTAGTAATCGTTGTGCTGCGCCTGCACGTCATAAAGCAGCAAGCTAGTTGGAAATTTTTACCTAAGCAGCTGGAAATATTCCCATTACTCTGGTTTTGTCAAGAACACTGTTGCTGCAGGTAGTCGGACTAAAACTCCTTCCACTGCGAAAAACACATCCTCAAACGTCCAGTCTAAAACACCTTGGCTACTACGACCCACAACACAACGTCAAGCTCCAGGAAGGGAGTAATACTGTATGTAAAGTAATACTTTTGAAAAGAGTAACAAGTGTTGAGTAATTTTTACATTTTTTAAAGCCCAACCCTGACCTTGGGCTGTCACAGGTTGATGACGAGCATCCCCACCTCAGGGCCGTTTGGTCTCAGGGGGCCCAAAACCCCTTTTTGGGACATGTTTCTGATGAATTATCTTAATAAAAATATTAGGGCACTACGATGGCATAAATAGTCATACAAGTATGAAATTTGGCAAGGAGTATTCTGACACAAAGGGGAAAGTAGCAATATAAGATTCTGGGGTTTGCTGCCATTTTATTTCAGAATATCACACACAATGTCCCCCAGAAAAACAAAAAAATGACTGTCCGTTTGACAAATTCTCATAAAAAATTACTATTTTTCATCACTTTCTGTTTAATATCACTGCTTCGCTTGTACATAGAAAACATCCCAATTTGATAAGCTTCAATTTGACCACACGTTGACCTTTCTATCTTGAAAATTTCACTTGCTCTGGCCTAAATTTGTCACTACACCTCAAATCTGAGAAAGCTGAATTTTCAGTCACTAAGCCTTGCAGAGAGTCTACCTGCCAGCAATGTTAACTGTGCATGCTGTGTACCATTTTAATGGTTATTTTGACATCTGGCGAAGGGACAACAGCCTTTTGGCTAAAGGGGCTTTCACACTACCGCATGGTAACTTATAACTTGCTGCTTCCAGTCATTTCAATGAGGGCAAGGTGGAAGAGGGGAAATGGTTTCCAATGAGGCAGTCAGGGTATGAAGCAGTCTCTCCCCACATGAACGCACACAGATTTTGCTCTGCCATGCTGAATTTACCATGTTGAGCAGTTGCCACCTGGCTTTAGCTGATCAAATAGCAAATAGCATCACAAATCTAGAAACATGACAAACTGGAGGATCTGATAATGTTGGTGTTTGAATACCCGGAATTACTGTGCAAGCTTCTTGAAAGAACAACCAGAAGAAAAACTGGGCCTGAGAAAACATTCACACCAAACTTCAGATGACTGGTAAATTCTCCAAATATGTAGAAATCTTTGGTAATGTCAGTGATGTCTCTTGTCTTACTACAGAATGCAGCTACAAGCTAGCTTACACTTCTGCCAATGTTTCCTGGAGCAGTGGTCCCAACAGGTCCAGCCACAGGGTCCAGATTTCTCCTTTGTCATTTGTTCAAGGTCCACACAGTTATATATATTCAGAACCATGCTTGTTTGGCTGTGTAGTTGAGCTAGTTTGCTGTCTCACTCACTCTACAGCAGGAAATGACACTTCAAAATAAAAGCTCTGTGTCAGAAATTCACAGTACTCTAAAATAAAATGTTAAACAGCCCACCAGTTGGGAACCACTGCCCTAGAGCATCACAGCTGCTGACCGTGGTGGCAGCAGCCATTTTTAAAAACACTTTACATTTTACACATACCTGCAAAATGCTCCTGCAGGTAAGAAGCTGTTATGGCTGGTAGCCTCCACGGTGTGAAAGCAGCTCAACACTGAACATCTACAGTGATGTTGATCAACGTGCAATGTCCTTGAGAATAAATTAATACATTATAAAAAGTTAATCATTAAGTAATGGTGTGGTTCACTGATGTTGTTTTAATACAAAGACTAACCAGACTATTTACACAAGATCAAGATATTTGTGGTTTTATTCTTTCCATGACCAAAACATTCTTATATAATAAACACCGATTAATTAATCAGTGTCTGGAGTAGAGATGTTTTAAATCCAAGGACTTCAGGGAAATAGTTTAGCAGGCTTTATTCTATAACTATTTCAGCTTTTCAAAGCTCAATCTCCTCTTTGTTATACACATCATAGTGTACAGTAAATAAAATAAATTACGGAAATGCCAAACAGAATTGCAGTGAAACCAAACTGAGGACACTAATTTTGCTTCTCCAACTAGACAAACTGTCTCCAATCAACTGGTGCATTTTACATCTCTGCCCAGATTCGGCTGGTGACACTGCTATTTGCAAGTGGTGAGATTGGATTTAAGTGTCCAGACATCACCAAGCTATCTGCATGGGTTGCTGCAGGAATGATGTAGGCGTCAGTAACTCTGAGCTACGCTGGTGATCAGAAGGTTACCTTTAAAAGTAATGTAGCTGTTTTAATTACATCACCTAAGTAATGTTAAGTAATTGAGTTTAATGTGGTTTTTTTTGCTGTCCAGACTTTCTAAAATACATCTGGACACAATCTGGATATGCCAAGAAATGGATTTGGGCTGGCATTCTGAACAAGACCTAAATGACTTACCCCAACCATCACAGCCATAACACAAGGGACACGGTTGCAGCGTGACATGTCTGCCATCATGGCACACCCACAGGAGATCGAGTCCATTATAATAAACTGAAGCTGCTACACTGACCATAGAAACCATGCTTGCCCACACAGAAACCAAACTACTTTAAGTTATCTTTACGCAGGCGCTCTATTTCTTTCTCTACACGTGGCTCCGCAGCCCTCCAACAGGTAAAACCTACACAGACCTGTGTAACAATGAGCACAATCTGTTTAAAAATGGTAAAAAGGAATGAATACCTCATTGTACCAGAGGCAGTGTCAAGCAACAGAGCAAGTGGGTGTTTTTACATTTCACATTAAAATAAAGCAATCAAATCAATGCAGCCTTAGTTAAAACAACCCAGTTAATTACTTCAGTGCCAGTTAATATTATGTATGCTATCAAACCCTGCATAAACAAGTGCAGGTGAGGCTGGCACAAACCAAAAGCTGGGAAGACCAAGCAAATGTAGCAGGTGAAAAACTCTACACTGCTCTATCAGTGTGACCGTGACCCATGTATTTTGGTCATTACCCTAACCTTAACCTAATTCCAAAGTGAACCTTAAAGGTATACTATGCTGGATTGTTGGTTGCTGTAATTTAAGGAACATGACTACATGAACAAAACTTTTGTCAAAATATTAAACAGCATAATGTGGTTTTTAAAGGTCCAGCATGTAGGATTTAGGGCCACCTATTGGCAGAAATAGTATATAACATTCATCACTATATTTTCATTGGTTTATAGTCACCTGAAAATAATAGTTGTTGTGTTTTTGTAACCTGAGAATGGACCATTTGTATCTCCATGCGAACCAGGTCCTCTTCTACAGAGTCCGCCATTTAGTTTGACAGTAGCCTAGAACGGACCAATCAAATACTGGATCTAGACAGAGCTATTGCAGTTTTGCATCAGGTCCCCATAGCTCTCCTACAAGTTTCAGCTCTGCGACCTCGCCAGTAGATGCTACTAAATCCTAAGCCCAGTTCAGACCAAAGATTCGCAATGACACAAAACCATTTTAGAACGTTGCAGAGAAAAGTTGCAGCGGTGTGAACTTCCTGTTTTTACTTGACTCAAGCCGGCTGATGATGTCTCCTGCAACTCAGCTGGTCAAATCGCCAGCGGCTTGTTTTAGAACGTAAAGCTCGTCACCTGTTTCTACAGCCCGTCAGCTTGTAGCAAAATCTGCTGGTCAAGCCAAAATGACCGCAGACAATGAATTTGCATGCTGCGGCAGGTGCTCCATCCCCGCCGAGCCCTCTGTTTCCGTACTCACAGTGTGCCGGTGTCGGACAGTGGGTCGCTGCTGCTGCTTGCTGTGTGTGCTTATGCCCCACACACACACACATTCCCACTGACTGATTAGCTGGCGCTGGCTACACATGTTATTGTGACGTATTTATTATGAATACAGTCCAGCTGATGCTTGTTTTGTTTCTGTCTTCCGCCATTTCATCACTACTACAAATGCAACTGTAGCCAGTATCTCATTATCACTGTCCTCATTCATATTTAAGAAGCTACAAATTATATTCAGCCACAAAATAAGTCTGAAAAGCTGCAAATCAGAACAGAAATACAGAAAGTTGTTGCATAGAGATGATACACCGCCTCATCTAGTTGCATTGGTGTGAACCTGCAGGTTTTTAGAACGCCGCAGAATGGTGCATTGCAAGTAGTTGCATGTTTCAACTCGTCTCATCGTGAATCTTTGGTTTGAACTGAGCATCACACACTGGACCTTTAAGCACTTTCTTAAAAAATGGGGCTATATTCAAGGTATTCCAGTACTTTATTATTTCCCCTCAAAAGTCAAGCACTTCAAGCACCTTGTGCAAACCCTATTAAAACCAAATCTCAACCCTCAAACAGGCCTTTGAAGGTCCGTCTGAAGGTGAGGACCGGCCAAGATGTCCTCACTTTCCCAAAATGCTCTCACTCTCATTCTCTTTGTGAAGGCCTAAAACTCAAACTGGTTCTCTCAAAGATAGCTGTTCAAACACACACACACACACACACACACACACACACACACACACACACACACATGCACACAGTCGGTGCCAAGTGTTTGCTCCCCCCACCAGCAATCCCAGACTGTCCAAGCCACAGGCTGTGCCACCTAGATGCCATCTGCCGCTGTGGCTCTCACCAGCTCATGTGTTGCCACAAAGTCGTGAAGGTACAAATCGTTTGGCTTCTCAGTGACATTGACAGAGGTCAAAGCAAGGAGAGCTCACCCTGGAAATCCTCAACGTGGTCATTACAGTGCACATAAACCTCTTATCACTGCAACATTTGTCTGTTCAACTGTGACAAACCGTAAATCACTACTGTGCCTCGCCTGCAATGCCAAGGCTGATTCTGACAGATCTCCACCAGTGTGCCAGTATTCACAGAGGGTAATCTCGAGGGTACGGCCTCCTTACCAGCTGCTTGTCTCGAGGTCCCCATCCAGCAAACTGCAGGACAGCTTCATGCACTTCAGGAGGTTTCAGAGGCCAAGTTTCCCTGTGGAGACAGCACAGTAAAGAACGAGTACAGTATTTGTCTGTATATATGTACGCTAAACACACAATGTGTATCTGGATACAAATGCACACTCAGAGCAAAGAAGTTGTGTGTTCTTTTGGCTCGTTCCCTCACTGTAGGCCTCATCAATCATCCACATCCTTTTTTTAGCACAAGCTGACTTTGCTTGGTTCACTACAAATACAGAGCAGCAGGGAAATAAGCAGACAGAGATGGATGAAAGGCTAAAAGCAGGCCAGGCTGAGCGCGGCACACAAAACCAAATTGAACTTAAACGCATTCCCACAAAGGCAGTGAAAGCAGGTAAATGGGGCTGACGTCAGTAGACTGCCTACAAGAGGTCAGGCCGAGGGCAGATTATTGTCCAGTCACAGATCTAAAGGAGGACTACAGGCAGAGAAAGGACCAAAAGGAGACAGGCAATGAAAGAGGAAACAACAGAGGTGGGTCTTACTGTGTCACGAGGCTGTAAATAATGTACTTGGCCAAATAGGAGTGTTGGTAGATCTGCAGAGACAAACACCATCACAGTTAAAATAAAACCTCGATATTCCTCAACCTGGACCCTATTTTCCCATGTTTTTGTGTCTAAGTAACAAATGTAGACAACAATCTTTGAAACTGGTCTGGCATTGAGAGAGAGGGCTGTGGTTGTCAGTTGCGAAACAGGCTGCAGTGTAACCTCTCGAGGCATTTGGCACCATTGATTTATGTTCACTGGATATCATGCATGAAATGTTGGTAAATCTGAGTAGATTTGCACGTGTGTATGTTCATGAATGGCAGTCAACTGGAAATCGACAGTGAGCTCTCGTTGCCAGCAATTAGCATACATCCCCGTCCATGAATAGCCAGTGACAGCAATATAAGACGGTGATAATTACTATGGATTGGTGCATCCTATCGACCTGAGAATATGGAGCAAACAAAGACAGAGAGTGAGAAAGAAAAACCTTTCCGATGTTGAGACTATTTTAGGTGAAGTGGGGTTGGGAAAAACATTTTATTTTCTTCTGTTAGTAGTGGTGTGACAGGGACAGGTAAATCAAATGCCTTGAAGGAGGTGACAGGTGCGTTAACTCCGTGTCCTCTGTTGTAAGAACCAGCTACAGGATCTGCTAATTGCCAACTAATGTAATGGCACAAGTAATTTCTAACAATTGCAAGCAATATTTATGTGTAATATGTTATTAACACAAGCACTACGGGTAGTCAGAAGCAGGTGTAGATTTTGTTAGTACCTACAAAAAGACTGGAGCTACTAACATATCAATGAATACTGAAATACATGTAAATATCCTTTTGCGAACAGTTCATACACAAATTCTTTCTGCTCAAGTTTCATCACTGAGACTCACTAAAAGCTTGTTTTTGCCACTGACAGGCTCAGGTTGTTATCAGAAGCATATGACAACATTATGGAAAAGACCTTACAGAGAAATTAAATGTTTTTCTTTACCTTTCGCTTGATTCTGTTTGTCATTGTGTGTAACTACGTCTTGCTCAAGGAGACGTCCTGTTCTGAAATCTCCATTTTTCCACATTGTTGAAATCAATTAAATATATAGCTATGACACTGAAAATCTTTTCGATAATACTAAGCTACGTTATATGTACTCCATCACAAACTCATCCCGACACTCCTCTCTACCTCTCACTAACATTAACCCCTTTTACATTGACTATTCAAGACCTGAATATCGCCCTGTTACGCCACCTCGTCATTCTTTATAAAAGGTATAATTGCCGAATGGTGGGACAGAGTTGTCTTGCCTCTGAGCCGTGAATGGAGGTAGTAACAGTGCTGAAACGATCTGTATAGATGGGACATCTGACAAGGACAGGATCTTGGGTGGCACGGATGTGACATTTTGACAGTGTGTTATGTGTGCGACCCGCTGCGGAAGATTTAAAAAGTTGTTATTAGCAGTTAGTGGCTAACTCAAAGAAGAAGAACAGTGGCTGAAAATGTCTACAAATTGGGAAAACAGTGAGGTCCAGGAGCTCCTCACCTTCTGAACAGAGGCCACAGAGACTGTAAAGGAATGTTTTGGCACCTTGTTATTGTTTAGAAAACGCTGCCTACGCATGTTATATGTCACACTAGACGTAGACGTTATTATATGTCACGCCTGTCACGCCTCTTTTGACTCCACGATGCTGACAACTGTCTAAATTCACACATTGAAATGAAATTATGCCACTGTTGTTTGTTTCTGTGTAAAATTGTAAAGGCAGCATAAGAAGGGATGTGGTAGCAGCCCTATAGTGCAAGCTCTGTGTAAAAAGGGCTACCACCTTCCTGCAACAAGTATGAAAATGAGAATTCAAAGCTGTTACATTGCAGCCTGTTTAGCCGCTGCAGACTACAGCATTCTCCCTCCATACTGGACCAATTTCATAAAGATTTGTCTCCAAAAGAAGCTTACACACAAAAACATGGAAAACACAGTTCAGATTGAAAAAAATACAGACGTTTCCCTTTAAATAAGGACATCATTTGTAAAAATCAGATTGTGCAAGACAGCACTCGGAAGGTTTCTCACCGGTTTTACTTCAAAGGCGAACAAGACATGCTGCATGTCTGGAGACACTTGGTACCTCTCGGCTTTAGCTCTGTCCTGGATGGGTCAGAAAACACACTCACAGTCGTAACACACCCACTACAACAATGGTAGAGAGTATACTTACTGCTCTTGAAGCAAAGTGAAGAAGAAAGATGATACTCACAAACAGCTGGTTCAGCACAATAACAGTTTTCTCCATTGTGTCGACGTTAAGCTTGACAACATCCCCTTCCCTCGTACGATACAGCAGCTCATTGTCTGTAAATGGCAATTAAAAAACAACGATCAGAGAGGGAGATGGTAGAAACCACTATATAGTCTCTATATCCAGATCACTCTGCAGTGTCTTAATAGTGTCTTTTCCTCCTTTTACCTTTATCAATTATCTTGACTAAGCAAATCTCCACTATCTTGCTCCTTTTCAAATCATATTTATTTATTTTATTGACTAATTTATCTGCAATTTATTATATATTTCATTACCTTTCAAATGTCTGACATGCAAGGGAAGGTCTCCTACTCATATTCAATGGCAATACATTTGCTTCTATGTTATTGGAAGTTATTTGCAAAGATAAATGCAGATATTGGTGGTGAAAAAAATACATTAACTGATTTTTTTGGCCACTTTGGGGCACTGGAAACAAGCTGTAAACAATGTATGGCATAGCCTTTTAGGATGATATGGCAAAAAGTCACTTGTTGACACATGTAGCAGACATGAAGCAACTCTAGCACTAATTTTAAGTCTACTTCCTGTCCATCTGATGAATGCAAGTCCAATGTCCACTCTCTTCTAGCTTTGATTGGTCAGTATCTGGCTCTTTAGCTATTAAATGCTCCACTGTGTTCCCCTGCTATATGCTAACTTTGTCTGTGTGTCGTTCGGTGCTGAGCAGGTAGAGCACAGCTGATTTTAAGAGGTATATCACTGAAAACATTTATAATCAGTATTCCCAGTGATCTTGCAGACATTCCTGCTAAATATCTGCAGTTATGTTTAATGCAGGCTGTTTTGCTCACTGCTGGGTCCATCTCAAGGCCTCACTTCTATTTTCAAAACATCTCCAAATGAAAAAGAGTCTTTAAAAAGGCTGAGAGTGTGTGATGTGTCCAGGCTAGCACTCGGCACAGCTTGTCTTCCCCCGCGGACTGTTCTAATGCTGTTGTCCTTTTCATCCCGCGCTGTAAAGAAGTCTCCCCTTTTATGAGAAGATACCATTAAATGACAGAATTGCTTTCCTTGGTTACCTTAGAAATGAAAGGTCAGTGTTCTGAGAATCAAAGGATTTAACACTGTTGTGCATGTTTTGCTTTCATTTGAAGCTTGTCCTTAGGTGGCCTTAAACTCTCTGTCAAAGTCAAACACTTTTCTTTTTCTTTTACAGGGGACCTATTATGCTTTTTCTCAGGTTCATACTTGTACTTTTGGTTTCAGCTAGAACACATGTACACACTTTTATGTTCATTTTAGACATTATTTTCCTCATACTGGCTGTGCTGGCACGTCTGTATTCACCCTCTATCTAAAACACTTTGTTTTAACCCCCTCCCAAGTCTGCTCTGACAGGTCAGCGTTTCTTTACTCTGCATCTTGTCATCTCTGCCATGCAGCCAGGGGATGTAGAACTTTGATCGGGCCCAAAAACCAGGTCCACACAGTCTGTGACTAAGCCCAGCCTGAGCCCAAACCATGGCAACAGTTTTGGCCCTGAGCCTGATTAAAATTTTCTACAATAATCAATCAATCAAACATTTATTTGTCACATGGAATTATACAAGACACAGCTCCAGTGAAATGTGATCCTATTACATCGTTGGCTGCTGCTTGATAGTTTGTCCATTTTCCTAATGGTTTTGGTAATCCATGATTTCTGGTTGTGAAATGATTTAACTGTCCTCATATCCCAACCTTAACAGGATGTCCGCATGGCTGCTCCTCCTGAACATAGATAGCACTGCACTGCAGCCGCCTCTGAACAGATGCAGTGATCCACAGCAGGACCGGGACAACGCCTCTCATTTCCACCATCACACTAGTCCCTATTCACAGCAAAGCACTCAGCTCCTCACCTTCTCTTGCCTCTGGTTTTTCGGCATATAGAAAGAGAGCCTCCTGGTTGAATGGCGCTGTAACCAAGTTTCAGTAAAACAAAGGATATTACAGTTGGCACGGAGGTCGTCCAGTTTATTTTCCAACACCTGCACAATGGCTAGCAGGACAGTAGTTCAGCTGGTTCTCATTCTTCTCCATCTTTTCCTCAATGTTTTCCTGATGTTTACAATTGAAAACCTCAACCTGGCTAGCTAAGAGAAGTCAGCAGGAGGAGAGTTTACAGACTGGTGAGTGGATTTCTTCATTCCATTCCCTTGCAGCCACATGGCACCACCACCCAAAGCCAACCACAAAAAGCACCAAGGACACTTGCAAAATAGACGCAAGAGCCTAAATTTAGCACAAGTTTAGCAGAGCTGATGGAGAAGTGATTGGAATCATCTGTGCCTCGTCTTGGGGAGAAATTAACAACATCAGCAACAAGATTACATGTCTCACTGATGTTAGCGTGTGGCTACATGTAGCCGTGTACTTGCACTCGGGGAATGACTGTGTATAGCAGCACTTTGTCCCATTAAAAAGCATCAATAAAAGCTCCTATATGCATCCGGACATGTTTCAGAAGGAATATGATCCAAAATTGGAGAGAAATTAACAAAATCAGCAACAAGATTATATGTCTCACTGATGTTAGCATGTAGCTACATGTAGCAGTGTAGGCTATGTAATGTAAACACTTGCACTGGTATGTCTAAAGTAGATTATCTCTCATGAGTTGACGTCAGCTTGTCGCAAAAGTATTCAGAGCAGTCTGAGGCCTGAGGTTTTTGCTCACAGGGATTACTTTTATAAGCATTTAATTCATTATTTATACTTTGGCCACACTTTATATGAACATCTGACATTATAAAATTATATATATTTATGACAGAAAATAGGAGAAAGCATAACAGGCCACCTTTCCTCATCAGATTGGCTTTTATAATTCACAGATTTCTGCATAAATATCCCAAATCTGTTGCCTTGTGATCAAATAAGCTTTCTTGTGTATGGCAATAGAAACGCACAACAAATAAAAGTGCCTGGCTGAGGCCATGACACCCAAGCCAAATGAATTTGGGAACACCTGTTTGTGACAGTGAAAATGTTCATCTTGCAGAGCTGCACAGTTTGTTCTGTTTCACTTTATTACCAATTTTTAGTGAAGAGGGACACAAACAAGGGTTGAATATGTCAGTGTGTACTGGGTCCAGGATGGGAACTGTAATTATGCCAAATCAATTTCATTTGATCTGAGCTGGGAGTCGTAAAAAGAGAAATGATGGCGACTCAGTTGCCAAAGATGGGGTGCTTTAGTTTCCTCCATAGTCAATGTTGAGCTCCATGAGTAAACTTAGCCACAAATGTTTCTTAATACTTTTTTCATTGCTTGACGATATTGTGTTGAGTTATATCTTAAAAAATATAAATGCGTCAGACAGAGAGCAGCAGTTCTTTATCTTAGAGATCAGCCCGAAGGTCGATTCCTTTGTCTTTGGATCTGAGTCTGTGTGAGAAACTCAGAGGTGAGTCCAAAGACTACTGAGGCAAGCGGTGATCAAAGAGCAACGGGGATCAATTACTCACTGCTGTGAAAGAAGCCCACAAAATATTGATGAGGACTACTGAAGTGTGAGGGTGTCCCATTGGGTTTCTTATCAGAAGGTCATTAGCACCAAATGGGAGTTGATTGCATTAAGTTAACTGACAAGATGCAATGTCACACAATTGATTGCCGGGGTTTCGTCAGGTGCTGAGGACGTTTTAATCTCGGTCGTGAATGAAGGACGCAGAAACACAGGAACTTAACTAATTACGCCCTAATGAGCCGGTAATGTAAGTAATCAGGGGAACAGTCTGCACAGTAGAACAAAAGGACAGATGTAAGGTCGTAACGTGTCTGTCACACAAGTAGGAGATGTGAATTTGCATGTGTGCAGGTTATGAATTTATTTATAGATACAGCCGCACTCAAATGTGCACATGCAACTCACCAGGAGTAATCATTCATAAGCTGTCTGCATGTGGGAGTGGTGAAAGACGTTGAACCAGCACTACCTAAAAGATATTTTATACAGTGCGAACTGGGTCTATAATGTTTAGTGCTTCAAGGTAAAATTGATAAAGATTAAAAAAAAACAAAAAACTTGTTTGCACTGAAAGATCTTTTCTTCTGGTGGTGCTGCTAAAACAACCGCTTTAAGCTTTCTTTCCTCCCATCGTCTGCAAAACTACTCAACTAACAAACAGCTAAATCCTGACTTTGGTAGTTCAAATACAAAAAGCCATGGTTGTACTTAATTTTATGTATTACGGTTTTATAATTCTGTCCTCATTTTGATAATGCCTATTAGGACTGGGCAATATAATGACCAAGTACAATATATCAATATATCTTCAAGCAAGATATAGATTTGGAGAAAAAAGGGTTAATATAAACATAGGGTCAAGGGGTCAAGTTGCGTTACATAAGGCGTACCAGTGTGCATCTCTCCTCTCTCACACTCTTCTCCATCAACACTCAGAGAGACACAGAGCTGCTACTCTGTTTAATCTGTCTGTTAATTAGTCTACAGTGCGACATCGGTCTATATGTTGCACGTGCTGCGCTAAATCAGTGTGTGAGATAAATGAAATTACCGCAGCAGCACATGTGCAATACAGCGCTGCACCGCATGTGTGGGCGACAGAGCTGCTCGATTGTGTCAGTTGAGCGTTTGTTTGCGAGTTAGTGTGTGAGGTGGATCATAGCGCGTCGCTGTTCTTCTTGGTAGTTTTGGTCTGTTGTGTGACACTGAGACAGCGCCTGGATGCAGGCGACAGATGTGTTTTGAAAAATGTAGCAACAACAGACATTTCACACACAAGATGTATATACAGTAACACAGACAAAGTATCTCCTGCCCCTTCCCTCCCTCAGCCTCTCTATTGATGCTATGGGCATAAATAAGATTAATAGCCTAAATAAATACAGTTTTAAATAATGTTCCAGCACAAGATTCATTTTCATTTTTTAACTCCCCCCACAAAATTTTTAATTGTCTCAAACTACAATGGATTCAGGCCTACTCAATACTTTTATAGTCAGGTTCTAGTTTTCTGTCCTGTGCTGCAAACCTTTAAACCTCTGTAGCTCCAGTGCTGTGTGCACAAAGTTAATTTCTTATTTCTTTTATATAATTAATCATTTACATGTTGCGCAGCTGTATAATTTCAAACAGAGGACTAATATCTCCATCTTTGCATTATATTTTGATCACAGACTGCTTTTTTAAAAATGCATGTGACATCTCAAATGTGACTTTGACCTGTAAATGAACATGTTGCCCATTATAGATCATTATTATTATTATTATTATTATTATTATTATTGTGTCCTTGTGTACCACTGTATTTGTATTATTGGCTACGTATTGTTTTAGTTAATTAAAGCTGTTTGGAGCATCAGTGCCCAGGAAACACTTCCCCTTAGGGACAATTAAGTTTCCCATTTGCTTATGCTATCTTAGAATCTTGTGATTAAGACCACAGGGGAGAGTTGACACATCTTATACCTAATGTTCAGTACACAGACTATTTGTTTAATCAGATTCCTGATGACCAGCTGTGTATCATGTGCATTAATTACAACCACAATCAGAATCTGAAAGTTCACTTACTAGCTTTATCTGGAGCTTTAACCACCTCAGTTTGCTCTGAGCAAACTCTATTCACAGGGGAGGAGATGGGATTTGTTTAAAAGCTCCTTAAAAAAGTATTGAGTTGACCCTGGGTCTTTGTAAAATAAAAAATACCAATACTCAAATGGCCACAAAATGACGAAAAAGTAAAATCTGAGAACCACAAATGAGTCAAATAAAGGTGTTTAAAGATCTGTCTGTACACAGGCCCGCCAACAGAAATGACTGGGCCTCCAAAAAAGTCCCCAGTGCTTCACAAATATCAATACATGCACGTGTTTTCTCTTCCTTGCTTAACACATCGAGTCCATGTAAACTGAGAGAGACTTACTCAGTGATGGACGCTGGGAGCAGCTGTCTGAGCTGACTAAAAGAGTTGGTCATTAGTGTTGTGACGTTCACGAACGAACTGATTCTATTGAACGGCTCGTTAACATGAACGGTGGGAACCGAGTCGCAGCTGGGAACCGTTCTTTTTTTTTTTTTTTCCATGAGTCATGGTAGCTTTACACACATACAAACAATTTGTATAAAGGGTAAATCCAAAATAGTGATGTCACTGTCAAAGCAGAGTGATATGGCGCAATCTTGTGGAATATTTCCAATGAATCCAGATCAGACTTTAACATCTAGTCCACACATGTCAAATGAGGTTATAATCAATATTTCAGAATAATTCAAACTCAGATATTGGTGGGATATCTAATTTTGTATTATTTTGTTCCAAATCTCACCCCATCATACCTCCCAGTGATTATTTCCAAGATAAAATGAGTTACCACCAGGCTGGCTTCTTAAAACTTAATAAATATAAAAATCAGTCAAATGAGCCACTTTTTTAACGGCTCTTTGAAAGGAACAGCTCACCAAGATCCGGCTCCCCTCAAAGAGCCATAAATTCCATCTCTATTGGTCATTACATTATTATTTGGATTTAAAGCCTTTTCCAGCTCCCTCTTTTATGTCTCTCTTCTTCTCTTGCGTCCCAATTTATGTGCAGGGCCTGGCAGAGCAGAGAATTCACTCCGACACTGGCTGATAGTTAGACCCAGAAAGCTTTCTCCTTTTTACCCCCTTATAAGCAGCCATGTCTGTATTCTGTTCCCCATCCAGACAACAACCAGACCTTCAACATATATGGAGTTATTTCAATTCTTTAATGTGTAGCAAGGACACAAGACCAAATGTGTCAATAACTAGTAGTAGTAGTATTTTTTGTTCTTACTACTACCCTCGCACAGTGCACAAAAAGCTCCAGCTATCCTTTGAATAAAGTATCACTGATTCAGTTCATTATGCAGCAGCTGAAACATATTCCAAGTACTTTTTCTGTCGAACACCAGAGGGCACTGAGTTAGCTGATCCAACATCTCTGAGCACAGGTGGCAGCCTCCTACTTGCTACCTTGTCAAGGTCACAGAGGCCACAGCAGACCTGCTCTACTGTACATCTGTTCAATTTGGACCATCTTACTGTACGCCCAGGGCACCACATGCTGGATCTGTAGTGCATACAAAATGAGCTTGCCATGGAAACAGAAACAGCTGTAATTAATTTTTAAAATTTTTTTTTATGTTAATAGCATGGAAACTCATGTAAACAATAAATTACCATAGGTGAAATATCTGTGTGTTACATTCAGGCACATAACCAGTCGCTATAGTAACAGGTCGCTGTAATGGCATCCCTGCTGAGTAAAGCTTATTATGTGATTTCACTCTGACTGAAGACAAAGTGAATTTCATATTTCATTGCTCATTTTCATCCATAAAGCTCCACTGCTAAAGCTTTCCAACTACCTCACAACTCTCCTCTCATTTAAATTGTGTAACTGCAGAACACGACGCAATTATTACTTCTCCTTAGATATCCCACGTGGACATATCAGCTGTAGCAGAACTCGTTTCAGTGGTATGAGATGCAAACGCCCGCGAGCTAAATTCTTTCATTCCCCTCAGGGACTTTAAAGCTTTACTATCTGATGTTTATTATGACTCCTGCAATTGTTTTTATTAATTCTATTTTGTGCTTGACAAAGTATTGAGTAACAAATGTTTCCTGCTCTCTTAATGAGACTACTTGATAAAGTTACTGAGCTATTTGAGGATTTAAAGAGTCAGTTCACCCTTAATTCAAAAATGCATATATTTCCTCTTCCCTGTAGAGCTGTTTATCAGTCTGGGTTGTCTTGGTGTGAGTTGTGTTGGAGCAACATCTCTCTTCAGAAGTCATGACTCGGTTACTCAAGATAATCCACAGACCTTGTTGTGAGCAGTTTCATGTAGGAACTATTTTCTTTCTACTGAACTACACCAGTCCCACAGTCCAAAGACATGCAGGTTAATTGGTGACTCTAAATTGTCCGTAGGTGTGAATGTGAGTGTGAATGGTTGTCTGTCTCTATGTGTCAGCCCTGTGATAGTCTGGTGACCTGTCCAGGGTGTACCCTGCCTTGAGAACTTAGCTCACATGGTTCCACAAAGTTTTATGGGTAACAGTTATGTCATTACTATTGTGTACTGTAAATTAATTTTTTTTTTGGTTTGTTTTGTTTTTAAAAATAGGCCAATTTGTCTCTGCAGTAACTCTGAGCCCCCCGTAGGGGTTGTGGACTCCCTGTGGAAGACCTAGGATGTAGCAACTATTTTCTTTCTATCAAACTACATCCACCAACCGTACCACCATGCAGTAAGAACGCTGCAACTGCATGGATGAGAGGCTTGTTGTGACAGTGTGAGATATAAACATTAATGGTGTTCTCTTCAGCTGAGCTGTAATGTTAGCAAGCTCAGAGTTGTTCGGTGAGCTGTGGCTTAGGATGTAGAGCAGGTCGTCCACTAATTAAAAGAACAGTGATTCAATTCCTGGCTACTCCAGTCCGCATGTCGAAGTATCCTTGGGCAAGTTTCTAAACCACAATTTGCTTCATTCACACGCAGTTGCAAGTGCATGTGCATGTTTGAACTGAGTGGCCTCAGCCACAATAGTGTGAATAGGTGAGGGTGACACGTAGTGTAAAAGCACTTTGAGTGGCAGTAGATGCACACTTCCTTCTGCAGGGTGATACAGCTGGTGAGTGTAACTCAGAAGGAAAATAGTTCCTACATGAAACTGCTCACAACAAGGTCTGTGGATTAGTTTCAGTTCCATTATATTAAAGAGAAGGCAGACATTTCTGCAGCCGATATCTCCAACACTCTGCAACTCACACCAAAGCAATCTGGGTTGATATATAGCACTACAGGTAAGAGTAAAATATGTATTTTTGATTTGGGAGTGAACTGTCCCTTTACAGGCTTCACTTTTTAGTAAAATGTCGGCCTCTTTCACATCGGGTTGTTATATGAAATAAAATGTTGGCAGCTGATTTAATTTGTAGAGCTTTCGAGAGGAGATAAAAGTCTTCGTTTGCAATGTTATGTTATATGTACTGTCATACGTTATGTTCTTTTCTGGCACCGCTGCAAAGTTATTTTATGGGTCTTAAAAGCCCATGTGAGCTACGCACTTGTACATGCACAACACAATAAACAACAACTATTTTAACTGTATGGACAAGTAAGAAAGTGGGTCAGATTTTAATATTGGTGGTATATTCTGAGCCATGGGCAACAGAGATGCCTGTCATAATGTGTCTGGATATGTTGTGCATCTTGACAGGAGAGGCAGATGCTAAATGCCAAACTGTTCACTCACCGCTGAGCCACTTGGCGTCTGGGTCATGGATGCGAAGGTCTGGACCGAAAACATCCTCTATGGTGACTTTCTTCTTAAGGGCGAGGCTGTCATCTTCACCTGTCAAGTGCATCACCAAAAGATAAATAAACAGGCGTGAGTTGAATGTGAGGTGCAGCGGCTCATATGTCTATCTGCGAGTGTCTTGATGTGGATGATTCTTGAAGAAAACTTCAAGTCGTCCTGGAGTCTTGTGAGATTTATTAGCATTTCAAGCAACTGAGTTTTCTAGTTTCAGAGCAAAAACTGAAGAAAATCCTTTGACTTTTTCGTCAGCGTGTTGCTTTGCTCAGGGGGGCTGCAGCCTCATACCAAAACTGTCACCATCTCACTATGTAATACTGTTCTTTTCTCTCTGGAGATAGCACCTCCAACAACTATTCCCCACTATAGATAGAGCAATTTAGAACAAGGTACAAACAAGAAAGAGGCCGCTGGTATTGCACTATTGATCTGAGAGCATCAGTTCACATCTGCCTGCTCGTTTTTTTAGCAGTGGGGGGGACGACTCCTTCCAACCCCAAAAACTCCAAATGAGATCTGAAACCGACAGCTGAACTGGAGGTGGAGCAGACAACAGGGGTACACACGTGAGTTTGTGTGGATGTGAGAAAAGAAAGCATGTGAGCCCTTTAACTGTCTTCTACCACACCTTTACTCAGGAAACAACCGTCAGACACGAGTTGTCAAGATGGCTGACAGCCTGGTGCTACTGTACAAAACAGTACGTTGACAGATTCTTCAGCAGGCTTCCTGTTGTGACTGAGCCGTGAGATCTGAGTGTGTAAATACCATGTCAGACATTGTAAAGAATTTATCGTCCTGAAAAATCGGAGAAATTCTCTTGTCTGGCAAGAAGCTGCAGAGTGAGAGGAGAAAGCTAATTTCCAACGCAAGGCAAATGGTATCTCTGATGCTGTGCCAATCTGACAAATGGCTGGAGCTATTACTGCATAATCATCTCCATTAAACAGGTCTGAATGGCATTACACATTAAAAGGCCCATTACATGGTGAAACGATGACCCCGCCTCTGTGTAAAACTAGTACATAACCACAAACCAGAGAAAGCATATTATCTGTAAAACCCTGCCCCTTGAAACACAATCATCAGATTACAAGAAGCTGCCTGTGCTGCCAGAAAAAGACGAAGAGAAAGAAGATTCATCTAAGTTGTGTAGAGTATGTGTAAACTGAGACAATGAACACATTAACAGGTGTGTGTGTATGTGTGTGTGTGTGTGTGTGTGTGTGTGTGTGTGTAGATTGTCTTTGTTAGTTTGTTAGCAGGAAATCTAAAAATCTTCACAAATGAATTTTAGGGATTCATACTCGAAGGGTTTTTGTGCTGGTTTATTATTCGTAATTTTCATCTTCATAAATGTGCAAATTCCTATGAGATGGTACAATGTAGACACATGATGATTTTCAACAGTGATTGGAAGATCTGTGCAGATACTACTCAACAAATCTGACCCCAATCGACCTCATGTGGGCAGCATAATTAGAGGCCCATACCTCCTATGCTGTAAGTCTCATTTAAACAAAATTTGGTACAGAAATCCATCCACACTCACCAGCTTCTTTATTAGGTACATCTGTTCAACTGCTCGTTAACATGAATAGCTAATCAGCCAGTCACATGGCAGCAACTCAAGGCATTTATGCATGTAGACATGGTGAAGACGACCTTCAATTTAAATTGAGCATCAGAATGGGGAAGAAATGTGATTTAAGTGACTTTGAATGTGGCATGGTTGTTGGTGCCAGACGGGCTGGTCTGTCAGAATCTGCTGATCTACTGGGATTTTCACGCACAACCATCTCTAAGGTTTACAGAGGATGGTACCAAAAAGAGAAAATATCCAGTGAGCAGCAGTCCTCCTTTGGCACACTTTGGGCCCCTTAGTACCAACTGAGCATTGTTTAAATACCACAGATCTGCAGCCAACTGTGTGATGTCATCATGTCAATATGGAACAAAATCTCTGATGAATGTTTCCAGCACCTTGTTGAATCTATGCCACGAGGAATTAAGGCAGCGCTGGAGGCAAAAGGGGTCCAACCTGGTACTAGCAAGGTGTACCTAATAAAGTGGCTGGTGAGTGTATACTCACTCTTCAAATTAGCTTTGTAGAAACAAACCTAAACCGTAGATCCAATCGCTACAAAACTTGTGGGATATGTCTACATTGACACCTGAAACATACGCTGATGATGCAACACAAATCAGACTATAAATCAGAAGTTGTTTGTTTAATCATTACAAAACTTGTTTAATAACAACATTAAACCATGTGTGTACAATTATCTTGCTCAATAGGGGTATGTTGATTCTCAGACATCCAGGTCATGGAAATATAAACTGCTATATCGCAGGCAACTGGATTCGCTTGAGTTTCTTGAAGACGTTTCTTGAAGACGTGTCACCTCTTATCAAAGAGATTTCTTCAGTTTTAATGGACTGACAGAGTAGCAGGCTTTAAACCCTGTGTGGGTGTGAACCCTTACAAGGTTTCATTATGTGTGTCGTGACATGACAACATACATAATGGCCAGAGGGGTCAATGACTCATACGTGACCTTAACGACTCTGTAAAAGTTCACACCCACACAGAGTTTAAAGCCTGGGACTCTGCACCAGTCCGTTAGAACTGAAGAAGCCTATTGGATGAGAGGTGAAACGTCTTCAAAGAAACTCAAGCAAATCCAGATGCCTACGATATAGCAGTTAAGATACTCAGAAGGGGGGCACCACCAGCTTCAAACATGTGCCATAAATCAATGACAGATTGTCCAAATATCACCGAACTCTGTGGGTATTTTTAACTGCACTGTTGATGCATGTCCCCAAAATGTTTTTCAATTCACCAATATGGGGTGACAACACTGTCAAAGGAGGGCGTGGCCAGGCACAGATTTGGTCATAAATGAACAACTGTGATACAAGTTGTTAGTTATTCATAATGCAGGTGTCAGAAACTGTCAAAGGTCTTGATCCTTCACAACTTTCAACTTTTAAAAGTCCAACTCCAGAATCACTACATGCAGCTATGTTTTTTAAATCTGAAGGAGGCTTTTTCTCAACATTTCAACCATTTCTAAAACAAATCTAACATGCACAGTGTAACATCTGGCTGGCACACTGCATCCAATGATTTTCACACACTATGAGTATTCTGATGCACATCCAAGACCATCCACCCGTCAGACGCATCCTTCAAATTTCTGAACATTTTCTACCATTAAAAAATCAGTTGACAGGGTTGTGGCAGATTGTTGGCAGAGGTGTGTGGTGTCTGAGTTTCATCTGTGATGTGTGAAATGTTTTGCTTTTTTCAATTTTGAGTCAAAGCTGTGTGCAGAATACATGTACAGTGAGGCGAAGAACACAATGACTGTGAGTGAGTGAATACTGAGTGTGTGGTAACCCCTGCCAGGGAAGTCATGTTGTCTCCCTTCATTTTTTTTTGTTTTTAGAACTTCTCAAAACTTTGTGTCGTGTCCCAAGAAACAAGGGATCAAGGATTTGTGCCTGTGTGTGTGTGTGTGTGTGTGTGTGTGTGTGTGTGTGTAAGATTTAAAAACACCGCATTTTCCAACATTTCAGCTATCCCCATGAATGTAAAATACTGACTTTGGCTCACTGTTATCACATGACTGTCTATAGCATGTGTACATGTATGTGTATCACGTTTACTGACTGCATTTTTATGTCCAATTATGTCCAATTAATCTAAATTCTCACATTCCATAATATCAACACATGCCAACTATAGTTTGGTTAAGGTAAGAGAAAGACTGTGGTTGTAGCAAACATACTATAGTTAAAAATTGATGTGTTTTAGTTTCTCTGTGTCCTTCACATGTGTGAGTGTGACAGTGAGTGCTCCTTTTGTGTGAGGATCTATGGCTGAATCCAAATGTCCGGACTTCACCGCACTTGCAGACTCGCAGACTTTGCAGGCATGTTCCCGGGAAGTCTGGGAGTGCTGAAGGTTATCCAAATCCACTATTCAGCCAGTCCACAAGGGGCCTCAAGTTGACTTCCTGCAGACTTCCAGAGAGTCCGCTTGGGGTGCAGACGTCAGCAGACTTCACTGATTTAATAACCCACAATTCCTTGCAATATGGACATGGTGTTGTGGGTTTTTCAACTGCTGAAAAAACCTTATGAATGTGTAAAACAGTTATTGATAGTTAAGCCTATTAAAGTGTTACTTGAATTGTGTAGGCCAGAAATAATATTCAGCCATCATGATACAGAGATACAGTACAGGCCAAAAGTTTGGACACACCTTCTCATTCAATGTGTTTTCTTTATTTTCATGACTATTTACATTGTAGATTCTCACTGAAGGCATCAAAACTATGAATGAACACATGTGGAGTTATGTACTTAACAAAAAAAGGTGAAATAACTGAAAACATGTTTTATATTCTAGTTTCTTCAAAATAGCCACCCTTTGCTCTGATTACTGCTTTGCACACTCTTGGCATTCTCTCCATGAGCTTCAAGAGGTAGTCACCTGAAATGGTTTCCACTTCACAGGTGTGCCTTATCAGGGTTAATTAGTGGAATTTCTTGCTTTATCAATGGGGTTGGGACCATCAGTTGTGTTGTGCAGAAGTCAGGTTAATACACAGCTGACAGCCCTATTGGACAACTGTTAAAATTCATATTATGGCAAGAACCAATCAGCTAACTAAAGAAAAACAAGTGGCCATCATTACTTTAAGAAATGAAGGTCAGTCAGTCCGGAAAATTGCAAAAACTTTAAATGTGTCCCCAAGTGGAGTCGCAAAAACCATCAAGCGCTACAACGAAACTGGCACACATGAGGACCGACCCAGGAAAGGAAGACCAAGAGTCACCTCTGCTTCTGAGGATAAGTTCATCCGAGTCACCAGCCTCAGAAATCGCAAGTTACCAGCAGCTCAGATCAGAGACCAGATGAATGCCACACAGAGTTCTAGCAGCAGACCCATCTCTAGAACAACTGTTAAGAGGAGACTGCGAATCAGGCCTTCATGGTCAAATAGCTGCTAGGAAACCACTGCTAAGGAGAGGCAACAAGCAGAAGAGATTTGTTTGGGCCAAGAAACACAAGGAATGGACATTAGACCAGTGGAAATCTGTGCTTTGGTCTGATGAGTCCAAATTTGAGATCTTTGGTTCCAACCGTGTCTTTGTGAGACAGAAAAGGTGAACGGATGGATTCCACATGCCTGGTTCCCACTGTGAAGCATGGAGGAGGAGGTGTGATGGTGTGGGGGTGTTTTGCTGGTGACACTGTTGGGGATTTATTCAAAATTGAAGGCACACTGAACCAGCATGGCTACCACAGCATCCTGCAGCGACATGCCATCCCATCCGGTTTATGCGTTTAGTTGGACGATCATTTATTTTTCAACAGGACAATGACCCCAAACACACCTCCAGGCTGTGTAAGGGCTATTTGACCAAGAAGGAGAGTGATGGAGTGCTGCGGCAGATGACCTGGCCTCCACAGTCACCGGACCTGAACCCAATCGAGATGGTTTGGGGTGAGCTGGACCGCAGAGTGAAGGCAAAGGGGCCAACAAGTGCTAAACACCTCTGGGAACTGTTGGACTGTTGGAAAACCATTTCAGGTGACTACCTCTTGAAGCTCATGGAGAGAATGCCAAGAGTGTGCAAAGCAGTAATCAGAGCAAAGGGTGGCTATTTTGAAGAAACTAGAATATAAAACATGTTTTCAGTTATTTCACCTTTTTTTGTTAAGTACATAACTCCACATGTGTTCATTCATAGTTTTGATGCCTTCAGTGAGAATCTACAATGTAAATAGTCATGAAAATAAAGAAAACGCATTGAATGAGAAGGTGTGTCCAAACTTTTGGCCTGTACTGTATGTAGAAGTATAGGCTGTAGTGGACTGAAATGCATTTTATTAAAGGCTATACACGGGATTTATATCTTGTTATCTGCAGGGACAGATGAGTAGGCATTGTTAATCAGCTTATAGAACATATATATGAATATGACAGCAGCAGTTTCCATGGCAACGAGTAAAACAGTCTTGAGGGCTGCTTGCAGTCTCTACCTGATGACGGTGAATACAATAAACAAATACAACACAACATACAACTGAGGTCCGTATGTTGTGTTAAACCATCTTAGTGAGATTTTCGTATTGGAAACACTGCGGGTATTTTTAATAGCCTATTTGTTTCACTAGTTTGCCTTTCTTATTTTAACTTAACTTTGAGGCTGTAGGAGTGGGCTGCCATTTTATTTTGTATATTTTTCTCATGTTTCTGATGCGTCCTCAGGGGCCAGATTTAGAAAATGTCTTTTTGCTCCCACTCCCCTAGATGGGGGCGTGACACATGCATCACCCAGACCTCCTCACCCTTACCTTTGCCATACATACAGGACACAACTTCCTGCACTGACATGAACATGTACTTTTGATGTAATTAATGGGGTGCAAAAGCGTCCAGTGCAAAACATCTGGAATCCCAGGCTGTTATTTTTATCCAAAGATCCAAATGGAGATTACAAGTTTCTCTGAATTTTGACAAATAAGACAGTCGGGTAAGAGGATTGCGCGTCTGTGGAGAGATGCACTTTGTAAATGGTAGCATATGTGTGTGTGTGTGTGTTGTACATACGAGGGGTCAGCAGGATAACAGAGGTGACAATCAGTGAACAGATGATGAGGATGACCAGCAGGGCGATGGCTATTCCTTTCCAGTTCCTCTGTGGCGGAGCGCTGCCCACCAGGTCCTGAAAAATATGATGATTACAGATTACATTACATTCATGCACACACACACAAAGAGGCAAAATATACCAACTATTAGGCCTTTGGATAAAATGATTTGTCGCCACAGGCTGGATCTGTTTCACTGTATTATAAAAAGAAGCTAAGCGGTGACCTTCAGGTGGTGAGTTTTATTTCACACAATGGACACACAGCATTGTACAGATATTGTATATAAAGCAGATGTATTTTGTACTGTCACAGTCAGAGCCAGAGTTTGGCCAGAGGACAGCTTATTCTCGCCCAGACAGATGCCGACAACTTAGGCACTTGTGTGCGGTAACACTGCATCCACCAGCTGCTCCCCGCTGCTCGCACACGATGAGTCCCTGCAGCTCTGCCTGATAGCTGTAGAGGAGCTACGACTTCAACGCAGACACAACAGGCAAAATAATGAGCTGCTCTCCTCACGCAGCCCAGCAGATGGTAGATGGCTAATCAGCGCTGTTTGAAACACATATACTGCAAAAATCCACAGGACATACAAAACATTTTAAGAGCGGGAGGCGGCAATCAGGTGGCCTCTGAAGACTGCCCGATACTTTGCCACACAGATCTTAAAGTATTTTGATCTAGGAGCCCATTCTGGGGAGTTTTGCTGTGTGATTTAACAGATGGTCTTTGCACAAACACAAACTATCATCCACTCCTTGACATACTGTGTCCATTACAAAGCAACAGGAACAGGCAGTTAACTGGAATAACTGTAGAGGTAAATTAACCTCATGAACCACCGGCTGTCTCTCACTCTTTTGTTGCTAGGCTTGTGGCGCTGTCATGTTAGCTCTCAGCCACGTGTGTCATATATTGTTATTTTCAGGACAGGTTAGGCTACTCTGAAATGCCATTATTTGGCATGTGAGTAGCCCTGAATATGTTAAAGGATACATTTTTATGACTGAATGAAATCTCCATCCAAAGGTTAACGGTTTAAGGTCAGCAATCAGGGTTGGTGGCTGATGATCTCCCACTATGTGCACGCACAGACACACACACACACACACACACATGCACATTAATATCTCTGGTCACATTCGGTGAGGAGAGCGAGCACCTCCAGCCACCCATATCCGTCCAGCTGTTGATATCCTTGTTACCAATTAGACCCGGTCTCTGTCTGCCTACAGTGAGTGGTTATACAGTATGCAGCAGCTCAGTGAACCATCCGCGAGTTAATGAAGGGTGTGCGTACACGTGAGAGTGAAACAGACGGCTTGACTCTCGGGCAGAGATTATGCTTTTTATATCTTTCAAGACTTTAAATTGCCACATTGCAAGTTACTTTCCATTTTAAAATGGAGTCAGCGATTCTGGAGAAAGTGTTGATATTTGAACTAGTGATGCCATGGAGAGGAAGTTTTTCTACTGGTTAATAAACTTGTGACAACAACTGTGTTACGGAAAATGTCAGACATTTTACAAGAACAGACTTGGGCTGTCAAGAAAAGCAGTTTTTGAAAAGCTTCAGTGAAAAATATCTGCAAAAATCAGAGCTTTGTCAGGGCTGGAGAAGGAAGCAAAAGTCAGACTTCTTTGAATCATTAGTTTTCAGCTGATGCAGCCATAATAATGTGATAATTAGCCACTTTGTTAGTTGCACATTAGCCATAATAGTTACAAAAATAATCTTCTGGTAACACTTTCTGGCTTGTTTTTTTGCCTTTAATGGATAGGACAGCTAAGTGAGTAAGAGAAGGAGTGACACGCAGCAGAGGGCCCCGCCAGAATCGAAACCTGTGCCACTGCAGCGAGTACGGAGCCTCTGTACACAGGGCGCCTACTCTAACCACTAATCCACCGTCACCCCAGGCTAACACTTTCTATGAAGACCACATCTATAATGCGTTATGAGGGCATTTATAGTAAATTATAATGCATTTACAATGCTCTACAACCAAGTCACATCTATAGTGTTTAATGGCTGCTGATACAGTGCATCAGTTAGCATTATGTGTGTTTATGAGTGCAGTCATAGAGCATTATACTTTACAATGAATGGCCTCATAAAGCATCAAACATGTGGTCATATTTTGCAAGACAGCTAAGCTGTTTGTTGTAGATTTGTGCCAGTTTCTCTGGCATATCTGGCACTTGACTTTTTGGGGGTCATCTTTGCAAATTATGAAACTATTCCGTCCTTAGACATCTTGGCAGTGTATCTGTAAAACTGTCATGTGTGATCAAACTGTCACAGTTTCAGCAGTGCTGGGCTGCTAGTGACTGAAATTAGATGCTATCACTAAGTTTAAATAATAATTATTTAAACTTACTAAGCGTTGGTGGCTTAGTGGTAGAGCAGGCGCCCCATGTACAGGCTGTCGCCGCAGCGGCCCGGGCTCGATTCCAGCCTGTGACCCT
Source organism: Epinephelus fuscoguttatus (assembly GCF_011397635.1). Classification (NCBI taxonomy): domain Eukaryota; kingdom Metazoa; phylum Chordata; class Actinopteri; order Perciformes; family Serranidae; genus Epinephelus; species Epinephelus fuscoguttatus. The sequence goes on from NC_064766.1 coordinate 34,413,477, forward strand.
TTGGTGCATGTCATTCCCCCTCTCTCTCCCCCCCTTCACACTTACCTGTCCGATGCAAAAATGCCCCCCCAAAAAAATAATAATTAATATTGGTGCATTATAAATATGTTTGATACCGATTTCTTTGTTTATGGGCTATTTGGGATTTTCTTTTTTTGAGTTATTGCATAAATATGTATATATATATATGTATATTGCATATATATACATACATACATACATACATACATATACATACATACATATATATATATATATATATATATACACACACACACACATATATATACACACACACATATATATATATATATATACATATAGCATCCCAATACTGATATGGATGTCTATTACCATGACAACAATCAAAGATTCAAGGCATTCAGGACAGCCCAAGAAGAGATAATTGTCGCTGACCTTCAATATCTTTAGAGCTCTGTATGTAGTTAGTGCTAATGCAAACTGAACATTTCCTCCTGTTGCAGCTTCACATTAAAATCATTTACCTTCACAGGAATGTGTCTGTCAGTGAAATGTGCACCACTGCTATTGTTCATCAGAAATGTGTCTATAAAGCAAGCTTTTATTGCCAAACTGGGGCTTTTGCTTTCCGCTTTGACACCAAATCCTCGCCACCGTCTTGGTGGTTTCTTAGTCTAATAACCTTGATCATGTTGGCTAATAAGTGAAATCTGACTTCTGCATCTGTGTGCTGCGACTTGGCCGCTGCTACTGCGTAATGTAGCAAACACTTACAATTCATAATTGTAGCGTCTGTCATCTAATGGATAAAAAAGCAAAGCAACTGTGGGGGCAGTCTTTGCCTTTGCTGTACATATAGGACACAAGTTCCTGCACTGACATGAAAGCGTACTTTTGATGTAATTAATGGGCTGCAAAAATGTCCAGTGCAAAATGTCTGGAACCCCAGAACAGACAGCCAGCAGACCATGAGGAGATAATTGCTGAATTTGATAAAAAGTGTATTGGATAAGAATCGCTGACAGCCCCTTTAAATGTTTAAAGTGTACCTGTGTGTGTGTGTGTGTGTGTGTGTGTGTGTGTATGCATTTACACTGCCAGTGCTCCTACTGTCTCCACACAGTTTGTCTCCCAGTGAAGCAAATCAATACTGAAGGCAGTGAGTACACATAGAAAAACAGCAGGCACGCCAATAAGCTGATGTATTGCTGCAGAGGTAAGGATTTTTGCGATAAGGTGTATACTGGAATCATAAGATATTAATGTCCCTGAAAGATATGCTGTTGAAGTTGCCTTTGATATCAACAATCACTTCAGACCTCTGACCGAGCCAGAAATAAAACCATAAGATGCTTTGACAGTAATGCAGATAACAGCCTTGTTTCTGCATCTGCCTGCTTGTTTTTTCCGCATATCGGCACTGAAAATGGAAAACCATTTAGTGCAGGCAGGTGATTTGAATGCAGCCCAGTCCAGTGCAGCCCTTACCTGACGGAGAGATCTATAAATGTGGCAGCTGGATCTACATCACCTCACAGAGGAAAAAGTGTCTCTCAGCAGAATATTTTCAGACACTTTGATGCCAGCCTCGGAGGCATGTGAGTAAATATTTAGTTCCAGTCATTTTTTCCCACCCACAACAAATCCAGCATGCTCATTGTACTGGAGCACAAGAGGCACATGGTAAAATGATTTCAGACAGCCTACTTTTTTGAATCTTAAATACATCTCCCGCAGGCCCTGTGGGCTAATTCAGGCTGTGGAAATGTAGGATGCAGACGACTTGATGAGCAGGAGCAGCTTCCCTCCAGTGCTTGGCATTTCTGTAAACAGACACCCAATTATTCAATCAGAGGTCAGGGAGCTTTTCCACAATTCAAATCGATAGACAATCAAATACTGCTGGACGCTTGCCTTTTTCACTGTAAACTCCTCAACAAAACAGCATTTGGTTGAAATGGATACAGCCATTAACCTTCACTGTCAATACCCCCGGATACATAACACCGACTTGAGAAAGACGTGATCGATGTTTATCGCACTTCCTGTGACAAGCTGCGTGATGGTCGACAGAGCCGTCAGGACAGCTGTCACTGCTATTTAAACCACCCACTCAATTAACGAAAACGATTGCAGAGTACAACATTAAAGCATCAGGAGTTTGTTTACTGAGTGTCGGGCCTTAAAGCGAAGATTCACCAGAACTCAGATATGTTAATGACCCTTATTTGCCCTAATTCATTTCCTGTGTCATGTTGAGACGTTTCCACCTAAAAGAAGTCACAGTTCAAAACGTAGGAAAAATCTGTCCTGTAGGCAACACAGCTTAATCTCCAAGAGAGTTTGGAGAATAGTTTCCATGTTCTACAAGCAAAATGGCTGCAAATAATGTTTTTCATCGACCCTTTCACTGCTGAATCAGCACGGTTTGAAACGCCATGAGTGGCAGATAGAGGTGGTTGAATTGTCGAGGGGTCTAATGGAACAGGTAGTCTGACAGTGTAGGAAAACCAGAAGTGGTTTTGAACAGCCTCACTGGAAGGAGGCCATCATGGAAAAGGTGGAGATGTGATACAGTTTAATGGCGCACATTCTCCTCTTAAAGTCTTTCTTAGTGTTCACATTAAAAGTGACAGAAATGGTTGTGTCAAGAATGTAAGAAGTGAGCTGCAGAGAGAAGATTAAACTGTTACACTATGGTTAAGGATTACCACTAAATACTGGCTGTTGTTCCAGTCAAACAAATTCCCTTGGCAATCGGGTTTCTCTGCGGGTCTGTCATTCTTTCCGTCTTGTGTGTTCAGTCCAGGCCGCCAAACTGTTTCTCGCTCTCTATATTTTGCTGTGCTTTGGTGACCAGTGTGCAGCTTTCCCACAGGCTCCTTTTATAGTGACTTAAGGATCATTAGTCGTGTGCCATTTTCACCTGTGAGATCCCCGGCATACTGAAGGTGAGAACACAATCCTCCTTCATCCTCCTGTAATATAGGACTGCTTCATCTGTTTCAGCACCTTTGTCTTGGTGCTCCTTAATCTTTATAAACAGATACCTGCAAGTAGAATCAACTCGTTCTCATTCCATCTAATACAGATGCTTTCTTAGCAGTACGGTACAGTTCAGTTCGGTATGATTTTTTTTCCATTTCCACTGTGAAAAGTTGTGGATGGTACCAACGGAACGTTCCATACCTTCCCCATGTTTGGTCCCCCCTCTGTTGGGGTACCTAGCACACAGATCTGGTACTAAAAGGTGGAGCTGTGAACACTGCAGTCTGATTGGTCAGTAGAGGACGGTCACTCTGCTCAGGGCTGAGTTGTGGCTGGTTTTGAGGCTCATGTGACCACTGTTCATACTGTGGAGAGTTTTATTAGTAAACTGTAACTATAAAATGAAAGGATGTTTTGCTGCCTCTCACAGCAGCTGGAGTCAGAATAAAAATTTCACTTTAACAACTTTGACCATTACTTTAGTTTTTATGACATACACTTTAAGTAATGAGTGGATCTTCAAATGTATTAATTTCGTCCGGATTATGTGAAGGGCATATATTCTAATCCTCACTCGGAGAAAAAAAACCAAAACATTGTAGTACATCGTTCCTGTGGGCTATGGCAACACTAAACCCCTGAGCTTGCCTGAGAAGGACTAAATGCACAAACCTGCTGTTTCTAAATATCCCATGGAGAGAGACTCTCACTGCAGCCTGTTCTATTTTGTTCTGAAGATGTCGGCGTGCAGCCTTGTTCTGTGGACGATAAACAAGGTGCAGACTTCCATCTGTGTAAGCAGTGAGTGACAGCAACCCCGCCCACATTTAAGAAGACTGTTTGCGATGGAAACACTAGGGTCTAGGTACCATGTCTGAACGATTACTTTTGGTTCCAAAGGTATCATACTGAAAGTGTTTGGTGGAAACACAGCACAGCTGAAGCACATTGAAACAGGTAGGTAATGTTATGAAATGATCACAGTTAGGCCGAAATGCAATCTTGAAACCCATCAGCTATCATCTGACAACAATTTAGCTACTTATTAGCTTTTTTCATTAATCTGCATTTATATGCAGATATCTGTTTATAGAGATTAGCCAAAACATCTGCCTGTTACACTGGAACCCCCAAATATTGGCCGTTGCTTCCCAGAGGCTTATCATCGTCAGACTGATAGCCGATGGGTTCAAAGATTAGGTGCTCCTTAAATTTGTTGCAGTTTTTGCTCTGCAACTGAAAGACATGACACCACACTGTATAAAGATTAATTTATGTCTCTTTTTGGTCACCTGTAGCACTCTCTAGGTGTACCAGACAGCACATTTGTGGCTGTGTGCCTGGAACATGTGAAACAGACTATGAGTATCTCATCAGTCTTGTTCTCAGTCTTGTTCTGTGTCTCAGATCCCAGAGAGATACCAGAGCTTAATGACTGATTTTTATGTAAAACAAGATGCCAATCAGAAAGTCTGAGAATTACTCACAGCTTCATTTGTACATCTTTGTTCAGTGTTTGTGAAGAACAGGCATTTGGTTTTAAAGTATCCTCTTGTCTCTGGAACAATACAGTTCTCAGTCCGTATGTCGATGCATCAGCTGAGACCGTCTGTGCCCTGGGACTGTAAAGTGCCAAACCTGGTGGTTAGCTCACTTCTCATTTGATGCTGTCAGAAGCGTTCTGTTTTGAATTTCCCAGGGTCCACACTTTCTTTGCTCTTGGCAGCTCTCCTCAGCAGCGGTGTCTTCTCCTCTGAATGATTAACCATCCCCAGAAGCCACACTCACATCAGTGGGCTCCTCCATGTTGGTGACAGTTCTCACCTTGTCGATGAACTATACCAGGGACTTGACAGAGGTTTTAGACATTTCACACATTCACTTTGAGTCTCTGCATGGACCAGAACGTCATCCATCTGGCAAACTACTCCATCTAGGCTTTCCTGCAGCTGAGACATTCTTGTTTGGAAATGTTCTGGTGCAGACGGGGGTGCCAAGGCAGAGTCTGTTAAAGCAATATCTCCCAAATGGAGTTATAAATCTGGTGTGCAGAGCAGACTCATTTGCAAAGGGTATTTGCCAAATTGCCAAATTTGCATCCATTTTTGAGAATATTTTGGCGCATTCCAGCTGTCCAAGCGTGTGCTCCATTGATGGAAGCACGTGTCTCTCTCTTTTTGACTATATCAGTACTACATATACAAACCTCAGTGTCATGAGGTTTTGGCACTGGAACCATTCCTTTACACCAGTCTGTAGGCGGCTCCACTGTGGAAATCACTCCAGGCTCTTCCATGTGGGCTCATTCTCTCCTGACTTTTGGTAGAAGAGGTAATGGGACATGTCTAGGCGTTGACAGGGCAAATAGCTTGGCATGGTTTTAGCTCAACCTACGCTACTGACTGGTTTTAAAAACTGCTGAATCACTCCAGAACACTGTCTCCACAATCGCTACTTATCCAAGAGAGACACTCGTCTCGTGGCTCCGTAGTGCTTTTGCCAGTCACAACATAGACAAATTTCCATTATGATTCTGCTGACTGTACTCAGTGTGGCTGGGATATTCCTCTGACTTCACGGGGCCATGCCAAAACCGTACAGTGTAATCTTTGACAGCTCTGACTCGATACTCCCTTTCTGACAGCACAGTTACATCTGCTCCCATTAGGGTTGGGCCTGTGAAAATTTTTTAACCGGTTTGATATTTAGCCAAAACCAGACCAGTGTACCAAATTTTACCACTAGGTGTCGCACTTCATTCAGTAGCCGCTGGAAGTGGCACATAATAAGAAGGTGACAGAATGAGAAAATGACGACTCCAGTCCACTTGGTGGCAGTAATCCACCTCTAAGCTGATTTGCCAACCGCCAAGAGGAAGCAGAGTGAAGCAGTACAACAGTCTGGATCAGTGTTGCCAGGTGTACGATAATTATCGTATTTGTATCATAATTTGGCCCTCTGTACAATGTACGATTAATAATCCCAAAAAAGGCCAAATGTAGGATAATTTGACCATTCCATTAATGTGTGGTTGTAATCAGTATGCCAGAGTTTTTTTGTGGGCCCTGAAGGCATCTGTTCCCATGTGACATGTTTCCAGCCAATCGCACTTTGCTTAGCCTGAGATACGGGTGACGTTTGTCTCTGAACAATGAGCACGATTGGTTGAATGGTCAGCTGTACCCGCCCCACGAGGCACTAGGACCCGTCAGGAAGTTGAGCGAGAATGAGATTCAAAACAGAAGAAGAAGAATAAGAAGAGGAAAAACAGAAGCGAGGAAAATGAGGAAAAAAGCAAACCAAAAAAGTAAACACTAGAGTGACTATATTTGCATCAGTAGGATTGTTTTTTTTGGTTATGATGGATGAACGATAATTTCCCTCACAATAGGATAATTTTGAGTCTCTGGTACGATAATCCTACATTTCCCACCTGGCAACGCTGGTCTGGTTTACTGATCCTTGGTTCACCTCTTTCGCTGGCTTCGAATCCAAAATGTTGCCGCACTGGCACAGTTTTAGTTTTCTTTGAGACCAACTCAACATGTCTCGTCTCGTCACTTGCAAAAACACAATAACTTTTTAGCAAACAAGCACAATGTGCACTGTGTACTATTACCTTGGGTGGTATCTACTTTTCACACCTTCATACCTTCCTGTAATTTCACCGGGGTACACACAGTACATGAGGGTATTTGTCACTGGAAACTGGAATCATCCCAGCTCCAGCTGCTGTGTTTACTTTGAGCTCCCAGACGTGATTGTACACTAAATCTACTGTCAATGTTTGTGTCACCTAACAGTGTGAGTAATTTGCTTTACTATAAAACACAAGATATTCAGTAAGAAGACCCGCTGATTGCTAAAAACACCAAATGCAAACTGAGCAAAAACAAAAAAAACAAAGAAAACCAACAAAAAAATTGTTTGTACAATTTGTACATGCAGAGGTGAAAGACGTACTCAGACCTTTTGCTGAAGTAAAAGTATCATTACAACAGTACAGAAATACTACAAATAAAAGTAATAAAAGTAATGTTTCTCAAAACTTCAGTAGAAGTACAAAAGTATTAGCAGTTACAGGTAATGAAAGTAAAAATACACATCATGCAGAATGGCCCATTTCAGAATAATATATATATTGTATAATTGCATTACATAATTACAGATATTGTAAGTTCTGATGGATGTAAGTGTGAGCATCTCTGTAATGTCTAATGGATAATTACACTACTTGAAATACTGATGGGCAGCTTCATCTATAATAATACAACATTTAATTATTGATTATTTTTTATTATTAATGTCAATCTGCAAAGCTAACTAAGGGCCCTATTTTATACACACGGCACAGCTGACATGTCTAGTTACCGACTGCTGCAGTTGTCATTTACACAGCCAGCGCCTATGTTGTGTAAGCAGCAAATGTATGTCCAAATAATGTCTATCTGTGCACCCATGTCCATGTAGGTCGTACAATGAGTTGTGGTCAGGTGCATTGTTGTTCTAAAATCAGTAGCTCAGTTTTTTTCTTGCTATTAAAAAGGCACATCATTAAGATAGTAAGATGAGGCTACATAGGAAGGTTCACAAAGCACATACATTTGCTTGTTACACACAAAGGGACGTGCTGATGAGCTGCTTCACTGGTTATTTCAGAAGCTAAAAGTTTAGTCAAGTTTATAACTACAGATTTTAGTTTTGCTGCTTAAATGTCCCTTGATATTTTCTGCAGTGACATTACTGCTCTCACTGCATTGCTCTCAGGAGAAAAATGCTCACTCCTCCAATTTGCCAGATCCACCATGTATATAGCAGTGTGTCAGGTGTAGGCTCATCTGGCTGTTGAAGGGAATGGGAGATGGCATTCTGATTGGTTACGTTGTTATGCCCAAAACACACCTATGATTAATTAATGGAAAAAAATACAATCCCTTTGCCTCTTTTAAAAAAAAAAATGTTTATTGCCTTTATTGACAGGACAGATGTCGAATGACAGGAGAGATGAGAGAGAGAAAGTAGGGATGACATGCAGCAAAGGGCCGCAGGTTGGATTTGAACCCAGCCCAATGCAAAGGACTGAGCCTACCAGGTGAGCTCAAGGTTGCCCCAGACCCTCTGCCTCTTATGCCTTACTTTGCATCCAGACTAAATGCCATTTAACTAACGAAAGTAGAGTTCGACATTGCACTTGCGCCATGCACTTTACACCATTCGCTACAGATCATTCATATTCATTCATTCTCCGTAGCCGCTTATCCTGCTGATGTTGCGGAGGGGCTGGGGCGAGAGATGGGGTACATCCTGGGCAGGCTGCCAGACTATCGCAGGGCTAAAGGCCAATTTTCACCAGATGCGTTTTGGTTGTGTCTGCGCTCCGGCACGGCAGCAGAGCCGATAGGATTCCATTCTAGTCAATGTGTGTGTTTCCACCGGCTGCGGCTTTGCTGCGTTCCGGCTCCGTCTCAGCTCCGGCACTCCGGAGCCCTCCGCAACAGATATGCAGGACTTCTATTTTTGCCGGACGCCGGAGCACAACGCAGCAATTCAGCACAGAGCAGATCGTGCGGGTCAGGAAGTCGTGCACAGAAACACAATAAAACATAAATACACAATAAAAAATAAAATAAAGTACACAGTGTTCACGGCGGATCATATTTCCCTGCACTACACCTTAAAAACTACATAATGGGCAGAGGCAGGCCTGAAGTCAACAGGTCAGAGGTTTTCAGACGTCATTTCACCCCGTGAACACCATGGATGAGGAGATATTAATCATGGCAGTGCACCGAGATGTCTTCCGGCAGAGCTGCACCGGACCGCACAGCAAACGCAGCCGGTGGGTATTGACGGATGGCGGAGCACGCAGCGGATAACCAGTGCTGCCGTTCCGCAACGGACACGCATCCAGTGGAAAGCCGGTGTAACACATAGAGACAGACAACCTTCACACTCACATTCACCACCAGTCACCAGTTAACCTAACCTTTTTGGACTGTGGGGGGAAACTGGAGACCCCGGAGAAAACCCACGCTGACATGGGGAGAACATGCAAACTGCCACCCCAGTGTAGTGAAGTAAATTTTCCCCTGAAATTTAGTGGAGTAAGTGTAAAGTAGCGCAAAATGAAAGTAACTTCACAACTGTACTTACTGTACTGTGTACAGTACTTCAGTAAATGTACTTAGTTACGTTCCACCGCTGTGTCTGCATGTATTTTATTGTCTTTAACAAGGAGCTGAATCCTACAAGACCAGAACTGAACACCATTTTCAGCCTGGTTTTGATCATTTCCACATAGCCCACAGGCTTCTACATTACTAATTAAAAAATAATAATAATAATCACAGACTGGGTTGGTGGAGTAGAAGTAGTGAAGATCTGATTTTCTAATAGTGATGCCATTTGGAGCAACTATCACACTATATTCTCTGTTGAAGCATTAAGTATTGAGTTTGAAAATGAATCTGGTGTGTCAACACTGTGGAAGATTTTTATGATGAAACACCCCATCAATTTCAGTACAATCTTTAGGAAGCTCCGCTGCTTTAAACCTCCTCATACAACCATCATCTGCCAAGTACACAGATTTAGGTGGAGGCTTATTTCTTTTTTATTAATTACTTTAGTTAATGTCTGTCTCTTCAAAAACCCAATGACCCGCTCCCAGACTGAATCCATGTATTCAAAATGTAGACTCAAAAGGAGCAGCGTACATTTGAAAATCGCTCTGTTCTCTCATACAATCCACTGTTATTAAAGTGTCTTAGCTCTGATTGCTTTATCCCTGCAGACTGCTTTATCCCTTTGTGCAATGTGGAACATTTCACCCACCTACTCAACCACAAATGAACAGAGAGCTCCAAACTCAGGCTGAATCCACTCACATAAAATGTATGAAAATCATCAACACCTCCGTTATTTCCAGCTAATCCGAACCTTAAAGAGACACTCAGAATCCAACTTCAGATTTCCCTGATGCTCAGCCTGTTAAAGTGTATCACAAAGTGAGCAGCTGTAAACTTTTGTATTCCCTGGATGCTGACCTTTTTATGAAGAGCTCTTAACGAGGCAAAAGCGCGTCTGTGTGCGGAAAGGAAATCTTGACCTTTGGCAGCGTTTTCAGACACGGTGAGATATTACTGGCTGTCTGCGTTAAGCCATCTCCTTCTGTTAGTCTGTGTGAAGAGCAGGCATGCATGCCGTACAGCTGATAACAATAAAAGCTGCATCAATAAATGAGAACTGGAGCCATTTTCACCCTCTTCTCCACAGACGCCGCATCTAAACAAGCCCTGTGCATCTCAGCACTGACGACTCTAAAGGGTAGAAAATCCCACGAGGGGAAGCAACATATTTTTTTCAATCCATTTGTTACTATTTTCATTCTATTTCCAGACAAAGGGGCTATAAGAATAAAGCATCTTTTAAGGTGAAGCTTCGTCTATCTCACCCCACTCTCTCTCTCTAATCCTCTCTCCCTCCCACTTTCTCTTTGTCTAACCATCTCTTTGTCTCTCTGCTCGCTGCTGAAGTGTGAAATGGATCTTTCCTGATCTCTGAGCACCTGGTTTCCAAGGGAACCAAGAGAGTCATTTGAGTCAGATTTGCAGTGAAGATGGTGCTGGCTGCTGTGCAGTACAGTGGGGACTAATATTACCACTGAGCATCATGTGGGAAATGTGACCGGGGGCTCATTCGAATTAACTCTGAAAACAAGACACTCAGATACGACAGGAGGGAACATATAGACATTTGAAACAAAAGCAAACTTCAGCGGTCTAGAGACATCGGACACTTGACACACGATATATCACTCCACTGTAATGCAGTCGCTGTCTGAGTACGAGTCAAACGCGAGAGTGAAGCAGTAGCCTTTGGACATGGGGGTAAACTTTTCCTGTGGAACCGCATCAATAAATCATGGGCATTCATGAGTGAGATTAAGAATTCATGCCAGCTGGCTTTTGGTTCATGGATAGTAGGGCATCAGCTTGTCTCTGTCTATCCAGCCTGTCTTTGTCCACTTTGGAAAATGTGGAGCACGAGGTTTACACTCAACTGAGGCGAGGCAAAGAAAACAAAATGTTGTCAGATGAAATGTTGCAACATGTGGATGTATTTGCTGATGAGAGATCACATCTGACAAGCAGAGGAACGCACAAAATTGTGGATGAATCATAAAACAAGCGTCCTCTACAGACTGAAGTGTACTGTAAACCAAATCACATACATCAACACCCCTGACTGGAAACACAATGGCTGTACTGAGCGTACATTTTTTACATTCAAAGCTTCTATTGAGGCTTTGGAAAAAGTTTTGAATGTCTGTCGTCATGGTAAATGATAACTGGACTGGCATTTGTATAGTGCCTTTCTCATCTTTCCACACTACATGTAACATTCACTCATTCACATATTAAGTCATATAATGGTGGCCAAGGCTACCAGACAAGGTGCAGCATGCTCATCAGTTACATACTGACATGTACTACCACACCAATGGCACAGCCTTGTTTTGTAATCACCCAAAAATAAATATTTTTAAAAATCCTCAATTGGAGTATTCGATTAAATGAGTTCATCTTTTTATTTTTAAATAAATCAACTTCTTTTCAAAACTGTAGTTGGTAATCAAAAAAAACAAAAAAAAAACAAAATAAATAACAACTGTCATATTTGTTGAAACCGTCATATGTACACAGTACTAAATCAGACAAAAAATCTGTCTCTGCCTACTCTTTGCCTTGTAGCACTCCTAACGGCATTACACCATGTGAACAAGAACAACTAATCAAACCTGAGGAGTCTCTAATTGGTCTCTAACGCAGCTGTCAATCAAATCAATCACTGCTTGAGGACTGCGGTCAAACTGTCAGACTCTGCAACGGTGATCAAATATGAATCTGTATTCTGTTGCTGCATTGCCTCTTTCTCACCTCAAATGTTTTCACAAACATATTTTAGTGTACTGTTGAGCTGTTAAATGAGAAGCTTGATCCAGCCAGTGGGTGGTGCCTGGTTTTGGTTCATCTGTTTTCAACATGGCAGCCAGGTCGCAAACTTTCTCATTTTACAGCTAAACAGTACACTTAAATATGTTTCTGGAAACATTTGAGGTGATGCAGTGACAGAATCAATTCATATTCAATCAGCGCTGCCTAGTCTGACAAATTGACTGCAGGTCACAAGCAATGATTAACGTGACTGACAGCTGCATTAGAGACTCCTCGGCTCTGATTGGTTGTATTTGTTCACGCGGGTTATCCCGGTCTTACTCTGAAGTCATCGAAATCCTACGCTTCAGACACTGACAAAAAAAGCCGTCCTGTAACATATGTATGATACATGGCCAGTCGCCGTTGTAGTTTAACAGTGCTTGGTGGCGTCACAGGAAAACATGGTGGAACAAGAACGAAACTTAAGGCAGCGTAAGTCTGGCTGGGGTGGGCAGGAAGGACGGGTGGATGGGTCCAACAAACACTGACTTTCACCTGGGAGAGTGGTGTTTGTGTCACGTGAGATTCTAAATTCAAACCCTGTTCTTTTTTCGTATACCCAACCATGTTTTAAATTTACTGTGAAAACGTAACTGTATTTTGAAAGAAGACGATGCATGTAACAAGCAGAACTTGACACAGCGTCCCAGAACGTCAAGAACCAATGCACCCAGGGTACCTTTCACATCGTACTTGGACGTGGAAAGTCCATGACCAAGCGTCAATATGTGATGAGGTCGGAGTGAGAATGTGTTGCAATAACAACACAATTAAATACAGGCATGTTCCTCCCTTTGTGCACGGCAAGCAAGAGAGCAATGAAAATTTTGTTTTCATGTGGTTAGATAAAAACATGTTGTGAATTTTAGAAATGGATATACCTTTACATCTCTTTGGACTTTACAGTGCTCTGGACAATCCTATGCAGCCACAACTAGCTCTACAAATAATGCTAATAATATAAGTATTCATCTGAAACTGTGTAGAAATACCAGCTTTAAACAGAATGAATGGACATGCAAAATAGATAAATGAATAAATAAAATAAAATATAAATGTATAAACTCAGCTTCAAACTATTCAGCACAGCACACTGAGGAAATGTATTGGAAGACAGTAAATGTATTCTGGTATATATTCTTTGTAAAAGTAATTTGCAGAAGTGTAGGAAGAGGCACGGAAGCAAAGGGGAGACAGAGTTTAGTTTCTGTTGCTCACGTAATGTGTAAGTTGACTCTTTGACTCTACTGGTTCTGAACACTTGTCTAACAGAAGAGGGATGAGGAGGCTCAGAAACATTATCATCACCTTCAAGTAAAGTTTGCTGTTACAGTACAACACCATCACCGGCTCACAAGTAGTGAAGCACTAAAAGCTAGAAGCTTCTGCAAAGCTCCATCTGGTCGCGAGCAAGTTGAGCAACTCTGCAATTCAGAGAGAGTCCAGCTCTAGCCACATTATAATTAATTGTAGGGGATGTAAAAGTTTCATGGATGAGTCATTATTGCTTCTTTGGCCACAGCACAAGCTGAAAACACAACTCTGACATAGTGTGAGTTAATATGAAGAACATGGTCGCAAACAGTTGCTTATTTAAACATCCAGGAGACACAAAGCGACATTAGCATTCATTTGGAGTTATGTTTGTTAATTAAAGTCAAACACTAACTTTCCCTCTGGATGTGTTTCGGTCTCCACAAACTCCTGAGGACAATATCTGGCTCCTAAACTGCTAAATGCACCGCTGTGTTTCCCAGCAAGTTGCTTACTTTGTGGTGCTGAGCAGCTACAGTGGATTTATCTATCAGGCTATTTTTCACTGAAAAAGCAGCTGCTGTTGGAAAAATGTAAATAAAACAGTGAAGTCACAGGCTGTAAAACCAAAACAATGAGCTGAAAGACGCTACAGTACAACTCTCCACAGAGCTGAGGGGATCTGGAGAGTCAGATGGGTTTCTTACTACGAGCAACTCCTATCACATCACACATATTGTTTTGACTCATTGTTTAAGGAGCTGTAAACAACATTCAGAGCATTATTATAGCAGCAAACAACTAATTACTATTTAAAGATACTGTGCAGTAATGGTGTCCTGAGAACAGAATGAAGTCATGCTCCCTCAGTGTGATGTAATGTTAATATGAGCTTCTCTGTTCTCTGCTGTGGTGGACAGTCCGTGGAGCATGTTAGTGCATGTGACTCCCTGTGTGTGTATGCCATTGATTAGCTAATCACCGCCACTTTGCACAGTGCTCACACCAACACATTCTCACTCTGACCTCACATATTCTTTCAAAATACACTTCCGTTTTCTCAGGAAATTTACTGTTTACATGCAGATTTTTTTCCCTTCAACAACTAACACACATGGTTGGGTTTCCGGAATAATATTGGGGTTTGGCTTTATAATCTTACAGAACGCTAACATGGCTCTCCTGGGTGAACGTCAGTGTTTGTTGGACCATCAACCACCCCTCCCATCCACCGTGTAGACTTTAGCTGCTTTAACTTTCATTCTTGTCCCGCCGCATTTCCCCCTGATGCCACCATGTGCTCTGAAACTATAATGGCGACCTGCCGCGTATCATGCCGTCGTTAAAGGATGGCTTTTTTCGTAAGTGTCGGACGCTGCAAGTCACTGCCCAAGCACCAGATTTCGATGAATTTGGAGTGAGATTGCATTGCTCACACTGACCCAATCACAAAAAAAAAAACATAGGGATGGGTACCGAGTTCGGTACTTTTATTGGTACTGACCGAATTACGTGAATCGATTCACGTAAAATCAAACAGTACCACATTTCGGTACCTGAATGCATCCTCGGGACTTCAAGAGTGGAGGAGTGACGTTTTCGCTGCCTATCGTGAACGCAGCATTGTACGCAGGAGAGCGTGATCACATCAGTGGCAGCTATCAGCAAAGCAGCATAGCTGAGAGAAAGAGGTCGAAGGTGTGGCTCCATATCTCAAAGTTTGATGCAGACTACGCTCGCTGCAATATTTGCGACACAAAATGCAAGGCCAGCTACGGAAATACCTCAAACCTGAGGAAGTGCCTGGTCAAGCACAAGGTGTTTTTAAAGGCTGACGACTCCACAGTATTTGATAGCCTGAAAGTTAAGGCTACTTCTCCCGGCGTTAGCACACCTGCAGCTAGCGGCTCGTCTTCATCTGCAGCCAGCATCGGGGCAGAAGAAGTGGGATTAACGTTCGATGATGACGACGGTGATTAAGCGGGGCATCAGCTACATCGGTTCCAGGTAATTAATAAGCTTAGTGATTAAGATGATTGGGCTTTGTTCTGGTCATTCTAACGTTAGCTTCGCATTTTAACTTGCCTTAGTTATCATTATCAGCTCGGTTCCTCGTATTCTCTAACTTTAACGTTACACTCACCCCACACACATTTTTCCCAGAGGGGAAAGAGGAGGAATAGGAGGTAGTAGGAGTGGGTTTATTTTGTGCAATAAAAAGAAATGCTGCATAGTCAATTATATAAGCTACCTTTTGATATTATGTTACAAACAGTGTTACATGTTGTTTTATCCTGTTTGATATTGAGAAATAAATGTTAGTTTTGACAAAAAAAAAAATTCTAAATGAAATATCCTTTCTTACCACACATACATGCAAAAAAAAAAACGTACCAAAAACAGGTACCGTTGCGTACCGGTACCGATTCCCAGGTACTGGGTATCGGTACCGTATCGGTTCAAATGTGAAAGTACCCATCCCTAATTGTACATGGACACATTACATTAGCACATTATCATGTAGTGCGTATGTTGAAAGTTTAAATTTTAAAAAAGCATTGGTAGATCTGTGGATAGGTTTATGCACAAAAACAGATAGTTATGTTTAGGAAAATGATACCAGGTTTTTGTGGCACTATCCCTGTTGGAAAAACAGCAACGTGTTGCTACAGGACACCCACATTTGGAGCCACTGGAAACAAAGCAATGACTCACTAAAAACAACCCGTTTTGTTCTGTGTTGGTCTTCAACAGTGGTCTACAGCTTGTCTAGCCTGGTGACACCATCCCCTCCACCTCCATATGACAAAGTCAGCTCATATACTACATCACCTCAGATATTATACCTATGAAATGTGTATGTGTAACAGGTTTGCAGAAATTTACAACATTTTCCGCTGGTGACATAACTGCTCATACAGCGGTCACCACTGATACCGGCACAGTGTTGTTGCAGAGGCATGGCGTAAATTCTCCCATTTTCCCTAGGTTAACACCATCAGCTCTGTCAGCACTGTTGCCATTGTTAGTACTATTTATTGAGTTAGCACTGTTAGCTGCTAGCCACCAGCTCAGCCACCTCCATGTGTGGGGTTGTGTGCAGACAGTGTCAGCTAAGACTATGAATCATATGCTTTATATATATCGCATACAGCCCCTTTAATATAGTGATTAGCGAAAATTTAAACATATACTTCTTTAAAACATATGAACTTTTTTGAATGAGAAACAGTAGTAACGGTGGTGGTGTTGGTTGCAGCAGTGTTACCAGCTGCACCACCGATATAAAGTTGAACTAAGTAAGAGGAAGTGCATTATGTTGTTTTTTTCAACACAAGTCAAAATAATATTAAATGATTTAGACCGCTGCCTTTTATGCCATTATCTGTTTTCACCTAGAAATAAATTATTCAATATGTGATAAGATGCTTTTTCTCCTCCGTGGCTCACACAGTTAAATTCTTCCAGTCAGCTACGGAGTTCTGTATGTTAACAATGTTAAATTAAATTACATCCAGTCAGCGTGTTTCATTTAAAAATACAATAAGTGTTGCATTTGTCTTATTGTCAGAACAGATACATTACCAGACTGGAGAAGGAGGCGCTCCAGGGGATCTATTCTATATCTTCTGTGAGTGTTTGTGTGTGTGTGTGTGTGTGTGTGTGTGTGTGTGTGTATTTGTCTGTATGTGTGTACTCATCTACATTTGGCTTCGAGACAAGTGGTAATCTCTAACATGTACACTGATGTCTTTTAGTACGTCTTAAAACAAGGGCGTTAAAGTCAACATGTGGACACATTTAGATGTACAAACTGACAAAATATATACAAAAACACACACAAGATGCAGTACAACATACCTGTCACCTGAGTGTTCACACCAGAAGTATATTTCCCCGTGCCGGTCATCAAGCAACACTGCACCTCTGCCTTTTTCTAATAACACATACAACTCTGTCTCTGACTGATTGTTTCTCTCCCTCTCTGTTTAGACACAACTGACAAATATGTATCATAAGTAAGCATGGGATGCATATTTTATCACTTAAAAAAATCAGATCATTTATATCATTATATAATCAGAGGCAGACTTTATTGATCCCCGAGGGGAAATTAAGATTTGTTACAGTTGTGCCGATGCAAAGAACAGAGAATTATAAGAAGTAAGACTGAGAATGAAATAAAAGAGCAATAAATAAAGTAGAAATGAACTGTGCATTAAAATTAAAATAAAATCTGCATTATTCTACTGTGTTTAACACTAGGATACTAAGATATAAAGATTAAGATAACAAAATAAAACATATATTGTCACTGTGCTGAGGCTGTGAGTGTGAAAATTTAACTACAATATACATCAGTAGAATAAACAACAATAGAATTAGAGTAAGTAATGTGCATTGTATGTTGAGTTAATATATACATTCAAGATGTTAAAATAATTGCACAGAATATTGCAGTATTGCAATATGTCCTTTATATCATTCTTCAGAGATTATCAGTGTGTTTTGTTGCCAGATTGGCTCACGGCTCGCAGAGGGAATAGTGCAGACAGCTAAAGTATCGCTGCAGATCGCAAACTGGTAGCATAGCTCAGGGCCGCAGCGCATCAGCGTGAAAAGAAGCAGGCAACACTCCATAGAAACCAGCACAATTCATGGTGCTTTCGTGTCCATTATAAACCCAGAATTTGGCTGTACTTGCAGGGCTTTGTGGTAAATGTTACAATCAGCATTTTAAGATGCGCACAATGACAATGCTAACATCTTAGTTGATTGTGTTGGCATGCTAATATTTGCTAATAAGCACCAAACACAAAATATAATTGAGGCTAATGAGATGGTCTTGGAGGCATTTGGTTATTAATGAAAGGTCATGAAAGACAAATTAAAATTTTGACCTGATAATGGGGGTGGATGAAAAGTCAGGGGATCACCAAAGTGATTATAATTCATCCTGCGGGGGACAGAAATGTCTCAACCAAATTTCATGACAATCCATCTGATAGCTGAACCACAAATGTCAACCTTGTGGCTAAAACCATCACAAGACACACACACACATTCTGTATCTGCAAGAACCTGAAATAAATATGCAAATACAGCAGGATCAAAGCTAAAAGGCTGCTTAATAGATCTCCTGCTTGACATTTAAAATACTCACTGTCTCACAATAGAAGGGACTAATTCTGCCATTAGAGCAGAGAGTCAACAAAAACAATTAGTTACATGATCGCAAAGCACTTTGCAAAATAATACAATATAACACTGCGCTGTCATTTTCCTCTGCAGCACTAGAACAAAATGTTTTCCAAATCCTGTTGCTGATTTGTGTAACAGCTCTGTCCTCCAACATTCAGCAGCAGGTGGGGGTGAGTCTTTCAAAACAGAAGCAAGTTTGAGAAGTTTGAAATGTCACTGTTTAGTGAAGCGATCACTGAGTCACTAATAAACTCCAAAGTAGCTGTTTTCTTGAATATTGCCTTTGTTTAATATTTGCAGACTGAGCGATGACACACACACACACATTCATGGGCCTGTGATTTGGCAAATATTCATCTGTAATGTTATCAAAACAAAGGAAACCAAAGCAAAGTGGCTTAGTGCTTTTGCAACAGAGTAACTATGGAGAGGCTTAGTGTGTTGCCGTAATTGAAAGCATGTTGACTTCCTGGGCGACCCTTCCTGAAGTTAATGGTTTAAAAGAATCCACAAAACAGATGGGAAGACAATCCATTGCAATCTGTGAATAAATAAACGAGAGATTAGAAGTGAGAATCTGCGGGAGGAGATCCATAAAAGTGGGAAGTGTGTCATTGTGACCAAAAAAAATAAATAAATACAAAAGATGAAGTGATCAGAAGATGTTTTCTAGGCTTTGTGTAGCTTTTCATTGGTCTTTGTACGAATTAATAACGTGCCGTACTGAGTGTGTGAAACTGGGAGGAAGATGAGAAAAGTAAAAATGAGGCTGTGTTATCGACAGGAAAAAGACAAGGCTGAGGAAAAGAAGTGTTTTCTCAGGAGGATATGAATTACCGCCTGCCTCTGGACAAAACTGGCACAGTATCTTTTAATCATCAGAGGAACTGTAGCGCACAACAACGTGACTGAAGTTGAATCACTCAAGAATGGATCAGTTGGAAATAACCCTCACCACTGTTTTCTCCTTCCGTTTTTTCTTTAAATAAATTGAACATTTCTCTCAAAATGTCCCTGAAAATTAAATCCATTTCGAGTTAAAGGAGAGATAAGAGACCTATTATCCTTTCAGAATAATTATGTGCAGACCAAATGCATCGAGAATGATTAAAGTTTCCGGGGAAACCAGAATTACTGCCTCACTGTTGTATTCCAACACAATCCAGTGAAGTCGCAGTTAACATCCATGTCTGTCCACATTCATATAATACATGTAATGGAGACTTTGGGGGGATTTAATAAAAGGTATTAAGTGAAAATTGGTGAAATGGAAGTTACCGCTATATTAACATGTGAGTAATTAAAGTGAGAAACACGCTATCTTCACTGAGAGACTTTTTACAGAACGGTAAAGAGGACTGATGGGAAGCTTCATCACGTGGTGCAACAACAATTACCCGATGCTCAGTGTCGGCAACATGAATGAGTTTGAGGTTGACTGCCAGAGAAACGGGACTGAAAACAAAGTTGTAACCTTGACAGTAGAAAATGCTTCACATATAGATGTTGCTATGAAGAAGCTACAAAAAATGCTTCACACAGATTTTCCCGCAGCAGCACAGAAGATCTTTACAAGATCTGAGACCCTGCGTCCTCATATGAGAATATCACATTTTGGGTTTACTGGTCCTTATACTTCATTCTACTTCACTGAGGCATGTTGTCCTCATTTGTGGACACTTTTTTGTGCCGTGTAGTGGTAGTAAAAGCACAAAACACTAATCCATGTGAAAACAAAATGGCAGCCATCTCTGCCAAGTCAGTCTGCAGCCGACTGCGAAACAAAAGTGGGCAAGGTACAAAAACCTGACAGTACAAGAACAGTAACAACCTAAGACGCTGTTTATTAGAAAGTACCCATCCATCCATTTTCATAACGCTTATCCTCTTGAGGGTCGCCGGGAGGCGGAGCCTATCCCAGCTGACATTGGGTGAGAGGCAGGGTACACCCTGGACAGGTCACCAGACTATCACAGGACTGACACATAGAGACAGACAACCATTCACGCTCACATTCACACCTAGGGACAATTTAGAGTCACCAATTAACCTGCATGTCTTTGGACTGTGGGAGGAAGCTGGAGCACCTGGAGGAAACCCACGCTGACACAAGGAGAACATGCGAACTCCACACAGAAGGGCTCCCTCCTGGGATCGAACCAGGAACCCTCTTGCTGTGAGGTGACAGTGCTAACCACCACACCACCGTGCCGCCCTAGAAAGTACCAGTTTGCAGATATTGGGAATTTTTCGCTTTATTATTGTTGACAATGTTTAGTTTTTTATACTTATCAGGTCCTAATGATCCCAAATAGCTAGGAGAAGTTGAAAATGCATACCAAACCAAAGTTCAGGTCTCAGGAGGATATCCAACCAAATGTCTCCAGCTCTGTTCCTGAGTTATGGCCAAAAACGTGTTTCGTGAGGTCACAGTGACCTTTGACCACCAAATTCTAATCAGCTCATCCTTGAGTCCAGTGTTGTTTGCTCAGGAAGGTTCCTAACTGGGTGAAATAACCAAGAAGTATTTAAGTGGCAGCCAAGATAAGAGCTGGTCAGATTCTATAAATTCTACGGGAAGGTGCTTCAATGCTTCCTTTCTTATCTCCTTTAGCATAGGGTACACGGGACCATCCTTTATGAAAGGACAGGAGATAATGCCGTCCCACAATTCCTTGCAGCAGCAACATTAAAAGTGACACACTATTCAGCCATTCATTAAAACAAAGGCCGTGCCTATCTTGCATAAGTGACACAATTATTTTTATGTTATCACTCTAATTAGGATTCATGTGGATAAATATGAGTGGACAGGAAGGTGAGCACAAGGAAGTACTCTCAATGTGACAACCATTTCATTTCACTTTTGTGACTGGTAGCTTATATTCCTCTTTTTATTTTCATTCCAACTTTGGTAATGAAGTTATTTAAAAAGTATCTAAGATATGATTTTCGGAACATTGCAGTTAGGGCTGCCCCCTAAGAGTCAACCAAACGATCGTCGACCAGAAAGTCGGCAAAATTTCATTGGTCTATTAGTCACAAAAACTGACAAACAAACAAACAAATGTGAAGCTCTATTAGGAGCTGCACCTCGTCAGAATAAATCAAAACCTATATGACTGGACCATGTGGGAATTTAATTTGAAAGGACAGACACAGGAAGTGTCCATGCTGAGCAGTCAGACAGGAGTCAGGTTAATTTCCAGGGCTGGTACCTGCAGTTATTCCACAGGATAGTTAATAACATGTCGGGCAGGAAATCCAAAGTGTGGGATCATTTTGAGAAGGTGAAGGACGAACCCAAGGTGATATGTAAACTCATCTTCATTGGTCGACTACAAACATGACGTATCATCTGAAACATGGAAGTAGCTACATGCCCATTAGCCCACGGCGTCATTAACAGGCGGCTCGCTCAGTGTGTGACGTGCACTTGGAGATAAAATATAGGCCTATATTAATGAAGGTTCATTAGTACGGTTTGTATTTCTCTGTAATGTAGCACAGTGTTAACAATGTTACTGATACTATTCTTTCTCACACCTTCAACTCAAACCATTGTGTTGCCCCGCCCAAAATATATGATTTAATTATCAAATTAATATCGTAAACATCCGGGTGACTCATCGACTAGTGGCCCTAAATGATGACTGTTGGTCGACTAGGAAAATTCTTAGTCGGGGGCAGCCCTAGCTCATATAAGCTCACACCAAACAAGTTCAACCAATGATATCATGGTGTCCACTCGTCCATCTGCAACCCTTAGCCACACAGAACTAAGATTCAGTTAGCCAGCTAGCACCAGAGTGCCATGTCGGTGTGCCCTCGAGTGACCGCCACTTAAACCTTGTTCAGTTTCCCAAAGATATCATAGTTACAGGCCTGCTTGCTAACACACAAATTAAGTGACACAAGAATATATTAGCATAAAATTAACTTATAAACAGCTTAACAGCGAGGAATGCCCACCAGCGCGGAAGAGCAACAACACGTGGAAGATGACAATGAGTGCAGCCATTCAGACAGCTCCACCTTGACTCATAGAAAATAAAAGCTTAGTTTAGTTTATGTTTAAGTACATGGGATTCATAGTTGTTGTTTTTTACCATGGTATCAAATTGGGTATTGAAGAATCGTAGAATTTCACTGGCATTGGTATCGACTACTAAACTTCTGGGATTATGACATGCCTAGTTCTTTTTCATTCTCCTTAACATCCGTCCTTGATTGCATCATGTTTTCCATCAAGGTAAAAAAAAAAAAAAAAAAAAAGTCTTTAGGAAAAGACATCAGACGTAACTTTTCGACTATATGACCACAGCCCAAGTGGACGTTTGTGCCAGACAGAATGAAATTCCCCCCAGGCATTGACATCACACTCATGAGAATGATATGGATGTGACCTTGAACTTTGACCACCATAATCTAACCGCTTCATCCTTGAGTCCAAGTGGACGTTTGTGCCAAATTTGAATAAATTCCCTTCAGGCTTTCCTCAGATATCACATTCACAGTAATGGGACTGACGGGCCCGCTGAAAACATAATGGCTCCCGTCACGGCTGTTGCCAGTGCAGAAGCATAACAATCACAAAACCGTTCAAACTGAATTTAATCACAGCCGAGCCTCCCCATCTCATCCATTATATAACAAGTCTTCTTATACTGCAGGAGTCACCTTTGATCCCCCTTAGTCTGCTTCAGGTGCTCATGTTTTAAATGACAGTGCGTCTCCCCTGCTGCTGGGAATGAGATACAGTAAAAGTGGATGCTACCTTGAACAAGACAATGACCTAGAGTTGAAAAGCGGCGAGTACAGTAATGGAGGCGATACAATCATAAACAACAAACACTGTGTGGTGGCAATCTCTGTACGCCTTTAAAGCATCACCATCAGCAACAATGTGAGGGGCTGTTTGGTGTGGTGCTAAACAAGAGAGACCGACAGTGATGCCATATGAGATAGAGAATATGGAGGTGCATTTGCTGAGCCTGTAACGACTGCCCTAATGAACACAACAGCGTTTTTAAATGGAGAAGAAGATAAGATAGCATGAATTTATTCGCCTATATTCTCAGATTCAAGCCGGATAAAAAGCCAAGTGCAACACATTGCCCAACTGCGTTAAAACCTCCACTGTCAGCAGCAGTGAGGAGCTGGAGTTCAAATCTCAGATGTGCTTCTTAGCTACACGGCACTTCCTGGGCTCTGATACTCTCATCTCTCTCTGCCTCTGTCTCCGCATCATTAAAGAGTAGACGCACAGGCTGGCATTTGCATTTGAAACTGATATTACCAACGAGCAAGGTCACTGTTGAAGCTGTGGCGTCAGGGAAGGGTGGGGGGGGGGGGTGGGGGGGTATATTTTCCAGCTCCACATCCAACAGGAAATAGCATTGTTTGTATAAAGTGTGCAGAGTGAAAAGAAGAAACGAGGTCGATGTTGGCCACTAATGAAAAGCGAATAAAGATGCATTCCTTCCTTTTCATGCAAAGATGAAATGATTGCTGCACGTGTATCATGATAACTGTGTATTATGTCGTGCATTATGATGAGCATATGTGCATTTCACTCGTTCTGAGCTTCCTTTTTCTCGAGTCTGACATCCAATTTCCTCTCAGCCTTCAAAAGATGCTCATGCTTCCTTTTTTGTTTTGTTTTTCTCCCCCTGATCTGAACATGGTTAAGGATCTGCTGTTCTGCTGTCGACTCTGCACTCCCGCTTTCATAAATGTATGAATAGGACACAAAAAATAAACACTTTAAACTTAAAATATTCAAAAGGTGCTGGCTGCATTCAAGGCGTAAGAAAGAGATGCTCATGCAGACGAGAAAAGTGCACAAGGAGGCGAGAAACACTGAAATGCAGGTGATGTTCTTCATATTCCTCCCACTTTGAGAAATATCAAACTTAATTATAACCTGGCCATGCAAAAAAAAATATGTATACCAGAGAACCTTCGCCTCAGCTGATGAAATGACCTGTTTTTTCTTTAAAATTCTCACATATTCACGCAGCTTTTGAAAAAAAAAATACCCTGTTAGAGCCTAATACTTCAACAATCAACACCTGTTATGTCACCAGATTTACTGTCAAGATGTTCTCACTCCATGCAAGCAAACATGAGCATATTCCTGTGAAGCACCTTTCAACCTAAATTATGGTATCACTGCGAGGGGGGCTCGGTTATGTAAACCCAGAAGTGGATCGTGCCATAACATCACTTCGCAGCGTTCCCTATGGCCTCATATGGAGCACAATTTAAACCCAATGAGTTGACAGAACAATGCAGAGCAATTAACACCCACTCTCTTGTCTTTTCTCTCCCATACACATAAACAAAGCTTGGGGTTTTTTTGCCTTTTGTTTTGGCTGCAAACTTGATCACCAAAAATGAGATTCTGTTCCTGAAGCCAAAAGAGAAGAATAATGTTTATTATCAGACTTGTCACAAAGTCAAACTGAAAACAGGACACCACACAGGCTGTTATGGTATAGCTGCTGCTGCACCTGTGGGCTCTGGCTCACAATAGGAGTTCATTAAATATTTAGGCACAAGTTTAGAAGTTGGTGCATACATTCAAACTGCAATATTTCAAGACAGGAAATGAAACACACACACACACAAAGTCGAACAGACAGAGTGTTAAAAATGGAAACCAAGCTGTGAATATGCTGTGTAAAATCAGCTGCTCCTACATGCGTGCGTTAGGAGACATCACGCCAAACGCGCGGAAATTACACGAACACAAGCGGGCACGACAGCTCGTCTGAAGTCCTACCTGATCCTGCTGCTGAGCCGCTTTCACCGGCCCGTTCGCGTCTTTTCCAGAAGTCATGACGGTAAATAAAAGAGCGGAGCGAGGAAGGAAGGAGGGAGGAAGAAGAGGAGCGCGCCGGCGTCCGCTGTTGACAGGTGCAGAATAATGAAGCGGAGGGAGAGACGCAGAGAGACAGAGAGGAGGAGAGGGAGAGAGAGGGAGAGAGAGGCGTACAAAGTGTTCAAGGATATCAAGTGATTTGCCAGAATAATGGAGAGACCGTGGGTGCAGACAGCGCAGGGTTCAGCTGATGTGCTGGAAACTGTGGACGGCTGCGATGTGGGAGGTTCAGTTTGCCTGGCAGAGTGGCGGTGTCACCACCCCGCAGCTCAATGGGCTCCGGAAAACTCACACCTGGTGTTAGTCTTGAATTTGCGCTGTTTCGGCACTCAGACGCACTTTATTTGGAGAGATGGAGGATTATTCATCCTTTCAGCAATAATAAACAAATGCAACTGCAAGTTATTTTCTTCATTATCTTCAAAAATGTGTATTTCACAGCAGAGCACAGTAATTAGACCCGAGTAGAAGCCAAAAAGAAGCAAAAACTCAAGTAAAATTACTTCATTAGCAAAACTTGGCAGCTCCAGGCGGTGCAAAAGTCTTCTCTGCAGTCCAATCTGAAACTGCAACCGTTTCCATTTTTGCCTCTCTTTTCTTTCCCCCTCCTCCTCTCTTCCACCATAATGAAAAGGAGAGCTCAAGGTTTTGTCCTTCCACCTGCACCTATATTTAGTTTTGTACCAGGCTCCACTTCCTGCTGCTCAGCTCCGCGCTTGCAGCAACTGATAATATGGAGACCTGTCAGTTCGGATCAGATCACTGTGGGGGCACTCATTACTGGCAAGTCCATTACACAGGAAATGGAAACAGGAATCAATGCAAGAAGAACAAAATACTTTCAAGTATCAGTGGAGTTCTTTTCGGGGGTGATTTTTTTTTTTTTTTTTTTTTTTTTTTTTATCTTGCTTAAGTTAAAGGGATACTAAGCCAATCTTCAATCAGCTTTGTATCCTAACAATGTGGGTAATATGAAGTGGGAAGTGTGGTGAACTTCCCTCCATCTTACCAGCGCCCAGATCTGCCTGCTTATCCTCCAGCTCAAATCCACTGGAACTGATACTTCCACATTTTCTTATGCCAGCCACCATGGACATAAAGAGTACAGAAGTGGATCTAGACAGAGACTCCTCCTGTCAAAGTCACCAAACTCAGATCAAACTGTAAATCCAGGCAGTGCTGATTAAATATAAACCAAGATTGTGTTTCTGGATATTATTTCTCACCTTAAATGTTTTCAGAAACATATTTCAGTGCACTGCTTAGCTGTTGTTTGAGTTTGTCAACAGCCAGCTGCCATATTGTTTAATGTGGAAAAACTACCAAGCTCATGTTACGTCACCCACCAGCAGGAGCATTTGCAGAGTGCTGCAGGGACGACATTTATGTGCAGCCTGACACAAATTCAACATTGCCCTGGATCCTTTTTATCAAAAAGCAAACGGAAGTTTTCCATTGGATTTTGGATTGTTGCAGAAAAAAAGCTCTGCGGCTCTGCGATACTTAGACGATTTGTTCAGCAGGATTATCTTCACAAATGAGTATCATTTTTATGATTTTTTTGCATTGTATATGTAAATGCCAAAAGTAAAAAGGGCTATAACTAAACAACTTTATTGCCTCATGGCTTATTGTCACCATGCAACCCGGTCTCACTCCGAAGTCGCCGAAATCTGGCGCTTGGGCAGTGACTTGCAGCGTCCGACACTGATGGAAAAAGCCGTCTTTTAACGTCGGCATGATACGCAGCTGGTCGCTTTTACAATATAACACGGTCGGTGGCGTTGGGGGGAACGCAGCAGGACAAGAACAAAAGTAAATGCAACAAAAGTCAGAGTAGGGTGGGTGGGATCAGTGGTGTATGGGTCCAACAAACACGCTCGCTTCCCCTAAGGTTATAAAGCCAAACCCTGTTCTTTTTTCCAAAACCTAACCACGTGCGTTAGTTGCTGAAGGAAAAAAAAAAAGTCAATACATGTTGTTGTACGGCTGTAGTGTTAATTTTGAAAGAGACTGTATGTAAATGATAAATTTCCTGTGAAAATGGAAGTGTATTTTGAAAGAAGACAATGCATGTAACAGGTAGGACTTGATGATATGCCGATATGTGATGAGGTCGAAGTGAGAATGTGTTGCACCACCACAACAAGCCGTGTTGGGCATGATGACGACGTTCCGTAGTCTCTTTTGGCCTCTTCTTAGCAAGTGTCTTTTTTTTTAAGATACATTAAAGCTTCAAAATTCACGAGTGGGGTATTGACTCATTTATTTTATGTCGCAGAACAAAACGTAAAAGTCTCTTAAGTTTGTGTTAACCACACACCTTATTTTATACATCTAAAACCCACTGACTTTGACACAAGGGGACTGAGAGTGCTAAAATGCTAATTAACTTCCAGGTTTTAGGACTCATTCCTGCACTACTTTATTGGTCTGGTGCTGTGCAATGCATCCTGGTAGTTATAGGTTTTCTACCTCTTGAGCAAAAGCAAATGTCACAGCCCTTTTCTGTTGTCTTCTCTGGTCATATAGCACTCATTTGCATCTTTCTTCTGCACAGGCTGCCTAGTTTTATAAAGACCATGTTTTTCCGCAGTGAAATACTTCCTTAAGTTAGGAGTACATGCATGACTGACAATGTTCTGTGCATTGGCGTTTAGGGAGGAGGAGAGTTAAGATTTGCATATCCATACCCATAACAATTATATTCACTTCACTATATTGTATGCCAATGCTGCTGTATTGTCTGCCAATAAAACAAAGGGCTGCTGCTGGCCTGGCTCTTGAGAAGCAGTGCTACCGTCCTCCCACATAGAGCAGAAATAGTTCCAGTTCCTAACAAATCATTGTTTGTGCGGTAACTCTCTCACCGTGTGTCACATCTCTGTGCACACACAATCCACATTCTTGTTAGCACAGCTTGTCTGATTATTTGTGCTGCATACACACACACGCGCGCGCGCACACACACACATGCAGCCCTCTCGTTCTGAAGAGAGCTTTTCTTCAGAAGTCATGCACAGTCTCTGCAGAGCTCCTGGCCTTTTGAACCAGTCATCTGTTGGAGGGAAAGGAACTGAACAATCTCAGATAAGAAAGAAAGTCCGTGATGTGAGTCAGTGGCAGAGAGGAGAATGTGTTTGGCATCGAAACATTCCCTTGTTACAGTAATGTGTTTGGTGAAATGCGCAACACTGCCTTTATTATCATCTTAAGGGGTAATTATTATTGTGGTGGTGGTGGTGCATTTTCTCTCAGCCATTTGTGGATCTATTAATTAACGGGAATAAATAGACCAAATGCTAAACTTCAAAATATCCAGTAAAATATCCATTTATCTTAAATTCATAATGAGGATTATCATAAATGATACAGTGAAATCTTTTGACTGCTCCAGGAAATTAAACCGTGCATTCCAATTTATTCTCAGATCGCACCTTCGTCCATTACTTACTTCTAAATTATGATCGTTCAGACATAAAGTGCTGCCCAATCTTTTAGTTAGATCAGGAAAATGTATAGTCAGTGTTATCAGCCCAAGTTAAACAAGGACAAATCTGATTATAACAACATTTTGTTTTTTCCCCTCTGTTTTGAAAATATTTCTTCAGGCTAAAATCTTTAACGGATCAGCTTGTCTGTGCTCTCATGTTGTGAGCATCATCATCTCTGTTAGGGTATCAAGTGTAGCCTACTTGGCACCGTAACAAAGTGCTCACTCTCAGATTTGCATATTTAAGAGACACATTGTGTTTCTCTTTATTTTGTAGCCAATTTGTAAATTAAATTAAAATTAGTGACACACAGAAACGCCCATGTAGCTACAGATGCACTGATCCATTCTGCCAGGACCGTATCTGCAACAATACCAGAAATGATCACGAGAATCTGGTGTCAGCCAGTAACAGGATTGATCTCAGTTTCTTCTACGATGTCATTAAAAGATCTATCAATTACATTCATTCAGTCATTCGGGGCGATGACTCCGTTTTGACCAGCACACCAATCCCTTGTTAACTTTTATGTAGTGAGGTGTGTACAGATTTAAAGTCTGCAAAAAAGAGAGCGCTGGTATTGGATCATCATCATCATTAACCATTGTTTATTCAGGGAAAACTGACTGACTGAGCATTAAGCTAAAAACAAAGTAAGTAGCAGCAATGTCTGTCAACAGTGATAAACAGCAATAAAAACAGTAAAAAGACGAAAAAGTTAGATGATTATTAATAAAGGACAGATACGTAACAACAACAATAAAAACAGCTATATGTAGAAAGTCATGTCCATCAATTAGCCAAAGCAGCAACACTGTAAAACAACCACATCATCTAGCATTCACTTAAAATGATCTAACGACACATACTTGTCTAATTTAAATATCTCTTGTAACCTGTTCCTTTTATGTGGGGCGAAATAACTCAAAGCTAATTTACTGAGTTCTGTGCTGATCTGAGGGGTTTCCAGGGGGTTTGCATCTCTCTCTCTCTCTCTCTCTCTCCCCCCCCTTCACACTTGACTCTCCTATCAGTTAAAGGCAAAAACTCCCCCAAAAAATATCTAAATAAAGTTAAAAAAAAAAAAAAAAATCCTGTGAGCGTGTGATGAGAGATGGATTTGATTTTTAAAAGAGAAGTGATCAGTACTTGGATCGTCTGAGGTGACGTATCGGAATCTGTGCCAGAGAAAAAAATCTAGAAAAAAACGTATTTTCTATTGTATCTCGATAACGGAATATAAAAGTTACGGTTACTGTTCTGTAAATTTAATAAAAACAATTATTTAATACCAAACTTCATCTCATTTGCTTATTATCTTCTTTTATTTGGAACTTCCATATAATCAACAAACAGCTGCCCCTCATGAAACAACACTTGAGTTAAAAACAAAACACTCAAAAAAGAAAAAAGAAAATAATTTCATATTGGAAGCTTTAAAGATCTTGAGAACAATAATTTCAAGTGTTTCAGGTTTCTGTATCTAAAACAACACTCTCCTCCTCCATGTGATGGAAATGGAGAACCAGTTCCAAATTGTCCAATCCATCAGAATCGTATGCCTCCGCGTTTATCACTTCCTTTTATTTATGCCAGCATGTTTTCTCTGACAGTTACTCATTGGAAAGCAATGATGTAAAACTCATGCGTCTACGCTGCTGAAGACTTGCGTCAGGAAGAAGTCATGGCAGTGAGGAAGAAATGGTCCAAAGCATGACTTCATTTCACAAAGAAAGATGACAGCAGTGCTGCTGTAATATCTATAAAATGATCATTAAAGTAAAGGTGGAAACACCAGAAATATACTGAAACATCTTTCCACACAACATGGGCTTAAATTCCAGAGATGCCATGTATTCGATACTCCACACACGAGTGCCTGCTTCCAAAAAGAGCAGCACATCCATTACTGAGGGGAAATATCCTAATTTATAATTCTGCTGAAAACTGGTGTAGATCTACTTTCAGGGGTTAAAGCAAGAAAAAAATTTGTGCCTGAAATGTGGAGCAAGGAAGATTTGTGTGCCTGAAATCTGAAATCTTTTCTGGAGCGGGGGGCTTGGTGTCGCAGTCACAAAATGAAGAAATAGAATAGAAGAATGAAATTCTGCTTTTATGCACTGACTTACCAATATTAATAATGTACTTTGTACTGAGTTATTTAACATATCAGTCACCACCTGTTTTTCTACAAAAAAGTACTTTTTTTAAATACCTTAAGTAAATTTAGCTGGTGGTAGGATTTTAATTAGGGCTGCATGATTTTGAATAAATATCTAGTTGTTGATTATTTTGACTGATACCTCAACTCAACACAAACTCCAACACAAATCTCACTTGAAATGCCTTTAATAAATATGTTAAATTATCTATAAACCAAAAGCATCTGATCCAGCCTGATTAAGAGATAAAGAGAGTGGCAGGAACCTTGGTCACTACATTAATAGCTTTAGTAGTTACTTTTCAGATCAAACTTTTATAGCATAATGAGTTTATAAATAAAGATTAAACTTTCAGTGGTTGCCAGACTTTTTGACTTATAGCTCCTACATCTCTTTTTTGCCTTGGTGCTATTTATTTTTAGAAGCTAAATCATTTAGGCTGTTTGCAAAATTGTATCCAGCTTGATGTGAATTAAACAGGCAGTTACGTCGAAATTTCGCCTCTGGGCAAGCATGTCATCATTGAAATGGATCATATAACGTTGTGGTGGTGACTTTCAAACTTCAGCATCAAGGACTTTTATTGCAACTTTCGTTTCTGTCTGGTTTCTGTTACCTTACCTTCAAAATTACCGCTGGCTTACCGGAGCCTCTCCTGCTCCATCTGTGCTCTGTGTCTCAATGTGACATGATGTGAAAGCATGCACAGGCGTCAGTGTTGACTGGCTATCACTTGTGCCGTGTAACCAATCAGAGGGGGCTGTAGGCGGGACATTGTTACAAAGCCCAGTGCAGTGGGGTCTGCAGGCAGGGAGGGAGAGGCTGTATCAGAGCCAAAGGAGCAACTTTTAAAATACATTTATTTGATCGATTACAGATGAAAAAATGTCCGATGCCGATTATGGTAAACAGTAGGTTGTGTTTATTCGCACACTGTGCGCCTAAATCATTTTCCCGGTTCACATGTGTATATACATATATATATATATATATATTTAGGGGGAAACGCGAATGAAATGCTTGCACTGCAGAGCACTTCTGCCCGTGCCGGATAGAAACTTCGCCACACCGGAAATCCAGCGCTGTGCCGGAGAACTTTAACCCCTGTACTTTTTATCACAGAGAATTGATCAGGAATCCTTAAGGGAATCGATTAGGGTTTGGACTGAGAAGCAGCATCGATAGTGTTACTGGTATCAATAAGATTTCATCAATCCCCATCCCTAGCCATGTCTGCCCAAATCACGTTATCTAAGGAGGCAGGTGGATCCCAAGATTCTGATTTTCTACAGCCTGCTCCCCCTCATAGCTCCCACTACGAAATGTCTACCAAGGACAAATTTCTATTGTTGCCCAATCCTATATATAGTATATATATATAAACAGCCCAGGGGTAAGCACAATAACTAACAATAATACTACAGATAAGATGAAGGGTACAATAATGGGCAGCATATTACCACCAGATGTCACAACTCTACTCAGCTCAATTCTGACCTTCATCATTCATCACTCTGAGCGTTACAAGTTGAGGATAAAAAGGGAGAAAGAGAAGAGCAGAAAGAAATTAATCAGATATAGAACTAAATATAGATGATATGGATGGAAAGAAAATATTTCCTCATGCTGCAGATGAAACATTCCAGTGGCAGGATGATTCCGACAGAGGACTTTAAAAGGCTACAGCATACCAAACACAACATTTGGCACCGGTGTCACTGCGCAGCTCCACACATGGCCCGAGGGAGCTGCATGACCAGCTCACTGCCAGGACTCATTTCAGCACCACTGCTGTGGACAGCTCCACTGACACATGAGCCGAAAGCCTGCTTACCTTTCACCCAAATACACTCCAACCGTCAAATTCAGACAAAAAGCGAGTGTAATTGGGTCTGTTTTGCATAGATAGCGCAATAAATAAGAACACAAATTAAATGCATCTCTCCATTGAAGCCTACAGTTTAATCCTCAAATGTGTGACAGTGTCTCTTGTCTCCCCATTATCTGTTTTCACTCACCCACAGTCGCTCAGTGGCAGATTAAACTCACCTCACTGTCAGAGGATGCGAGCTCCAGACAATTAGCCGCGCAAAAATCAGAACAAAGTTTTAAGAGAGGTGAAAGGCAACAAGACAGCATTTACAAGACAAACACTGCATTAAACAAAAAGCCAACACGGGGAGCCGAGCTCTAATAAACGAGAGGAGAAACCCAGACACAGTGAGGGGTGCAACTATTGATCATCACAACACATTACACGTAGGTTCCTGGCAGCAACAACAGAAAGAGAAACAACAGACAATCACGCTTAATTGGAGAAGTGAAAGAAAATGCAGCCATGTGGGGTCAGAGCAGACAGAGCCTTTGTTGTGCTCCTTTAAAGCCTGTCTTTATCAGCTAATTGACATCGTTTTCATTTATATTCTGTTTTATCATTTAGTGGTCTATGTGCTTCCTGAGACAGCATCTCTAGGCAGCTCCTGTCATATAAATAAATCCAAAGCCCTTAAACAAGCACTTTGCACCAAGCTATGAATGTGCAGTGTTGTTGAAGTTATTGACAGCGTCTTTTAATCTGTCTCGGGGACCAACAAACAGTCATTTATTCAACTGTCAGTAAACAATGTGAACGTCTTCAACTGCATGCTAGCTCCCCCCAGTGATCACTGGATGTCTGACATCTCTGTGTTGGTCAAAAATAAATATATATTCAGCAAATTCCTCACAAGAAAATCCCTCTTTTAATTGTGCTCACCCAGGGGCTTGTGTTTATTTTATTACAGAAACAAAAGCACAAATTAGAGTTTATTATGAAGACATTAACGTGTAGGATGGTGGGGGTGTGCAGTTACTGAAAAATGCAGATCATTTCACTTTGTTAACGGCAGGAAGTGTGTTTCTCATGAGGAAAACTGTGGATGGGGAAAACGTAAAAATCCATGACCAACTCTGCCTACAGTTGTCTTCAGTTCACACTGAAATGGAAAAGAGTGAGAGAGAAATGAGGACACCGAACAAAGGCCGGTACAGTTTTGTTTGATAACCGATCATTATCAGCCGCACTCTCTCCGCAGACCAAACAGCAGAGCAGAAAAGCCTCACACAGCCACAGCCACTTAAAACCAACAATGCCAGGCAGCACACCATCATCCACCATGTTTTTGTACAAATGCATCCCTGTGGGGTTTTTTCTCCAGCGTACAGACAGCACATTATCACTACTGTGATGAACATAATGTCATCAACACCTGTGCAATCTAATGCAATGGAATACAACAGCATAGCAATACATACCACCTTTGCATAGGTTATAATTTTCACATTTCGTCTAAACTGTTTTTGCTTTTGTTGCTGTGTTAAAGCAACCCATGTTTTTGGATTTGACTTTTATTGGTCTGCACTGTGTACTGACAATCAGCATGTTAAAATCTGACCCTCTGACAGTCAGTATTTAGTGCCTTTTATACCTGGCAGGGAACACCTCTCTGTAGAGCTTTACCACCGAGGACACAGAGGTAATTACCTTTGTATTTTTTTCTGGGAATTTGGGAGCACTGCAGCCAAGGACAATTACACAGTACAGTTTTAAAAAACCCAATGTGGTGAGCACAGTTTATTATAGGCTGATTCCAGTGCTTTCAAACCCAGTATTTTAAAATTTGACTCCTTGTAGGCCGACCAATAAATAAATACATAAAAGATTCGGCATTTACCTTCTAGAGTTTTCTCACTGGCAATATAGAGAAGGCTTCAAAGTAGCATTTAACCAAGTTGGGTCTAAATGTAAATAAATTGGACAGAAAATACAATTAAGCAGTTAAAATTTAGCATCCTGAATTAAACTCAAACCCCAATTTAGTTAAGCCCAGCTACTGAACTCAATACGTTCAAGGGTATTGATGAAATAAAGGCGGCAGAGTGGAGTATGTGGAGTTTGCATGTTCTCCCTGTGTCAGCGTGGGTTTTCTCCAGGTGCTCCAGCTTCCTCCCACAGTCCAAAGACATGCAGGTTAATTCTCTAAACTGCCCGTAGGTGTGAATGTGAGTGTGAATGGTTGTCTGTCTCTATGTGTCAGCCCTGCGACAGTCTGGAGTAGAGGTCGACTGATAGTGGATTTTTAAAGGGTGATATAATAATGATAGTTTGGAGTAGGAAAAAAACGATAGCCGGTTAACAGGCCGGCTGAATAAAAGATTCAGCATTTCCCCGCTAGAATTCTCTCATTGGCAATATGGAGAAGGCTTCAAACTAGCATTACACAATGTTGGGTCAGAATGTACATAAAATGGACAGAAAACATAACAAAAAAGTTTAATGTTAGAATCCTAAATTGAACTCAAACCCTGTTTAGGTTAAGTCTGGCTACTGAACTCGGTACTTTTAAAGAGTAACTAAACCCTGAAACCATTTTTTTCAGCTGATAATCATTGTTTCTGGTTGTATAGTGGTGTTACTGACTGATCCTGCTCAAAATCTTGACAGTTTAGTGCAAACTGTTGAAAATCTACATTTTATTTTAAAAATGCGGTATGGAGTGCCCTTGTAGTGTAAGATTTAATCATTAATCAGTAAAGTTGATTAAGGTTGAAGTTCATATAATGATGTTTTATGTATCCATGTCTGGCAAAACATCTTTACATAAGTTTTGTATTCATATATTGAGGACACACACACACCATACCATGTACTGCCTGGAAGTGTAATAATAGACACACACACACTCTAAGGTTTTATATTGCATGAAAACACAAGGAACCTATAGAAATAGTCCCAAGTTCCACATGTTTTTTAAAAAATAGGGTGAACCTGAGGTCAAACCTAATGGTGGGAGAGTTTGGGGATTTCCAGGCCGGGGGAAAAAGATTACAGCATTAAGACATGTCCAGGCATGTCTGAGCTAAAGAAAAAGGCCTGCCACCAATAGGTTTGGGCTCAAGTGGGCAGGATTAAAGGAAAAAGGGTGGAGATTCTCTTGAATCTTCAGCTCAGAGAGTGAAACTTCAGTCTTGCTCCGGAGCCTGACTCATGAGTTATATGTGTTGAAGCTTGTGAACACATTAAACTCGATTGTGCCGGATTCAACTGGTCTCCAGTGTTTCTCTGAGTGTCAGCCAACTGACCCTAAGATACTAAATTAGCACAGAGGACAATTTCTGAAGAGAAGGTGAGGACGAGGTCGGGAGCCATCTGGCCCAATTCCAGGCACCGATTTTCGCCTCTTCACCCTCTACAGCTTGAAACCTGGTTACTACATTTGAATTCACATTACATTACATTGGGGGCGAATGACTCTTTTTCAGGGCGAATGACGTCACTAACCGTCCATGCTAAAGCCTGCCCTCCTCCCTTTACTCCTCCCCTTACTATAAAACCATTCTGTCGGCAGTTATCAAACTGATAGCGAGTAGGTTGAATCAGAGCAGAGAGAGTAGTAGAGCAGAGAGAATAGCTAGTAATTTGTCGAATTGTATTGTTAGCATAGTGTATTTTAGTGTAGGTTTACAGTTAGTAGTGTGTTTATAGTATTTAGGTTAGTTGGTCAAGGAGAGGCGCCGAGGCTTGGGAGTATATGTGCGGGGCTGCGAGGGAGGATGTGGAGGGCCGCTGTCTGGTGAGAGAGAGCCGAGCCTCGGGGGTATATGTGTGGGGCCGCGATGGATGGATGGATGGATGGATGGATGCGGTGGGCTGCTGCGCAGTGAGCCCAGGCTCCCAGAGAGGGAGAAATAGAACCAAGTAGGATAAAATAAGTCAAAGTGTGGAGAAGGGGACCGGCTGAGCTCTGGTCGCCTTCCCTTCTGCCCGTGTGACACAGCTGGGGGCAGTTTTCCAAGCCACCATCGGCACAATGAAAATAAGTCGAAGTGTGGAGGAGAGGGACCGGGTAAAGAGGCCGACCTCCGGGAAGCCCTCTCCCCTCTCCCCGCAGCAAGGGACAATCTTCACTCCGCCCTCTTCCTCAGCCGCTCGCCTGCTGATCTTCCCAATTCAACTTCAGATATGAGGTGGAAGCACCCAGAAGCCAAAAGGTCGACCAAGGAGCTCCACAGTTACTCCATCGGCTTACCAGCAGGTCAAAACTATCCCTGCAGCACCAGACTGTTGCAATAATTTCAGTGTCTGGTCTATTTTCCCTTATATATAATTCTAGTAATAGCCTAGTTGTACTGCCAGATGAGCAAAAACAAAGCACACAAGCAGACAGACCAAGACAGAAGATTAGCTCTTTGCGTGATAAGTAGCTGAGGAGCAGAATTGCTGTTCAGTCTTCTACATCACCCCTGTAGCTTCTTCTAAAATTTGAATTTTGTTATTACAGAGAAAATAAAGTACCAGAAAAAGGTAACCTTGGGTATGTTACACTCAGTAATTATCTCTCTATATCTTAGTTTTTCATTGGAAATGGCGGAGTCCGCCATCCCTGAACTTCTGAACATGGAGTGGCTTTCATTATGAAGCAGCCACAGAAAATGAAATGTGTTTGTCACTGCAGTCAGCGTTGCCAAAAATGTGTCTACAGTGGCATGGAGAAATCTTAGTTTTGCTGATGGAGCGCCTGAGCTCAGTTTTAAAGGGGCACGAGAGAGCTTTTGATAAGCTGTGGGCACCTCTCCTGAACTAACTTCCAAATAGCACAGCAGACCTAGTATGTAGGGGACACGACACCATAGACTGGCACCTCTGTGAATATCTAATGCTGTCTCCTGTGTATGTTGTTACCTAGGCTCTGTGATCTTTATACAATGATTTCTCATGTAATGTGTATGCCTTTACGCAATGCTGCTGATTGTTTCTTTTTGCCAATCTCATAAGGTCTGTGATGTGCTCTTTTCTATCTCTGCTCTCATGTGTGTTTCGGGTTTTTCGGTTTTTGTTGCTGCTGGGTCATGTTTCGTTATTAAAATTGAAAACTAAATAAAATATCTTGGAAAAAAAATTGTCTACAAACAGACAATGATCGTTTTTGCCATTTTTTGGCAAAGATACAGCAGGGAGTAAAGGAACGATCAGGAGCAGCTACAGTGAGCTGATGGATCAGGAGCTGCTTTCTGCAAGGTCACAAACTTTACTCTGCCCTGCTGTTGTGTGGAAAACTACTTGCAGCGTGTGCACTATGGAACCAGATCATGGTTGAAATTATTATTGACTGACTTCTTTAATAAAACAACACTAGTTTGTTTGGTTGGCCTGTGAACAGATACACCAGTTTCTCTTTTGTTGTATTTCTGATCGAGTAAGCTCAGTGAGTGTTTGCTGTGGCATCAAACTGCACATGCTGTTCAACCTTCAGGATTACAACTTCAAATAGATAATGGCAAATGTGTTTGCATGGCAAATACAAATAATTAAAACATTGTAGAGACTTAATTTGTTGGGGGGACATGGACTTGAGTGTTTCACATGTCTTGGCGACAGCCCTGCCTTTCAGACAGCATTTGGACCGTTGACATGACGCCAATGAAACTCTGCAATGAAATTAAATGAAAATAAAACAGCATGACAGGAAGTTTAAATTGTTTTCATGCACAATGCCAATAAAATCCTATCAATCAACAATAGCTGCTGGTTTAGGAACAAGCTGTTTCCATTCAGCCGTGCTGCCTGCTGTCAGCTCGGCCAACTCAATCATCAGTCACGTCCCTTTCGCCCTCTGGCCCTCCGTGACTCCTTCAGCTGTCCGACCAGCGGCACACCTGCCTCACAGAGTGTAAATACTGCTGTTGGCATCTCCACTCCCCGTCTGCTGACTGAGCTGCGGCTGTAAATCACAAGTTAAGGATAGAGCAGGCGAGTGGGCTGCACTTCAGAGTTCATCACAGATCATTACTGTACACTTCAAGGTCATCAATTCGACCCTGAGAAAGCACGCCCACGTGTGTCGTGGAGTGACAAAAGGCAGAGAAGTTTTCAGACTGCAGACAGAGGCAGTTTTTCACTGCCTGGACATTACAGAGGAGTAATTAACAAGTCCACAAGTCTTTAATCAGACTCATTATTGGTCTTTTACCAAGAGAGGACTTTCCAGGGGAAACAATTAATCTACCATTGTCTTGTCTGGAATTGTTTGGACACACACACACACACACACACACACACACACACACTATAAAAAAAATCACATTGACTTTGTATCATTCCCTTGCCTCTGAACCTCACTCCTTGACCCCCATCAATACTTAACAGTTTTTCTGGGAAGGCTGCCCTGCTGGTCAAACTGCTCGTTAAGTAATAACAACAGAACCAGTTGGTTCACATTACTCAATGACACAGAGCGTGTGGGGGTTTGCACACACTGGTCATTACACATATCACAGACATTAGAGTTGTTTAGCCTCTGTTTGTTGGTGTTTTGCATCTGTTTGTAATCGTTATGCATTGCTCTGTGGTTTAATGTCTCTTAGGAGCTGCTTTGCATCTCTTCCGGGTCATTTTGAGTCTCTATGTAGTTGTTCACGTCTCTTTGTAGTCATTTTGAAGTCCCATTGTAGTTGTTTTGTGTTTCTAAGTGGTTATTTTAAGTCTCTTTGTAGTTGTTTTGTGTCTTTAAGTGGTTATTTGGAGTCCCTTGTAGTTTCTTTGCTTCTCCTTGTAGTACCTTTTCAAGTCTCTACGTAGTTGTTTACGTCTTTTTGTAGTCATTTTGAATCCCTTTGTGGTTGTTTTGTTTCTTTCAGTGGTCATTTTGAGTCTCATTGTAGTTGTTTCGTTTCTTTAAGTGGTCAATGAATTTCTTTGTAGTTGTTTTGTTTCTTTAAGTGGTCATTTTGAGTCCCTTAGTAGTTGTTTTGCATCTCCAAGTGGTCATTGAGTCCCTTTGTAGTTGTTTCGTTTCTTTAAGTGGTCATTGAATTTCTTTGTCGTTGTTTTGTCTCTAAGTGGTCATATTGATTCTCTTTGTAGTTGTTTTGTCTCTAAGTGACTATTTTGAGTCCCTTTGTAGTTGTTTTGTGTCTCTAAGGGACACAAAACAACTGTGACCTAATGTGTATCCATTCAGGGATCTTTGACATGAAAACATTGAGAACTACTGCTCTAAACTTCAAACCTTTAAATACTCAATTCTATAGCCTACTCTATTGTAGCCTAAATAGCGTAGTATTACCTTAATGATCAAAGTGACAAGTAGCTACGTGTGGTCACAGCGAGAGGATCACATCAACGCCCTGCTGTCTCCAGTTTTCCTCTGACATTCCTGCATTTCTTTCTGGACTAAATCAGTATTTGACTTACGTTTTTAAAAGACTCTTTGCACAGAATATTCTTCATTATTCAAGCAGCATTGTATAATGTCTGTAGAAAATGAGACCACTGAGGATGAAATTGGTTTATTTTATGTGTTGCTTCTTTCCAGTTTCATTATTCACTTTGCATTATGGCAGTTTCACATCGCCTCCTCTGACAGACTCAGGCACATGACTGGAGCTTCTTATGCTCTGCAGTCTACTGTGTCGCTGTGTGCTCCATTAAATGTATGTTCTATACAGTAACCCAAAGTATTCGCTCCTATGAACCCAAAACAACAACATCCCCTTAACTCTCCACTGCCTGCACTCACAACTCACAAACTCTCTCCTGAGGAGAAGGATTATCTCGACTGCACAACAGGCCACAGAGCAGTGCCGAAGAGGCTTCTCGGTGAATGCCTCCAAACTCCAACAGAAATAAAAGATCCATACAGATCATTGTCTGACAAAAATGACAGCCTCAGGGACCAAAATGGGACTCTTCCAAGGGAAAACTGCACCATTGGAGAAAATAACAGTGAGGAAAACAGCATTACAGTGCTGAGGCTGCCAATAATGGAGACTCACAATGTTGTCCCAGTTTGGCCTCCACAGTAGATCTCAGTAGTCCATTTATAGGACGTCCAAACTCACAACCCTTCATTTATTGTCAGTATTACAATAGGTTCCCATGAACACATCACCTCAAGACTGCTGGCGGACCAAAAGCTCCTTACACAGAACCAGACACTGACACACTGTAGACCACAACATTTTCAAGATGATAATGCAGTCTGGTAGGAAAAAAAAAATAAAAAAAGAAGATAAGATATAAAAGAGTCTCAGTGCTCACCCTAATGTGGAAGTGATGCATTCACCTGAGAAAAAAGTGTGCTGTTTTTCTGAATTAATGAGATCATTATCTCAGAATTCTGAAAAAAAGATTTTCATGAAAACATTTCTGCTCTTTTTCCCAATAAGCGACACTATTCTCTTTTATTTTTTTCCAAGAAAACTTTTCTGATAATTCTGAGATAACAATCTCATTAATTCAGAAAAAGAGAACAGATTTTTTTTTCTCAAGTGAATGCCTCACAAAATGAAGCCGACACTGACGTGCCATAAACTGCAGCTCTTTGAACGACACTTGAGGCGGACTCCAGAAGTGAGTCGATCCTCACAGACCTCCATGTTAAAATGTCCAACGTTACAGCAGAAATAAACGTTCACAACAACTGCACAGAGGGTGAATTTTTATGTAACTCACCTGTTTACTATTTATTTATGCTTAAAGTTAGCTTAATTAAGGGCAGGCTGCTTTGAGTGACAGACTGTCTGCCAATAGTGTCCTTGGCTTTTCAGTCAGATCCAACCCTCGCTCCTCCACAACACCAGCCTCCCGCCCAAACACAGCCATTTCTGGCTCCAAAAAACCAAGATGGCGACATCCGTATTGCCAAACTTGAGGCTTCAAAGCAGGAGACCACAAACCAGTGGGTGACGTCATGGTACATCCATTATTTTTCACTATCTTTTTTTATGGCTTATGCACTGCAGTGTTTTAAAGATAAAAATGTTATTGTGCAAGGTCTCAGAAATGATAGCTAGCTAGCCATGACAGTAGCTGACCCTATGCTTCATCAAATTAACACTTGACATACTTGAATTATTTTCAATTTTGGGGGGGGTTGACTGTGTTTGATTTATCTTTTATTCACGCAACATGTCATACTATGTTCCCACAAACAGGTTTTAGAGCATACAACTCTCAAACTCTCATCACCTGGCTGCTCATCACCTCGCTTTGAATAATATAATATTTGCTAAAATTCCATCTACTCCTTCTTCCTCTATACGAATATGCCAATATTTTCATTTCAAAAGTTAAACTGCTGGACACACAATGTCTCCTACTTTCCAAGTTCAAGTTTCCATATCACACTTGTGTAGGCTGCATATCGGACCACGATTGGCTTCCAAACTAGTTTCAAAGTCACAAACGTTCCACTCAGATTTAACGTGAGCACAGACAACCAGATTGTCAGAGTAAATATTGGCATTTACTTTTCTGCAAATCACAGATATGTTACATTTATACGTTATTATGTAGCAGATAAGCTGAAACTTTATGTTTTTTCAACAATGATGTGGTTAATGTGAGGTTATGTGCAGTTTGTACTTACTGCACCTGCACTGGTAACCTGGACACTTTATAAAGTAGCTACTATGTTTTTTATATTGCATTTTGTTCTGTGCAGTGCGTTCATACTGCTTCTATTATGTTACGCACATGGGTTTACTGTAGTCTGCACTACACCTTGAATTATATTTTTATTTATTGCGTCCACTTGTTATATGTAGGACTACAGATGGGAATTAGCATTTGGCTAAATCTGGTGCAACCATGTTTT
Organism: Epinephelus fuscoguttatus; assembly: GCF_011397635.1. Lineage (NCBI taxonomy): Eukaryota > Metazoa > Chordata > Actinopteri > Perciformes > Serranidae > Epinephelus > Epinephelus fuscoguttatus. Next base: position 34,456,080 of record NC_064766.1, read on the forward strand.
TATTTCTTGTGAATGATTAATGTCATTGTACACTGTCTTCATATAAATCCAATAAACTAAGCTAAACAGTTTGGGCACAAAACCACTCGATAATGTAACATATTTGTGCTGTGAAGAAATGTACAATGCCAACATTTTCTTATGGTGACTGGGCCGGCTCAGCAAAATTTTCCCTCATCAGATGAATGTGAAAACAACTTTCTCGTTTCAAACTCTGCACATACATCATTCTGCACAGTGGAGGTCGAACATCCAAGTGAAGTGACAAAAAACAAAAAAACTTTGGAGTCATGAGGGACATAAATGCTTAAATAAGAAATGATTATTATAAGTAATTCTATGATTATCACAGTTTTTTCCAGGTATGTGGGACAAATTGAGGCCATGACGATGCATGGGAAGTTACAGCAACTCCAAAAGAACATCTCTCTCATGAGTTCATCGCATCAAAGTGTATTTTGAAGATTTCAGTAATTTTCAAAAACACCCAAAGGCACCTTTATGCAACTGGGGTCAAAAAAATTAGCAAACAGAAGCTGAGTGCTGAATGGCTATGACTCTGATAATAAAAGACAGCAGTGAGAAAATTATGTCAACAAGGAAACAGTAAAGTTGTTCATTAGGTATGGCACATGGGCAGCTGGAGCATACATACACAAAAAGAGCGGAGCGGGGTGAGTCAGCATGCATTTACAGAGCATTAACCCATCTGCTGATCTAGTTCTCGTAAAACAGACTTACGAGCCTCATGAACTTTATGTGTGCTCATCAATGGCTTACAAGAGGGTCATTAAATGAAAAAAAGAACAAAGTTTAGAGTTAGCACTGCATTTTGGTGAGTTGTTATAGAAATTTGTTAGAGATAAAGCACAGCCACAAGGGCAATAAACAAGGCATTAGCAGCAGAGTGTGCTGTATATTCAAATCAGGGAGTTACAAATCATCAAAGAAACAAAGAAACAAAAGTAAAAAATGTGATTCAGTGGGCCGAGAGGAAGTGATAATGAATCACATACAAGGATAGGATAATTAATATATCAGCGCTGTTCTATTCTTCTTAAGAATGGAGTAGTAGAGACACCGAGGGGAGTGATTAAAAGCAAATTAGAAGCATCTGAATGAATACTGCTTCATCGTTACCCATTCACTGCGGGTTTGAAAAGGTTTTCATCATCCCGCTACTCCACGTCTCCAAGGACCCCCGCCAAATAACAAAAAAAAATTCCAATCTAGTTTATGTTTTATTATTCTCTCTATCAGTACTCCAGACCCAAATGAGACATTTTACACACACACATACACACACACAAGCCTGTATCTCTGTTTTGCACACACAGAGATAAAGAAATCCAAGACGCTGCCCAGCCAGAACAAGCACAAAGCTTTTCTAGTGTTATTATTGTAATTTAAACCTTCATCGACTTTGATTTGAAGGACCACTTCACCTGAATGACATCTAATTTGCCCAGAATTTAAGATGTCCGTCTCCAGCTCTTCTCCTGGAAATTACGTTTATATACAACTAATTTGAAACGGTAAATACGTTTTGAGGGAAACGTAATTCCAAGCAAATTACTTTTCTATTAACATAATGAGGAAATGTTGCCAATTAAGATACCTGGGAAGTCGCAACGATGTTGGTACTGAACATATTTCAGGTGTTTTCTGCCAAAATAGGTGTTCTTAAAACACAGAATCCACTCATAGTGACTACATTATTTTCTAAATTACCATGTTTATTAACATTAAAATAATAATCTTTCCAAAACCTTAACCAAAGTGATTTTGTTGCCTATGAAAGTCTGGACATGAACCAGAGGTTCAAGTGTCAAGGCCCTGCACTTTGTGCGCATGCCATCCTCCCCAACCACCACTGTCCAAAGCCTCCATGATACATGACTGTAGTGTTTCATTACCAGAAAGACACACTGTCTCTGACCATAACTCAAACTGTGATGATGTTGCCTTAACAACATAATTAAGAAAGCAGATTAGTAACATACAATTGTAATTTCTGGGAGACACAGTTGCTGTCTGCCCCTGTTAATATGAATATTTAGATATAGAGTGTGCCAGTAAACCCGGAACTCCGTTAGCGCTTTTAGCACTTCCGGTTCTCTCGTCTAAAAGTCAATACGTTTTTTGAATGGGATTTTGGTAAAACGCCTCAAATAAGGTCTGTGGTTAACAAAAGCTTCAGCGAGTTTCAGGTTTTGTTCTACGACATAAAACACGTCAGTAAATACCCTACTTGTGAATTTTGAAGCTTTTACGTGTCATAAAAAAGGTGGTTGCTAACAAGTTGCTCAATACGACTACAAACCCTGTCGGGGACATTGAACGTCATCACCCCCGAACAGGCGAGAGTGCTGGCAGTCCGCCATTACAGCTTCTTATTTAGCTTAAACAGTCCGATTTCCCCATTATACAATGTTCTTAAAATAAAGCGGCCGAAATCAGTTGAAAGCTTAGTGGCGGTGACGTCAAGAATCATGCGACCGTGGAGTAGTCATGTAGTCCGTTAAAGCCTAATGTTAGCTTTTTACTTCTGGCGATCGCATTTAAGCTTCAAACACGGTATGAAAGGTGTTCATATGTGAAGATTATCTCGCTGAACAAAACCTGTAAGTATCATAAACTTGTGTTAGCCACAGAGCTTATTTTCTGACATAATCCAAAACGCAATGCAAAAATCACATTCACTTTCTCTTCCGCGAACCAGCGCGATGCTAAACTTCCAGGTTTTGATGTCAGCCCTGGCACACTCTATTGACAGTACAGCTGAGGTTGATGGGAATGTTATTAGTGTTTGCAGGTATTTTGTCATTAAACAAAGTATTGGACAAGTTTAATTTTGACCTGATGACGGTACTAAAGGAAGGTTTAGAGATCACCAAAGCTAAATTTTTACAAATTAATTTTCAAACACTTCCCATAACTTTTCCCTTACATTTTACCTAATTTCCATGATTTTATTTAAGTAGCTTAAAATGAGTTGACCTATATAAGGAAACAGCCGTACATTATTAAACACATCGACCCAGGCATTTGCAAACTGCTAGCGTTCGCTAACTTTACTCGCTCATTGCATCCCAGTCACCAACAAGCTGCATAAGCCAACAGACTGGAGCGGTACATTCTTTGCATTGTACTTTGGGTTCTATGTTCCCCGGCAACAGCGGGGAACATAGAACCCTTTTTCTTAAAAAGGGCTCTATGTTCCCCAGTCCCATACAAAGTGGGGAACATATTTCCTTTTGGGGAAAGCGGGGAACATAGGACCCTTTGTTTTTTTTAAAGGGTTCTTTCTTCCCCAATCGGGGAACATAGAACCCGGGGAATATAGGGATGACCCCCTTCTTTTTCCTGAAAAGATGGAGATGAAGCTGGTCTGATCTATCTGTACTACATGACAGCAGCATTGCACTGGGTTTTAAAGTACTAGTACAAAGAAAGTATTTTACATGTGTTTGAACAGAAAATCCCACACACTGCCCTTGCTCAGCTTTACAATTTCCTGAACCTTCAAGTGTGTTCAAGAGTCAAGGACTGAACACTTAACGAAGGTCTAGTAGGACGGAAACGTCAGTGTAGCTTATAAATTGTGAGACTGAGCGAGAGCAGCGTGCAGGATGTTCTGTTCAAAGACTGAAGTGATATTTTCCAACGTATCTGCATCTTAGACAGTTGGATGTGTGAAAATCTCCCTTCAAACAAATGAACATTTAAAAAAAATAGCCCCAAAAAAGTATATAAATAATAAAACATTTCCAAAACATTCTGTTGATTCGAAACAGTTTTTATAATATCATAACCTTTCCAGGAATTTCATGACTGTGGGAATTGTGTTTCAGCCAAGTTTTATTGAGCCACTTAAGTCAAAACCAACAATCTCATGGCAGCGTAAGAGGAAAGTCAGTTCCCCTTTCCCCAAACCACTTTTCAAGCGATTTCACTGCTGCAGACAAATTTCCAATGTCAGAATAAAGTCAGAAGAGTTTTGCTGGAGATGTGGAGCACTCCTGTGATTAAGTTGTTTGGTGTAAGGTGATCATGAAACTCAGTCCAAGCTGTCTTAAGTCTCGTCTTGATGTCAGACAGAATCAAACATGTTTGATATAATCTGGCGTTTTTAGTCTTGGCTCGTGCAAATAGTGAAGAATAGCTGCGCTCTCTCCAGCAGCAAACGAGAAGCAGCAAACAGAGCAGACAGAAAACAAGGAGGGGGACTCTGGGGAGGGGCAGGAACATGAACAAGTCTTGGTTCTCTTGAACTGTGGAAAGGGAGGAGAAACTTGTGGAGTGAACAAGAGTTGGTGTTTAATTTATCGTGTATCTGATCCACCAACCGGCCATTATTTTAGTAAGAAATCTTAACTTTTGAGATGGTTTGCCTCTCTGTCTCTCGGTCTCTTCCCACATCAGTAGCGCGGATAACCAACAATGGCTGGTGGTGAGTTGAGGCGCTAAAATCCAAACTGTAAAGTGAATACACTGTATCTGTATAGATTATACTGATGCCAAATTGACAAGAATACTGTCGACAAATGACTCCTTTTATCCTGCATGTCTGAAGACACATAAGAAATCGTTTAAATGTCACATCTTAAAGGGAGTTTGGTGTAACATTTTCCACCAGGAGCAGGATGGGAAATGTTCTCAAAAGGAATCTAGGTATAGTCTTGCAAATGTGACCCTGCAAGAACCCCAATCTTTGCAAAATCAAAAGACTCACATTGTCTTCAGATGTAAGAAGGTGTCAGACTTTAGTCAGACTTTGTAGTGTATGTTAGGCATTATATTATTAATAGCAGTAGTAGTTTTAGCAGCAGTAACAGTGATATCTGTAGTGTCCTTGAAACACAGAAAAGTATGAAAATATTGTGACAGCTTGTACACCGTCAGCTCTCTGCCAGAGCTCAGCCTCTCAGGGGATTTGGATGCAGTTTTGAAAAACTCGTGTCAAACTCGTATCACGTCAAAACCAATGCATATTTCAAGCATCAAGGCAGCCACAAGGACAAAACCCCAGGATACCCGGCTAGATCAGTATCAGCTGCTAAGCTGTAGCCTGAGTCTATCAAAGCCAGACAGTGTCTCATTGTTGCCTGGCGCTCGCTGTGTGACGCTGATAGCATCAAGTGAAACTTGCCCTGCTGAGCTCCAAAGTGGCTACCGACACCAAGATATATGTATTAGTGTCCTAAATGAGATAATATAGCTTAAACTGTTATTTGCAGACAAAAGTCAGTTGACATTTGTTTCATATTCTGCTTTTATTCAAGTCATAGTGAAATGACAATGGGTGGGATTTAGGGTTGCAAAACAAAGTTGTCATGTCTTAGCACATGTGGCGTGCTGCGTAATACGGAGCTGTGGAGGGATGAGGACTGTTTCCCTCCACACACACCTCCCTCACCCACACTGTGAGCTCAGGAGGAGGAGAAGGATAAGAATTAAAGGGCGGGTCCTTTTGCATTCTTTTGCAGCACCCACTCAGTCGTCAGCACAAAGCAGTGGTGTAGGTCAGAGCGACAAGGGCTGACAATAATAATAATTGGGTTAGTTTGGGTTTTTTGAAGAGGGATTGTATGAGGCACTTATCTATATTTCCATCACTTTACCTCACCGTCAAGAAGCCTTATGACTCCTGACTTCTTTGACAAAAACAGCTATTTTAATTTGCAGAGCATGGGGGTTGCTTGTCTACCGCTGCTTCGATTGGTTACTTTATTTGTGTTATTGTGACTTTCAGATCTAAACTACCAGGGCATCCACAGCAATACATTGCTTAGCTTCCATGCTCCTTAGGGGGTTAGAGGACTATGACTAATTTGGACGATCAATATCACACAATTACCAAAGAAGGCTTGGCTCAGTCAGGAAGTGGCACATTAGCTAGTTTATACATAGAGTAGCAATTAAGGATGCGTGATATATATCAGGCCAATAATGGGACATTTTTATAATTATGCATTATTCCGATAATTAAAATCACAGCTGATAAAAAGTGCTGATAATATGAAGTCAGACTACTTTCATTGATTTAACAAGGGCAGCATCTACACATGACACAGTAGGTTGCGGTACATGTACTTTTAAACTTAGTTTGCAAAAAAGAACAACTGCAGCAGGCGGTCTAGAGGGCAAAACATGTCGCTGTGTAGACGTCTGTTAGTAAAGACGCCACTCTGCAGTGTAGTTTATACACTTTACTGATGCATCAGGGAATTACACAGTAACACTGGGCTTCATCATTTCCCTCTCTCTTACTGTTAACTGTAAATTTAACACTGATTAAAAGTCATTTTACTTTCACATCCTTGTATTGTCACTACCCCAGGAGATCTCCCTGTTTTTCACAGCCTAATGTCGGCAGGTATGAAGAGTCAGAACTGTTCTTTGTTTCTGTTGTGTTAACAATGATGATGAATTGGTGAAGTCAGGGCTAGGGAATATTAAATCATCCATACTTTCTAACTACATCTCAGCCTTACTGACCCTCAGGTGTGCATACACTACAGGTTATACACTTCTTTTTAAAACAGAAAAATGTGTAATTATCGGTTATCAACCATGAGACGCAGGAAATTATCGGTATTGGTTGAAAAAATCCACATCCGTGCATCCCTAATAGCAATGTCATCATGCAGAAACCTATATCGTGTCACATGGGAAAATGCTTTAAGAGGGGCTTGTGAAATTTGTATTTTGATGCTTAAACACTTACTACTTTGACCAAAATTTGAATGTTCAGATTCATTTACATGTGGAACACTACTGGGAAGCTACTAAATGATATAAAAACATCAGAAAAATAATGGATTTGCCCGCAAATTAATTAATTAGACCCAAGTGGTCAATTGTGGTTTTATATGACAGGCACGATTAATTAGACACTTCAAGTCACATTTTATTGGATATGTTTGCATAAGTTCAAGATGAGTCATCACAAAAGAAGAGAAGAGATGGATTGTCATATGAAAATACTATAAAATGACACATATTTAGCATGTAACAAGAGATAAATGAGATTTTTTGTTCAACATTGTGACTGCACGGTCACTTTCTTAAATGTCTTGGCAATTGGGACACCGCAAATAAATTCAAACAAGTAAAAAAGCTGCAATTTGGTGAAATGATTCAACTTTATTTCCACTTTACTTTCACAAGTGTATTCAGAAGCTGGACTCAGTTAATAATGAGCAAAGGTTAAACCTGTCGCAAGAATGAATAATGATGCTTTAAGATTCAACAAAATTTATGAGAAAAGTTTATTTCTATTGAAAAAAAATCTAATTACCTCTTCCCATCATCGGTTGTTTCATCTTAAGTGTTTGTGCTGTCGAGGTTTAACTTGGTCCAGCGGGGTGAATATTAAATATGTATCACCGTAAAAAAGCTGATAATGCACGACGGCACAGGGGAAGCACTCTGTGCAGCACAGTGCTGCCTTTGCTTAACCACAATTAATGCCTGTAAGGAAAGTGCATTAAGGTATATCTTCGCTGGAACCGCTGTGTCTGGTTTTAGTTTTTATGTCTCGCTGCTGCAGTCGAGGAAGACGCTCAGGAAAAGCATTTTAGATTCCATTTAAACACACGAGTGCAGATGGAGATGCAGGACAAGGAAGTGACTATGATACTGAAACAATCACAAATCAGATTCACTCCATAATTCTTCACATAAACTGCTACGCAGAACCATTTCATACATGTTTATGACATCAAGTTACCCTTCAGCACGTCCCCAGAGAGCCTTGTGTTTAAATTTACCAGCTGATGACTATGATTTCGCAGCAAACGAACAACAACTTACAACACAGGCTGTCATCTGAAGTGCTCATTATATCATCAGACTGTTTGAAAGCTAAATAAATAAATTAACAGCCCTGACACTTCCTCATGCATTGAAACAGCTTGTAATTACTTTTGAAAATGTCCTTCAAGTGCTCATCAACAGATTGATTAAAAGCATAATTAGAAGGAAGACCCTAAAATGTCTCACATGGCAGACATTAAACAAAAGTAAACACTGGTTACACGTGTTCCTGAAAAGATTCGACACACTCACCTTCCACAGTCTCTCCACCCGGGACAGCTTGCGCGATTTCATTGTGACGGAATGACTGCATATGGAGAGGGCGAAGGAAGAGTGATGTAGATGCAGAGGGAGAAGTGAATAATGACCGGGTCATAAACGAGACACACCTCAGCTCTCAGTGGGAATAATTCCAGAGTCAGCATCTCAGCACTGAGTCCCACACATTATGTTGAAGTGAGTGCCCACGTGGATGGGTGTGGTGTGTGCGTGTGGCTGTGGACGCTGGCATGGACTTTTTCAAACTGAAACACTGCCCTGCTCTACAAGTAAAAAACTGCGTCACCGAGGGGACCCCAGAATGCCAACGAAAACTCGACACCGCCGCTGTCACACCGGAGGAGGTCATGTCCGAGCCCTGAGGGAGAATCAGGCAGAACAGGGTGTCCGACAGGCATTGATGTCCGCGCTAATCTCTGAAACACAACTCCAGAAGAGGAGAGCAAGGAAGGGAAGAAGCCAAAGCTCTCGGGCCCCCTTCACAACAATCAGCAGTGAACCACTTTACCTGAGCCATTAGCTGCATCTTGCCGTTCAGCACAGATCAGCATTACACACCGCACGCAGAGCTGGGCCACTTTATGGCGCTTTTTACCCAGGGTTGTTTATCCTGTCTCCCCTCTACTTTTCTCCCAGGAGCAATTTACCCACAACGCCAGTGTTCTGGACTGATAAAAGCTCTGCTCATACAGCTACAGGCTGATGCAGGCTATAATTCCATGAACACTTGAGAGGTCAAATAGACCAAGACCGTGACCCAGTGAAGTTAATACCTGTACGGCGTCACCAAATGCACACACTACCTGTGCCCTTGAAGCTTTGCAGGAATGTGAAACGTGATGGCTGCAGGATTCACCCCCTGTGAAGCTTTCTTTGCTCGTGACTGATTAAAAAATAATGCAGACAACAAAATGCTTGTATCTGAAGGTCAGGAACCACAAACTTTTCTAAACTATAGTACACCCATGGAAGTCGGTCCTATAACTCAGAGCCCAGCTGCTAGAAAAAAAATGGTGTTGTACGTTTCTGAAAACAGAAAACAGATATGTTACGTTTCTTTACGTATGACGGAGTTCAGGTTACAATTATACGAGCTGAATTTCTCATCAGGAGGCAGAGGGCATGGCGGATGGCATGACACCTAGGTGGGACGGCTGCCAAGCAACAGAAAGAAGCAAACCACTGCTCAAGACCTACAAAAGCAGGTTTTCTTTCTTTGCAACGAGAGCTAAGGACATGTCCGGATGTTTATGTAGCAACAAAAATGGGGTTTCTTTTAAAAACAGTCGGGGACGTGTCCAGCCATGTTTGAAATGAGCAAGCTGGGTGTTTAAAGGTCCAGTGTGTGAGGTTCAGGGGGGTTAAGTGGCATCTAGCAGTGAGGACTGCGGATTGCAACCAGCTGAAACTGCTCCCGGTTAGAATTCCTTCAGTGTTTATTCGTTTTTACCGGGAGCCGAATTATCTGCAGAGGTCTCCTCCTCTCTAAAACAAATCAACAACGTGATTTGAACCTGCAAAAATACTGAATAAAGCAGTTTCACATTACAAATCAGTGTTTCTCTGACACTCCTTGGCACGTCGAAGATGGGGCAGCTCATCTTTTTTCACTGATAACTTAAGATCCAGACGTTCAGGATATTTTTAGCCGGTGTCGAATGATCTGCAGAGGTCTCCTCCTCTCCATAACAAACAGACCCTGTGATTTAAACTGGAAAAAATAATTAATAAAGAGACAGCTTTGATTTGTCCTGTAGGAACATGGCATTGCAACATGGCAATCTCCATAAACAAGGACCCCGCTCCTTATATAGGATAGATATAAAGGGTTCATTCTAAGGTAAGGGAAGCACAACGATTCCTATTTTCAGGTGATTATACACTGAAGAAAATATGCTTTCTTAATTATATTCCATTTCTACCAATATATCCCCTTATTTGTTACAAACTGGACCTTTACAGCCAAAACATGATGTTTTCCTAACCCTGACCAAACAGTTTTTGTGCCTTAATTTGACCACCCGTGAACCACAAAACACAAAATGGAACTCAAACATCAAAAAAAAGTAAAGTTTCAGCATATCTGCTACAAATGAAACCCGTTTTTTCTGGCAGTCTTTTTCAAGTCAGGACACAACCTCACTGATTAGGTTCACCACACTCATCAGAACTGTTTAAGCTCTAAAACCCACTGCGCTCCACCTGCCCTGGATGGTACGTCAAAGCCAGATGTTTCCCTCAGGAGACAGTAGAGACCGAAAATAGAGCTAACAGATAGTCAATACTGGACTTTCATCAGGTGGCCAGAAACACAACTCTGAGTAGATGCTAATGTTATTCCATGTCTGCTTGATTAAACACACGATAGCGATCAATTTTACACCTTATTGTGCTGCCCCCAAGAGGCCAAAAAATCAATTAATGCAAATTTAAAACAACAATCTGTTTACCCTGAAATATACCTGTGGACTCTGGACAAACATGACTAAATCTACATTATTTCAGCTCAAAACAAAAAAAAAAACTAATTTCCAGCTGTTCAGTTAAAGGTCTATCTAACAGTAAAACATCATGGGTATCAAGTTGTAAGATATCCAGCTGACAGATAGTCAGACAGCCTGACAGAAGGACAGACGCAGCTTTCTCTGTGAAGCTGATGAGGTGTGTATGTTTGTCTCAACACATAAGCCATAATGTCAGCGCAGCAAGATGCCTTCCCCCAACACATTCAGCAATAAAGTCTCTGTATTCCCATGATGCAACAGCCAATCTGGTGAGGGGAGGAACATCAATCATCACAGTTCGGCTTTCCTGTCTTTGGTCGGGTACGATTTGACAGGCTGCCAGCTCTAGAATAGCGAATCACTCAATAGCGCTCCCCATTCTCTCCACCTCCGCTACACCAAACAATCATTATCTCCCCCATCTCTGTTCTGCTCCATGTGAGCTCCACACTGAACATCATCACAGGAGTCAACGCTCCACTCCCAGCTCAGGGAAAAGCAATCTTCTTCCCCTCGTCCCCGGAGCTCTGGGTCTCATTCAGACTCCTGACTCCTGGCTTGGAGGAACACAAGAGAAATATTGACTGGAGATGATGATGTAGGGAACGCTGCACAATACAGAATGTGCCTGACAGAAAAAAACACAGCTCCTCACAATGACAATGACCCACATGTTGCTGTACAACACACCACCAATTCAGAGCTAAGACGCAGCAAACAACTTGTGACCGACCGGCTTCCTGTTGAGTTCCCGAGCAGAAGTAACAAGCAACAAACCCACCTTCATGGCTGCAGGGAGTTCTCTGCTGTCGCTCCTCGCAAACACCAGAATGCACAGAAAGGTCTGGGGAGGATGTGACATGAAAACCTATCTCATGTGTTATTCATCAGAAGACTAAACCACAGCCTGGAGGCAGGAGAAGGCCTGCTAAGTTGTGGCATCCATTTATGAGTGAACCAATAACAACAGACTTCTGTCACAGCAGACATCTTGACTTTGAAAACACAGGGAACTACTTCTAATGGCTGCTTTTCAATAAGGTGTTGTGGCTTCAGAGCCCTGGAGCCCACTGACTAGGGCTGCCACTGATTGTTTTCATCGTCGATCATTTTCTTGATTAATCGATTACTTGTTTGGTCTATAAAATGTCTCAAAATGCAAAAAAATCAGTGTTTCAAAGCCTGAGATGACGTCTTCAAAGGTCTTGTTTCATCCACAACTCAGAAATATTCAGTTTACTGTCATGGAGGAGTAAAGAAGCCAGAAAATATTTACATTTAAGAAGCTAGAATCTAGGGCTGCCCCCTAATAGTCGACAAAATGTAAGTCTACCCGAGAGGTCATTAGTTGTCAAGATTTCATTGGTCGCTTTGACGCAGAAAAAGAAAGAAAGAACAAATGTGAAACTCCATTAGGAGCTGCGCCATGTCAAAATAAATCAAAACCTATATAACTGGACCATGTGGGACTTTAATTTGAAAGGACAGACACAGGAAGTGGCCCGACTCAGCGTTAATTTCCAGGGCTGGTACCTGCGGTTATTCCACAGGCTAGTTAATAACATGTTGGGCAGGAAATCCAAAGTGTGGGATCATTTTGAGAAGGTGAAGGACGAACCCAAGGTGATATGTAAACTCATCTTCATTGGTCGACTACAAACATGACGTATCATCTGAAACATGGAAGTAGCTACATGCCCATTAGCCCACAGCGTCATTAACAGGCGGCTCGCTCAGTGTGTGACGTGCACTTGTAGATAAAATATAGGCCTATATTAATGAAGGTTCATTAGTACGGTTTGTATTTCTCTGTAATGTAGCACAGTGTTAACAATGTTACTGATACTATTCTTTCTCACACCTTCAACTCAAACCACCAAAATATATCATTTAATACTTAAATTAATGTCGTAAACATGCGGGTGACGAGTCGGCTAATGGTCCAAATGGACAACTAGGAAAATTCTTAGTCGGGGGCAGCCCCTCTAGAATCAGAGAATTTTTACTTCTTTTGTCTTAAAAAAAATACTTAAACCAATTAATCAATTATCAAAATAGTTAGGCAATTAATTTAGTAGTTGTCAAATAATTGAATCATCGATAAATCGTTACAGCTACCAATAAAAGGTATCACCATATAGTATCTCCAAGAGCTGCAAGTTTACAGTGTTCAACAATACAAAGTAATGTATTAGGAGTTTGAGAAAGATAAAGGATTTAAATTAGTTTTTATAGCGTGTTAACTAGTGAGCTTGAGAGGTGCTGACAGGCTCATTTTTTAGGTTAGCTATGTCTCCCTGTTTCCAGTCTGAGCTAAGCTAATCTCTCAAGATAGATTCAGCAATTTACACTGTAGAATCTGTCGGCAGCCCTGTGTGAAAGACAACTACAGAGGGAGGGGGAGGGCGGGACTTTGAGTTTGAACGATGCTGCGCTTTAGCCAAGACGTGCAGGTGTCCCCAGGAAATGTGTACCTACAGAAACAGCAAGCTCCGTGTCCATGGCGACCGCTCCACCCAAAATGTCGTCTCGTCAACGTGAAAAAAATATCTTTCCCAGCAGATGTCTTAGTTACAACATGATTGAGCTATCTGGAGTAGTTTCATGTCGTATCCGACAACGGGAGGCTTTTAACAGATGACGTCCTGATGTTAGCTTTGCTGCTGCTGTTAGCTGTCCCTGTCAGCTACAGCCACTGATGCTTTCTAGACATCGTGATTTCCCAAAACTGAATAAATACCACACATAGCAACACAAAACTGCTTTGCTAGCTCAATCATGTTGTAACTAAGATGTCCGCTGGAAAAAAATATTTTTTTCACGGACCATTTATTGAGTTACTGAGTTACAGACACCGCTAACGGGGCTAACAGCTAACGGTTAGCCCAGTTAAAGTACGATAACCATGTTATTAATTACAAAACGTGCACACAGAAATAGTAATGTTTGTTCAATCATTGTGTTTATAGACTTTACAAACATCAGAGGCAGCGCGTAGGCAACGCAGTAACAGAATCTAGATTCATATTTGATCAGCACTGCCTGGTTTGACAGCTTAACCGCAATTAATGAGCAATGATTGACTCCTCGGCTCTGATTGGTTGTTTTTGGTGAGCCGTGGTGAATTAGCAAACGGCATTAGAAGCAGACGGAGGACATGATTATGTTTGACACGCTCTCATGTAGTTCATTCAGAATATAGTGCCAGTTTCAGCAAACATGACAATTTTATTTTCATTGAGTTACCAACTGTAGCTTTAATTGACAGACATGAACTCTCCAAATAAGCCTATCATCTCTCTATCTGAGCGAGTGGGGCCAGTTGTGTTGCTAAAAAGATGAAAATAATGACGGAGCTAACCAGCTGATTCCCAGCCTCAGGAATGATTCGATATTTAAGCACAGCGCCTGCATCAGGACAGAGATCTTGACACTAACACAAGCTATTCCCTCTGCAGTGACGCTGCCCCTACAAATGTACAAAATCTACTTGTTGCTGCTGTTGTTCCCCTGCAGGATTTACCACACTGTGATACGACCCTGTTGACTTTGCAGCTCTGCCTTTCTTTTCCCTTTCTGTATCTTTGCATGTGTTTATGTAGCAGTTCAATTAAGTGCCTGCGTGTGCGTCTGCGTGCACAGGCCTCCCAGGGGTGTGTCGCTGCTGTATCATGGCGTGGTCGATAAGCGAATCTGCCCGAGTGACACACCGGATTACTGCTGCCTGGTCTCAGCCCAGAGAAAGACTGTGAGAGGGCTCGGGAGAAATGGCAGCTCCGCTCTGCTGCCCTAATTCTAGCTGACAGAAATGTTGTGGGAGAAATTTCCTCCACTTGCTTCAAAGTTCTGTCTTCATTATTAATGATGTACTCGGGATTATTTTCTCTTTTGATTAGAAAAAGAAACATTTGCAGACATGAAACGTTGCTACGCAGTGACAGAAGATGGAGAGTCTGAGTCAGAAGGGAGGATCCAGTGCCTTGCTCAAAGACACCTCTGCAGCAACAACACGTCTCTGCTGCAGGATAAACTGACTACTGGCAGCTGAAATGCACTCTCTGGTGTCACTACACACCCTCTGCAACCGATATGATAATTTGATCTTTTACCCCTCTTGAATTAAATGTGGCTATCAGGCGATACCACTGATGATTCCTCGTGTGTTTACGCCAAAAAAAAGGCCTTTGTCTGCGTCTGCAGGTCAGAAATCTCTCAATGTGGCTGATGTTGCAAGGTGACGGTGTAACCTTTCCAATCCTAATGAGAGGTGACATTACGTTCCTCTTCCTGGATCAGGATGAGACACTTTCAGCTGCGGCAGCTGGTCGGTTTTAGTTACAGAAGCTGCGTAGGAAACCATAGCAACTTGGGTTTCTGTTTGTTTGGTGGATTTCTAGGCTTTATTGGTACTGGTGGCACAGCAGTGGCAAATAGTCTGTGTGAATCTGTGCGAACCGGAGCCAAAGCCTGAGCTCACCTGCTGTACTGTATGATAATGTGCACAGTTCGGTGTGGAGTTGGTGCATTGACTGGAACACAACAGTCTCTAGTGGTAGAACTGAAACAGTGCATGGAAAAGCTATTAAAAAAAACAGTTCCCCTGCATGTGCTTGGCATTTTAAACATCAATGAAATGACAAAGTCCACCGAATAAAAACACTGTCATTTCAACAAATGGCAGACGAAGGAGTAAACTAACGCTTGATCTACAAAACGTGCTCTTTCCTCCCTCCAAAGGAGCAGCACTGCTGTTTATCAGGCACACAACTAATAAAGCCAATCCTCAAAAGAACAACATTGAAATTATAGCCTGGAGTTATAAACAAGAAAAGGAGACATGAACACAGGGAGGAGAGGAAATGGGAACCGGCTGGGTTAAAAAGGAGTTATATTTAGCGGCACACTCGCATAAAGTTAAAAAGAAATTTTAAAGATCCACAGTGAAGTTACATCTGTGGAGCGAGCTAATCTCCTGTGAGAAGCAGAGTGGGGATGTGACTGCCATCAAGAAGCACAAGATCAAAACTGACAAAAAAGAGTGATTTTTTCACCGCGTGAATATTTAATCGGCTAAATTTCGACCACACTGATTGCAGCTACTGCAAAAATGAAAATGTCACTGACAAGTGAAGAGGGTTTTCAAATGTGATATAAATAAAACTTAAATCAAAATGCCTGCGTGCAGGCTTAATGACAGGCGATGATGTGTTTGTTACTTCACATGATCCTCGGAGCAGAAAATCTATCACAGGAGACTGAAGCTCAGCACCAACCATTCTGCAGGATCCTTTTCTCATCAGGGAGTAATAAGGCTCCTCTGTATTTAAACACTGACTAATATCCACTGTCAGCTTGTGTAATAATACAGTAAATCATCAAGAGGAAGAGACACAGCCTCCCAGCGAGGCACCGGCCTGCTGATGTACTGTTGACAGGTCCATGGAGGTGGTGGGGGAAGGGCAGTGTGGCGGGAGATGATCGATGTCTTGTCAACAGAGTGCAGAGGTGCTGGGGTGGGGGATGGATGACCTGTTGAGAGGCCCTCTGTGAAAAAAAAAAATCCTTCAAAAAAAACAGGTCGATAATGAATAAGTCTGTCAGCAGCGCCTGAGCCCCCTGAAACAAAGGAGGCTGATATTCATTGCGAGCTAAACGGGAGGGAATAAAAACACGCCATGTTCGTTAACGTGGACGTAGCATGTTTCATGACACCAGCACAGGACGCTCAGTGTGCACTGTGGGAGCTGCGTCATCTCCAGATGGCAGTCAGAGTCACTAGCGAGCAGCAGCGTGTGTGTTCCCAGAGCTTATACAGCCTCACCCTCTCCACCTTTGCAACCATGGCAACGCCGAGCCGAGGTCCTGCTGAGGATACTGTGCTGTCCTGAGGGGAGGAGCTGCATCGGGTGACAGCGCTCCTGCCTTGTGCGCCCCTTCCTACATGCAACTTTGAACAGTTAATTGTCTTTTGTCTCTTGTGTTTTCTTTTGTTTTCATGTACATCGCTTTTAATAATTGAGTTTACATTATTTGCCTTGTGTGAGGCCCTTTCTGAACATGACAACATGTTATGTAAGGGTCAGGGTCTGCTGTATCATCTTGTTCACAATATTGCCTGTATAATTTTTAGTATGATGTGAAAAATTCATGTCGTTTTTGCTGCCCCCAAGTGGCCAAAAAGTGAATGCAGGTTTCAGAACTGTGTGTGTTCTGTGATAAGGGGAGATAAAGCCCAGTTCAGACCAAAGATTCGCAACAAGAACGTAGCAGTGAAAAGTTGCAGCGGTGTGAACTGGCCGGTCTCACCTTGACTGTAACTCAGCTGGTCCAAATCTCCCGCGGCTGGTTTTAGAACGTAAAGCCTGTCACAGCCAATCACCCTGCTGAGGCCTCTGTTTCTGTCCTCACAGTGTGCTGGTGTCAGATACTGGACCACTCCTGCTGCTCAGAGTATGTGCTTAAAATTCCCAGGATTAAGTTATATCTTTAACAGTGTACTATATCTGTGTGTGTTCCACTGACAGATAAAAAAGCAGGTAAAATGCACCGACAACAACTCACTGTCATGCCTCAAATATAAACTGCCAGTTGTGACTTCAAATTACAAAGTGAAGGGGTTCCCTGGTGGGCTGGTGAGGTTTAAGGTGCTGACCATGAAGTCACTGGTTTTAATCCAGGCAGAGGCCACTGTTGCACGTCATTCCCCATGTCCCTCTCCTTTCATTCTCTGCCATCGCTCAACTGTCCCATCTGATAAAGGCATACAACTTCCCCCAAATAATAACCTGTTCAGATCTGAACATACACATAACAGATCTGAGAGCGTAGATACTTGATAAACTTAAAGGTATCAACCGAGATAACCCAGGACCAAGAAGTCTCAAAACCTCTCCAGTCGAAAAATACCTGCATTCGATCCTTTTGGTAACTAAATCTAGGAACAAAGACAATTTGTATAGTTTAACTTGCAGCCAATTAATGCAAGCGTTCTATTTAATGCAACGTGTGATTGGCCCACCACCACAGCAGCCACAGCCCACACAGTCAGAGGTGTGGTTAAGTCGAGGGTAGCCTCGCTCACCAGACCGTCCTCAAGAAAAGAAAGGTCTGGCTGTGCCGACTCTCACTTTAAGATTGGAGAAAAAAAAACGCCCCAGCTTTTTTTATTTCTTTCACCCAATCACAGTCATTCTGGGCGGTGCCACAGCAACGGTGTGCTTGCAAAAATATCGCCGGGGGGAAACAGGTTTTGGTGTAACACACCCACAAAAATATCGCCTACAGGACATGAACCATGGCAGAAAAATGGCTACATCCCCGCAAGATCAAACACCGCAAAAGTTAGTAAAGGACGTGTTGAAAACGGCTAAAAACTGCTACACAACCAGAGGTGGTAGGGCGGGACTTCAGCGGGTTGCTCGTTCTGCCCAATGAGAGGCTGATCTATGCAGCAAACTTCCGCCCACTCAGACTAAGTCAAGCGCAGCGTATTTGAAGTTGTTTATACAGTTACTTAAGACATAGTTTAATAATTCGAACACCTGGGGGCGCCCACGAGCTCACCTGGCAGAGCAGGCACGCCACATACCAAGGGCTGTGTCCTTGTTGCAGCTGCCATGGGTTCAATGCCAACCCACAGCCCTTTGCTGCGCGTCATCCCCACTCTCTCACGACCTTTCATGCTAAATCTGTCCTATCTAATAAAGGCAAAAAGCCCCCCAGATATCCATCCATCCATTTTATAACTGCTTATCATCTTGGGGGTCGCGGGGAGCTGGAGCCTATCCCAGCTGACATTGGGCATTAGGCAGATTACACCCTGGACCCCAATTTAGAGTCACCAATTAATTTATCCCTGCATGTCTTTGGACTGTGGGAGGAAGCTGGAGTACTTGGAGAAAACCCACGCAGACGGGCTCCCTCCTGGGTTTGAACCAGGAACCCTCTTGCTGTGAGGTGACGGTGCTAACCATTACACCACCGTGCTGCCCCAAAATATATTCTAAGAAAGAAATAAAAATACTTTGAAGACATGTATTGGTGTAAAAATTATTTGGATGGAGAGGAGTGGTGGTACCATTTTATGCAGCTGAATGCTTCTATTAACATGACTGGTATTAAATATTTTCAAATATTGTGTCAGTTCAGGTATATTGCAACACCCCTAAAAGGTAAGGAACTCTATCAGTATCAGTGTCACTTTAAGGGTACTGCTATAGCATTTTTTCCACATGATAACGAGCCCTATGACGCAGTATGCAGCCATCACCTGCAGCAAACACAGTTCGGCCGGCCACAGAGAGATAATGAGGACAGCCTATCACATCTCGCTGCTCTCTTTCTTTTATCTGGCTGGTCTTGTTGAGCTCCGTCTGGCTGATTTATCTGAGCTTCCGGACCTCAAAGGAAGCACAGAGCTAAACTGAGAGACTTGGGAACTGGGCCAAACTGTCTTACTCAGATCTGGAGTATCTCTAAGTAGAAGGCACAGTTAAGTGCATATGAGGACAGGCCGAGTGTGTGTGTGTGTGTGTGTGTGTGTGTGTGTGTGTGTGTGCGAGCCCTGGGCACTGGTATCTGAATTAAATTTTACACTTAAATCACACAGTCAGGGTGATTTATGATCTGCTCCTTTTGAACTTCCTGCTATTCCAAACAGGATAACACAATTACACAGACGGGGAATCTACCTCAGATTTTACCTGTGTGAAACTTAAGCAAATTAATTTAAAGATGAAACCCATGCAGGCGTGATGACGCTCTACAGAATGAACTCTACAGTACCCTGCCAAGAATACACCCTGAAATACAATGGTTACGCTATAACAACAGTAATCTCGAAAGAGAAATCTCATAGCTCGCAGCTCTTTGTGTTCATCCCCGGAGATGTAGCCGGCGTAACCTCGATGTGTTTCAAAGCCACATCTTTGCCGCCAGCCTCAGCAGGGAGAATATCACACTTTCTCTCTGTCACACGTAAATTTCAAACAGGGGCAGCTCATTAAAAGTAATATAAAAACACATTTCTAGTGTACTTTTAATCAAAAATCTGTAGCCTAGGAGAAGAGAAAAATGACTAATGCATTATAGAGCAGCATGCCAGTCTCGGATTAAGGTAGCCCTGTGGGAAATGAGCTTTTCACTAATGACTAGTGCTTATGGTTGAACATCACAGTTGCCATCACAAAATGACAGTGAGAAAGCAGCATGGTTTAGGTATTGTGATTAAAAATGTTATGCTTAACAGTACAAAGATTAATATGATTAAGTACAAATTTATCAACGTAATCATAACACAAGCCAGTGGCTGGATCAGTGATTAAAGTGCAGTAAGTGTTCTGAGTTCTAGCTCGAGGCGGGAACCTGTGATGTGCCTTAATTATAATCAGTAAAAATGTGAAACTCATTTAGGAAACTGACGAGTAATAAATCCCAAAACTTGAACAGCACACAGTCTCCTCTAGCGGAGAGTGTTTGGATCACCAAATTAAAAACAACAGGACTCCAAAAATAGAGGCTTCACTTTGAGATGAAGGAAGTTTGACAGAAAAAACAAAGAGTCAGACTATTTTTAGTGGCACTTTAAAGATTGGTGTCTGCCGATGGAAGAATCAGATGGACAGTGACTCATTGAAGGGCATTACCTCTTTTGAATTTCTGATTATGGGGAGTAATAGTTTTCAAGGGAATTTGTTTCAAAGCGAAAATGAAATTTAAAAATGCCCTTTTAACCCTTTTAGATCACATCATCAGCACCTATTTAACAATATATGCCCCCAAAATACATGTATTTGTTTTCTTATATTAAAATCTAATCATGTTTTCTTCCTGTAAAACAAAATATGCAGGCTGTTCTCATGCACTGTACATCTATATATATATATATATACCTAAGAAGAGTATTGCATCTAACATGTGCAATCATGCACCAGTGATCTCTGCATAACCTACGTCATCGGGAAGGCTGCAAACATGCAATCGGTGCACTGATGAGAGTAAAGAAGGAAGAAGTATGAATAGTGAAAGCCCATGTAAGGAGGCAGGATGGAGCAGTGGATGGGTCAAACAACACAGGACTGTCTCAGGACTTTACCCCAGGGGGCGCTGTTAAATTAATTATACCAATTACAGGTGCCCAATTAAATTTATACCATAAACATGTGGGCGACTAGTCGACTAATGGCCCTAAATGACAACTATTGGTCGACTAGGAAAATTCTTAGTCACGGCAGCCCTAGCTCACTTAGGCTTGTACAAGTAACAAATTCAACCAATAATATCATGGCGTCCACCCATCAATCTGCAACGTTTAGCCACACAAAGCTAAGATTAAGTTAGTCAGCTATAGCACCAGCATGGTATGTCAGCATGTGTCCAGTGTTCACCACTAAAAACCTTGTTCTGTTTCCCAAAGACATGGTGGTTACTGGCCTGCTGGCTAATATTGTTTACTAGTCTGTCTTACTGGTATTGGCTATGACATGCCCACTTTTCAATGATTAAATCAGATTTGTTCTTTTACTTGTTCTTTCCTTTGTTCCTCAGTGATTTTCTGCAAGGTGTCATCTTGCATTGCATTATGGTTGTTATATGTTGGTAAAGTATATCATGACACTGAAGGTAGATATTCTCAAAATGCCACTTCATCTCGACTTTAAGTTTGGTCTCATATTTTAGTTTATAAAAAGAAGGAAATGCAGCATAAAGTAAACATACCCACTAGTTGTGCAGTTGTCCCATTTTTATTGTACTTACATCACATTTCATGTGTATTTCTATGTTTCCTAGTCTGTCTTACTGGTAGGCATAGATTTGTTTGCAAATTATTACCTCCAATGTTTAAAGTTAAACCAGCATGTCAGTGAGAAGTTGTCAAATCTTCTTGTGGAGCCTTGAGCATGAATAATGACTTTGTCACTCGATATATATTTGCAGACCCTGCCCCCTGCAGAGTCACGTGTCCTCTTTCAATGTAAAATGCAAACAGAGTGAATTATTTTCATTTTCTCTGCTTTTGTCCGCGCATAAAGAAAAAGTCAATACAGGCCGGGCCGTAAAAGAGTCCCAGGGCTCCGGTCTGAAGGTGAAATGTCAGCGGATTTTACCTTTACATATAACAACAATTAATTAAGGACACTTGTGGGGTTCTATTTGCAGTAAAGGGTATTCACCGAGAAAAAGAACTACTGCTGATGTCTCCCCAGGTGACTCAAACACTGCCACAAAATACTGATGCTAACACACTGAGCACAGCAACAATTAATCAATCCCACAACACACACACTCACTCACTCACACACACACACACACACACACCTCCTACAAACAAAGATGCAGTGCCTGCAGTTTGTGAGCTCAGGAGCTCAGAAGAACGCTGCAGTAAACAAATCAAACAGTTGTTTGCAAAAAACTAATTATTTCCATTTTCACCAGCTCTGGTACAAACAGCTTAACCTGCATCTGGAACTGAAGGATTTTAGACACAAGCCAAACAACCGCGCAGGTAAATATTTGAGTTGTTTGCAAAAAACTAATTATTTCCATTTTCACCAGCTCTGGTACAAACAGCTTAACCTGCATCTGGAACTGAAGGATTTTAGGGGGGTAAGGGGTTGGAAATAGCACTTCTTGAAATGGTCTCCTCATCTCCCGAGGCTAAAGGCAATTTCATGCTCCAGCACGACTCAGGGGGACATCAGGACTAAAGGTGACCTCAAGGTTAACGGTGCAAACCTAATAAATATGTTGGAAAATCCAGCAGCACAATAACAGCTCCTGGTCACACTCCTAAAATCCAATCCCAAGGTTTAATTGCTAGAGAAAATCAGGATTTTGAATTTAACCGCAGTGGAGTATCTCATAAAATGAAGGCAGGGGCTTTTAAAGGAAGTAGGGGAAATGTGGCGAGCGCTGTGTCCAGCCTGAATGTTGTTGTTGACAGCCCGAGCAGTGTCAGTGTTCTGCCTGTTGCCAACCTTATCACTTGATTCTTGATGTGACAGACATCAATAATTCAGAGGAACATCACAGTGTTGGCAGCTATTTAAAGATAAAAGGCCGGGTGAGTACACTGCTGTTTGCTGTAGGTTTGAGCTGGTGTCATCTGCAAACAAGCAAGAGGACGTTTTAACAAGTCACTTCATCGGGCCTCAGCAGAGGCTCAGAGTGTTCAGGTGAACCAAAGGCTACAGCAGCTGCGTTCACTTGTTGACTTCCCGTCTTGGTTCAAGGAGGGCTAATCAGTGATTATCTGCCTCTGACGTCTTTAATGGACTAAATTAAGAAACGACAACCAACAACCAACAACCAAGGCAAGATAATCAAAAGCATTTGGAGAATAAAGCATATCTGTTGGAGAGGAGTTGTGCAATGTGCGGTGAGGGTCACTGCTTCTAGGAGCAGGGGAAGGGTAAACGTTTTACCACTGAGAGATGAAATTGTAACGTCGTCTCAGTTGTATGTGATGTTTTTTTTAATAACCCATATGATGCGAGAAGCAGCTGCCCCCAGGTGTTTCCACATCATCAGCGCAGTGGTTAGCATTGTTGCCTCACAGCAAGAGGGTCCCCAGTTCGAACCCAGGGTGGGGGAGCCCTTCTGTGCGGAGTCTGCATGTTCTCCCTGTGTCAGCGTGGGTTTCCTCCAGGTGCTCCAGCTTCCTCCCACAGTCCAAAGACATGCAGGTTAATTGGTGACTCTAAATTGTCCGTAGGTGTGAATGTGAGTGTGAATGGTTGTCTGTCTCTATGTGTCAGCCCTGTGATAGTCTGGTGACCTGTCCAGGGTGTACCACTCGCCCAATGTCAGCTGGGATAGGCTCCAGCAACCCCCCACCCCCAAACAGGATAAGTGGTTACAGAAAATGAATGAATTAATGAATGATCTGGCCCCATTTAAAAACTGCTTGGACACCCCTGCATTAGTATATTTCACACCAGGCAAGATGGCTGCCAAGCTGCAGACCAAGTTCGAGACCAAACAACCAAATCAACAAACAACCAAATCGGTATTTCAAGCCAAAACTTGATCTTTTTCTCACCCTAACCAAATGGTTTTTGTGCCTAAACCTAACCACACATAAACCAAATCATCAAAAAAATTAAAAAAAATTGAACAGTAATATATCTGCTACATATTAAACATACAAATGCAACACATCCATGGTTTGCAGAAATGTGCTATACCAGTATTTAGTCTGGAGATCTGGTTTTGCATGTTGCTGTGTGTGTGTGTGTGTGTGTGTGTGTGTGTGTGTGTGTGTGTGTGCCTTCTCAGAGAAAGAAACTATTAGACAGTCAACCTGGACAAAACAGTACAAAGTTTTACAACTACTGTATGTATCTGTTTGTCCACTAGACAAAAGCAAAGCCTTATTTTCATTATGCACATCTGATAGTTATGAGGCAAATTTGTAAATTACAGGTCATATTATGCCTCATATGAAGAAACTTTATTCAACTTTGTGCCAGCTGAGGACAGATGTTTCAACAGCTATAATAGCCACGAACGTGACCAAACATCATCAGGGTGTCTTCAGGTATCACAGTTCAATTTAATGCTTTTTAAGTCCCGTTAACGACACATTTTAACCAAATTTTATTACTTATTTAAGAATCATAGGTAAGCACTGCAGGCAAGTAGCATCCTGAGAGGTAAGTGTTATGTAGGAATATGAATATTAGAGTGAGTTAAGTCAGTCTACATTTTGCCAACAGGTAAGTGCAGGTATGAAGTAAAATGACAGTACTGTAGTTTTCTAAAGATTTGTAACATTAGAAACGTGGACTTTCACATTAAAATGCTCCACTCATTTTCACAAAAAGAAATTTAAGATGTGTAAATGAAATAAGATAAAATGTTTTTAGTCGTTAAGACCTCACAAATTCAGATTTAAGACTAAGTAGACAGAACTCTCTGCACAGCCAGTCTCAAGGATCAGGTGCTGGTCGCCCGCAGGATGGATGAATTGAAAATTATCTTTTGAAAAATGTTTTTGAAGAATGTGAAAGAAAAAATATTGAAAAAGAAAAGTGAAATGACTGTGATCATTAGTCATGTGACCCGTGTGTATTTAGCACACCTGTGAGTGCTCGTGCGATTCTGTTTTAGAGAACCTGAGGAAGCCACAGCGAAATCACAGTAACTCAGTTCAGTGTGCGGTGGTTTATGTTGATCACATTAAAGACTATTTCATGACTTCCAAACCTTATTGTTGTAACACTGAATTGAAGACATTTTAAGACTTTTTAAGGACCTGTAGACACCCTGACATGGAGCAAGCCAAGCAAGAAGCCAACTGTCTTAAGCGACTTCTCAATGTTTCTTGACAGTAGCTCAAACTGGATATGATTCCTCCCCAAAAAGTGCAACTTATCTCTCAAAATACAAACTCAGTAACTATCAGTAGCAGGGCAAAGGCAACTAAAGCGGGTGTTTGGTCTTGGAAAAACAATTTCCCAACTCATCTAAGAGGCAAAACTTTCCCTTAGACATTTTCCCCTTAGACTAAATTTAGATTTTCTGTCTCCAGTAAAGTAACCACCATGATGGCGAATCCATAACACCCCAAATCAAAGCTTTAAAATGATAAATCCAAAAAGATGTGTGACACCACAGTCTACATGACCCCATGTTTTTTCCACAGTCTTCGTCCAAATGATGCTCTTTGCAATTTCAGCACCACGGACAGCGGCGGAGGAAAGCGCAGGCTCTCAGACAGACGCAAAAACTACAGAGAATCACATCAGACGGTGACGATTTTAACATCATCCTCATCTGCTAGGTATTAAGCCAAGGATCAGATTTGATATGTGATTTCATAGTGAGGAAAAAAAAGGCACAGACAGTGACACAGACTACGTCAGCTCTCACAGGCCCTCTTAGATGTTTATCCAACACAATCTGAAGAGGGCTCATCACAGTGCACCCAAACACAACAGAGACAAACACACATTC
This sequence comes from Epinephelus fuscoguttatus, assembly GCF_011397635.1. Lineage (NCBI taxonomy): Eukaryota > Metazoa > Chordata > Actinopteri > Perciformes > Serranidae > Epinephelus > Epinephelus fuscoguttatus. Next base: position 34,481,639 of record NC_064766.1, read on the forward strand.
AAGCAAGAGTTAAGCTGCCAAAGAAAAACAATTTTAAACTTTCCTGACCACCCCAGAGTTTGCATATCTCCGGGCACACACTCTCTGCCTATAAATGAGTGTGTATAGCCTATATAATATATGGATGTGTGTGTGTGTGTGTGTGTGTGTGTGTGTGTGTGTGTGTTATCTAAAGTAAACATCTGGATATTTTTCCTAAGACAGGGTTATCTTGACAAATAAAGTAGAAGTGTCTTACATCTTCATCCTCCCTCGAGCATTTTTTGCGGTACTGGACGTGAGGTCTGCCATCGACGAGTTGCTGAGGGGTCTTCGTCGCGTTGTCCTCGTCTGCAACCTGTCCACCGAGAAGGTGACTGGCCTCAGGTGGGTGCGGGAAGGAATTGGTCGTATTAATCTTCCCGGTGAATCTCTGATACAGCGAAGCCATATTACAGGTCCAGTCCAGATAAAAACAACTTACAGCATGTCAGAGCCACAGAGGGGTCTCGCCTGAGTCGGTTTTTTTGGAGGGGGGGAGCAGATCTATTGGTTTTCTGTGCGCTTCGAGGAGAACCGATGGCAGGCAGCCAGTTTTCACCTCCGGGATGGAGCAAAAAAGATAAGGTGAAGATACCGCGCTAGTAAATAAGCATCTATGGATTGTGGATGACTCACAAGCAGAAGTGATAGACCGATATAAAAGCCGAATCCTTCGCAGCGGTGTCCTTTTAGCTTTGTCCAGGCGCGCGGCAGACTGGTGGGCTGAAGGTGTCAATAGTTGCGCTCATCTGTATTCACAACACGTTGGCTCCCCTCTTCAGTTTCCTGATGCCTCCTTACAGCGAGATAGCAGGCGGATGCGCTGAGTTTCCGATCAGATACTCGATCCCCACCAGACTCCGGGTGATTGTCCACAAAATAAAGCAGCACAAGATAATGTTTCGACACTTTGGGCTCTGTTTTGGCGGACCGTCCTCACGCGTGAGGAGTGTGAAGGACGCAGAGAGCCCCGGCGGTACTCTCCGCAGACGCGCTCTGCATGAGAAGTGACCAGCACCGAGAGAGCAGCGTGTACTGTATTAGCGCTGCTGTCGCCGCACTTCTCCGGGTGCTGTTTTTACGCACAAACATGCGCCGGCACTGCGTGACTTTCACCTGAATTAACCTTGATTTAAAAGCTCTGATTGACAAGTCGCGCTCATTTGTGATATCATGAATGGGTTCATAAAATGTTCTCCCAAATGATTGGCTTTGGTCCCAGGACGGAGCTCGAGTGCCTCTCTGTGGCGCACTGAATTAGGGCAGGCTGACCACACACTTCTACTTCAGGTGTAAAGCAACTATTATTCCTGGTTTTGCTCATGTTTTCCTATAAAATCCACCTCTTACAAACTGAGCTCATCTTGTTCAGCTTAAGTCGAGATCAGTAAACCTGTACATTTTTCCAATTTTCCTAAAATACATGCAGCCTGGAAGTCCTGCAACAGCATAACCAAATAAAAAGCAAATAATTATTATATAATTATTTCTCCCTGCAGCATCTTTAAGTCTTATAAATCCCTTACAGTAATAATTCAAACCGTGAAAATGTCTCCCCTCTAATGTATGCACTTTCCCTCCTCCTATCTTATATTTTCAGTCAGTCCACATCCACAAGTGTTATTCAGCTCATGCACTATTTCATGCTTGAAATGCTCACAGAGGCCAAAGCAATGCAGCTTTCTGGTAAATGCAGAATATTGGCTTATATGTGGCGGAGGGGAGGGAAAGGCTCTCGAGTCAAAGTGTTAAAATCTCTGCCATCCCTGTCGCGAATGCCACAGGCGAACACCCCTCAGCCTCTCACTGTGACAGCTCAAACTATCACTCCACCGGGGCTGAGCTGTATTTCTGGGAAATAGGTCATCTTCGCACGGGTACAACTTCAAAGCAGCACTAAAACTCCAAACAGCCCCTCACACATTCTGTTGAATGCCACTGTTTTGCATCTTCCATTAAGTAAAATCAAGCTCATTTGTTATTGTCTGCGACTCAAGGTGGACTGACTACAACAGAGGAAAATATTCTATATTCGACTTTGAACAAAGAGTTTCAATTAATTCTTTTTTGACAAATGGTGAGTCATCTCCAGCTCTGAAAGAACTGCTGGAGGCTCACTGATTCATGGCTTGAATTATGAATGTAACCCCTTTAATAGGATATGTATCTGGAATACAGAGTATTGATTTCAAAAGGTTTGGACATTCATTCAAAAACAAGCCCGGGACATTACTGCCTTGATCTAATTAAAGTTAGTCCCTATCCCTCCCTTTCGCTTCACTTTGAATCCATTTTCCTTGCACTCTGAGTGTGATTCAAATGAACTGAATCATAAATTTGCTTGATGCTTTTGCATGCTTTTTAATTGCGGCAGAGATTTATGTAGTGGGCTGAACATCTGGGCTTCCAGCAGCCTCCTCTTACACGGTGGCTCGCCTGCTTGGTCGCTGTCATCATTTGTTTCTCTAGTTCATAAATGCCTTTCCTGGGTCTGCACACCCCTTGGGGAAATAGGTCCAAGTCACTTGACATCCTTCCGAGCCTGTCTGATAGATGTCTTCCAATCTCCCTCACCTTGTTGGGGAGCTATTGTGAACTGCCTGGCTGCTTTAACGTTCCCCTCAGGACCGTGCCGGGAGCAACGGGCTCGGCTTGACTCCCCTATCGCCTCCTCGCAGATACAGCAGCTGACTGGAGCTACGCCTTCCCCACAGCTCTCGTAAACATCACTGCTGCAGTCAAGCTCTGCGTTATTAGAGGCAAAAATGTGGAGAGGCATGTAATAACAGCTATAATGATGATGATAGCTGCAGCATACCTAATACCTCTGCGGGTAGCTAATGGTGCTTTTGGAGCCTGTGCATGCTAAAAGTTACTTCAGGTGCGATATGGGACATTTTAAATATATTTCGAGCTCATAACAGATGCATTTTAATCCGAATCCAAAATGCACATGTGCACTTTATGATGCCATAAGTGATGGCTTTATGAGGCTCAATATACTCCCATGGGTGAATTTACTTTTGATTCCAGTGAGGGATTTATACACAAAAGTTACCACATCATTTAACTGAAAATGCACAGGTGTTATCTTTTTATATATGGGCTGGAAGGAAGTCATTTGCTTTCTATTCACTGTTAAAATGAAGCCAAAATACTGGTGCTCACATGCTCCACAGGGTGCAGGAACACTCTGAGGTAGCCTGCAGGTAAAATCCCTCCACTGCATAAAAGATAGTCACTTTAGTTTTGATAGCAAGAAAGACTGAACTGGAACCAAGTCGGAGAGACACAAATGGTGAGCAAACTGTCGTCCAGCGCAGAAAATAAATAGCAAAAAGTATATACATGCAACCCACAAGGCTTTTTAATGTTTCACGCTTTTCTGTTTTAGCTTTAAAGGAACACTGTATAAAATTTACAGGGGATTTAGTGGTGTCTAGCAGTGAGGATTAAAAATTTGCACCCAGCTGAAACTTCTCCCGGTTAAAATTCCTTCAGTAGTCACTGTTCAGGAGCTGAATTATCTGCAGAGATCTCTTCCTCTCCAAAAAACAACAGACCACGTGATTAAAACCAGTAAAACCACTGAATAAAGCAGTTTCATGTCACAAATCAATGTTTCTCCAACGCAGCATGGCTCACCCGAGACAGGCCGTTAGCTCAGCACCTGCTCATGTGTGCGCACCTTTATTCTCTGGTAAGTTAAGATCCAGATGTTCAGGAGGTTTTTACCAGGAGCCAAATTATCCACAGATGTTTCCTCTTCTCCAAAACAAGCAGACCCGGTGATTTAAACTGATAGAAACACAGAAAAAGCAGTTTCACGTTATAAATTACTGTGTTTTTCAGATGCTGCTCGTCCCGGAGGAGCTGCTGACTACGGTGTCCAACATGAAAATGTGAGTGCCCCTATGTAGAGCCAGTGTTTGTGTCCGCTATAGGGTACTGTAGAAACATGGCAGTGCAAGATGGGAATCTCAGTAGACAAGGACCAGCTCCCTATGCAGACATTAACAGCTCATTCTAAGACAACGAAAACACAACAGTCCTTGTTTTCAGATGATTATAAACAAAAAAAAACATACTTAATATTTTATGATCAATTTCTGCCAATATACCCCTCCACATCCGACACACTGCACCTTGAAGAGTTGCTGTCACACCTTAAGAAAATTGCCTGAAGCATGTTGAAGCCCATTTATAGTATTTTCTTATTCATAAATATGTTAATAGAGTTAAGCAGGGTGAATAGCTCGAGGTTCATTGTCATACATGATTCATAATATATATCATCTAATGCACTCATGATGCACACATTAATGTGTTTGCATTAACTAAAATCTCACCACAAGCTAACCACTTTCCATCAGCATGCTGCACTCTGCTACAACATGATGACTCACAAATTAATTGGATGGAAGAGCAAACAGATCAATCAATCAATGTCTGGTGGGAGTGCAGTAATATCTAATTTCCTCTGAACATCACTCAGCTGAAGAAGGAAATTACTGCACCTCTCTACATGCATGTGACAAAATGGATTTATTTACAGCTACCCATAATCACATCATTTTTGCACCATCTTCCGTTTTGGTAATGATGATTTCCCTTGATGTTGAGCTGCAGCAACATGCTTTAGTTTTTATCATCCTGCTGCCTGTGTCAGATTACATGCCTCTGCTCTGCTGTCTGCTGGACACATCTTATATTAAAGCTGCCTCAAAGACAGTCCATTACTGGGCTGTAAATAGTTCACCCTCACACTACATAAAAAATCACCATGAATTCACTTAAACAGAGTTGAATGCATTCAATTTGTCCAATTATCAGAGCCAGTCTTCAAGCAGGAATTAGCCACACACCATAAATCATTATGAGGTTATCAAACTGGGGAATGGGAGGGGAAAGGTGTAAGACAGAGATAGTGTGTGAGGAGAAAGGGACAGGTGCATTCAGGTGTCATAAAAACAACTGGGAGTTAGTTATTGTAATTAGGCCCAATTACTAACACGGTCCACAGCAGCAGCACCAGCGGCTGTCACACACAGCTCTCTGGTAAAGTTACTTTAAAAACTCGCCGGAAGTTGGCGCCTGATTCCGCGTCAAAATTCTTCCTCTTTTCTCCGAGCCCCAACACAGTCATATCTAAACACACACACATGACACACATATTTTTAAACTCAGTGCGACTTACCCTTTCCGATGATATCACTATCTCCAATGTTCACCGCTGAATAAACGTCTAAAAACCCGCTTAAAAATCACAGAAAAAGACGCTGCTTGAAACTCCAGAAGCTCCTTGAGATTTATCACGTTTTTAAGTTTTCCTCAGTTTCAAAGTTTTTCAGTGACAGCTGACTGTATATCCATGGGTTCGCTGCAAAGAGGAAGTGCTAATGATTAATTCGGCATACTTTTAATGGCGCTATTTTGCCCAAATGTAAATAAAATACAAGCTAAAACAAATGGGGCTCAAGTTGTGGCCATTCCCCACGGCTTACTGATTCCATTGCGGCTTCATAGCCTACTTCCTGTTCCCAGAGACCCAAAATTATGGGAAATGCAGTCCCAAAACTTAGACAAATATTATCCCCAATTAGTATCAAGACAAGGAATAATAATAGGAGTGACAGTGTTAACTTTTCTTTGTTTCACTATCAATATATTGTTGAAATTGTTCACATAATTTTGTTGGAGAGGGGTCACAAGGTCAGACACTGAAAACCCTGCTTCAGATAGATAGATAGATAGATAGATAGATAGATAGATAGAACTATGAATAATGGCTTAACTCAGGGTCCCATCAGGATCACAACGTTATATTGAATATGTCTAGAAATAGGCTAATACCCATCACTTCTAAGGTAGAAACATCTTCTTCTGTCAGTGTTTATCAAAATTTAATTACGCCTCACTGAAGGCTAAAGTCAATAAGAGCGTTCAGAGGAATACACTGCTTGTCCCTGAATTACACCAAGACTACATTACAACACTTGGCTCATTTCGGGCCCCATGTAACGACGGTGGATTCAATTACTGTGTGCTGCAAGTCAGGACACTTTATTACAAGTGTGGCCCGCTGAACGAAAGCAGAAGACACCACAAATCACCGAGGCAGCCGCAGAATTCAGGTCGGGTCAAATTTACTTGATAATATTCAACAACAACCGGCGTAAACCCACACAGAGTCCCATGCAGATTACAATTCACGCATCGTTTTTATAAAAACCCCTCTATAAATTCACATTATGGTAAATATTCAGGTAAGTGGTCATTTCTAAACTCGTTTTTCACCATGCAGCGTGTAAAATTCAACTTTGTTAACTACTCTCCGGCACTGAAACCAGCCGAGCATGTCGCCTGTTGGAACTGCCATATTATTATCTCCTACGGAGAATGAGTGCTGAATCTTCCAGTATATTACGGATGAAGGGAAGCTATGTACTGAGCCCAAATTGAAATGGCAGCAGATAAGTCACAGAGGAAATGGAGTTTAATGCTGGCTGATGTGGTAGAATAGACTGTGGCTACGTTTGAGGGGAGCAGCAGACTACAGTCGTGGATTGTGACAGCAGCAGATGATGAGGAGGAGAAGCAGGGAGCTGGGGAGCGGAGACACCGAACAAGAGAGCGTGTCACTAAGAATTTATTTTCACATGTGTGTTTGCGGGTAGATAGATAGTGTGTGTAGCAAAACAAGGGCTGAAAAGAAGGGTCGGAGTGAATGAAATAAGGGAGCTTATCACATGGGAAGTGTGAGACATAACCTAAACCACCCTGCTTCTCCCACGCTCTTTTCTCACACGGATATTGGTTGCATCATTTTTTGGGTGCTACAAATATAATGTAATATTCCTTATGGCTCCACATACATTTGTGCATCTCAACCACTGCGCAAAGTCAGAGTATTTGTAATTGGAGTATACTTGAGTGTGTCTCTGCTGGGAATACATTTGGAGCCAGAGATACAAACCATCATTTTATCTATTACTGACAGAAGACTCTAATAATCACCATCAGATTGTGTCTGTTCTCGCATCATTTTAATTGCTTAAAAACAACAAAAGTTATCCTAAACTTCCACTCTTCATCAATCTCCCTCGCAGCCCATTTGCATGCAAGAACGAGAGCAGCATAAAGTCTGCATTTAGTCAAAGCTGAGCAATTAGCTGATCTCACAGCCATCTGAATGATTTCCACATAAACAAAGAGAAAACAAAATATTTAAATTCAGAACATGCCAACCAGGAAAGCGAGCCAATCATTTAAAAAAACATCCGGATATCTCATACAACAACGCATACGTACTTCAATCCAACTGTTGGCCAGCTCCCACCGAAGTCATTAGATGGCAACACATCACAAAGAATAACAATGAGGCGCTAAGAATTCTCCACAGCATATGTAAGCAAGCATTCATTAGGAGTCAGCACTTGAAAGAAGATTAAATGGGAAGCGTTTGTCCAGCAGGATCCTCAGAGGGAACGTTGGGACCAGCCGCCCCCGTCTTGCCTGTCCAGTTGTTATCAAAATCAGCCAGCAGCCTTTTCTGTCAGGAGCAGGAGACTCACCCATAAACACAGACATTCCCCCACAGCGTGCCGTGCATGCTAAAAGGGCCCACTTACCCTTCTGGAAGGAGTGCTAGTGTCTATCTTCAGCTGGGTGGCTATGAGGACAGACATGGTGAAAAGTGCCACTTGCTTTTCCCCCCTCGCTGTGCTCGCACCTTTGTGCTGTGAAGTTGAGGCTGCTGGAGGTGTCTGAGAAGTTCTCCCCCCCTAACCTCCTCTCCCTCGCCTCCCCTCCCCTCCCCTCCAGCTAAGGGAGAGGATGACCCGGGGGTCCAGGAGCCCGACCAAAACGCCTCCCTCTCTCCTCGCAGGGTGAATCAATCACACAGACCCTGGCATCGCCTCCACAGGGGGGCGAGGGGGTGGGATAGGAGGGGAGGGGGTGCATCTACTCTGCTCAGGCTGCTCCAAGCTCTACTTATCTCTCCCCGTCCTTCCTCCCTCACTCCTTGGCTCACTCCCTCACTTGCTCGTCTTTCCCTCCCTCACACACACTGAAACTCTCCCAACAAGACTTTTCCCAGCGAAGGTGAAGAGTCCAATAAGTAAATAAGACACACACGTAAACTGTAAACAACAAACACAAACAGTTTTGCATCATATCAGCACCAATACTGCCTGCGAGGCATTTTTCCCCTCAAGTGTGTGTGTTTTTCCAATCTGAGTGTGTGCGTTCATATTACCAAGAAATGGATCAATTCAGTCCTCTTTGCAGCTTGGTTATGATTAAGTGCAAGTAATATTTATGCTGCCTGTCTTCCACATCATAAAGTACATCCCCCACACACACCCATCAAGCCATGCTAACAGGACAGAAGCCTGGCACGAACCACACTGCTGCTTTATTTATGTAGCATTTGTGTGCCTTGTGTATTGAGTCCCAAGGCTGAGGGTGCGTAACCGTGTTTATTTACCCAAACCACAGTATGGAGCCATGGCAAAGAAGGGAATGAAATGGCATTCGTGAAACTAGGAGTAGTCACATTTCTCAATGAAAGTCCCTCTTTTCTTAATCTAATCTGCTCAAGTGAATATGACAAAAGCCGCAGGCAAGAGGCACCGTACCTCGAGAAGACCAGCGCAGACGGCACACACAGCAAAGCATTCATAACTCATTCAAGAGCGGTGAATCACAAGGCTACACACAGTCGGTCCCCGCTCAGATATGGACTCGGGGGCTGAATCATGGCTCGTATTGATGCGGCTGTCCGGCGTTTTGCTCGTGTGTGAAATCAAAATGCTGAGGCTATGTGAACTTTGCAGACGGTGCAGGGGTCATTAAGGTGCCATCGCACTGCAGAACAGTGCCTCAAGTTTTCACACTCTGCGGCTACGGAGGCTGGTATCTAATTTCACATTCATGAGCAAGATGTGCACTATTTTAATATGACCTTGCCAATTATTCATTGGAGAAGTGAATAAAATAAAGCTGGGACGCTGATGTTCTTATTTCATAGACAGTGGTGTGTTTTATACCCTGTGGTGGGAACTGGTTTAAAGGTTTCACGGTGCTTCATAAATACTTATATTCAAAGTCAGCCGATTTCTTTTTGACCGTGACTCATGGACTTGCTTAAAGCGAGACTCTTCCCCCTGCAGCTGCAGCAGTTTATCACTAATGACTGCAGGGCTATGGCTCATATTTTACATGTTTGATTTACACAACTAACCCAAGATGACAGCAGCAGCTGATAAAGAGCCGCACTTTGTTAAAGGTAGGCAGTATAGCCACAGAGCATGAGACAATAAAAGATGAAATCAAAAGCATAAAAACAAAAGGGAACAGCTGCACGCTTAACATTTTGTCATATTTGTAAAGGCAGCATGCAAAGCTATACAGGACAAGGATAAAGACGAGCTAAAGTTCATCTTTGCCAGCACACCACAGGAGATGGGGTTTCATGTGAGAGAATAATTGCTCCGATGACTGCACCGGGAATAATAAAGTCCTTTGAGTTAATACAAGACATAGTGGTTGTAGTTATAGCCGTTGCTGCTAACAGGCTGATTTTGTGCCATGACATTTCCCCGGGGTCCTTTAAACAAGCCCCTGATTGGTCATCTTCCGTATTCATTTTTGTCACATTTACAGCCGTGACATACACTCCTATGATTATGAACATCGCCGGCTCACAGTAAGTCACTGTAATTGCAATTAGTGTAAAAGGTCAGCGGCGTTATTGCTGTAAAGCACAAAGGTGATGCGGTGTTTTATCACACTGACAGAAGATTAACAACGTACAGCTACTTTTTTTTTTTCACTTGTTTACTTACGCTCATTTACTGATTTCCTCCGTCTGTCACCTCCTGCTGATTTTGCATAATGTAAGCCGCCATTAAAGCATTTCAAGAGCGGATGTCAAAACAAAATCATTAATAAAATCTGTGTAATCTATCCGTGGCACTGAGAAATTGAAGACATATTAGTTTACATCAGAACTTATAAATCCCAATAACAGTGTGCATTTAGGTGTTATTAAATCACATTTAACAGCATGCTCAAGGGAAATGTTTAAGGAAGTATTTCACTGCTGGAAAGATGCAAATAGTTTTGAAATTGGTGCTAAATGTCCAGAGATAACAGAGAAAAAGGTGGCTGTGGGATTTTGCTCAAGAGGTAGAAAACCTACAACTACCATGATGCACTGCACTGCACTGGAACAAAAAATACTCCTGCTGTTGGGTGATGTATTACGAGCTCTTACGTTTTGACACAGGAAACAATATAGCAGCCAGCTAGGAACAAATCATCTCATATTAAAGATATATGTTTCTGAAATAATTGTAGACGAGAATAAGACAACACAGTAACAGAGTCTTGGTTCATATTTGATCAGCACTGTGTATTTTTGGAGTCTGAGTTTGGGAAAGAAAGAGAGAATGAGGGGCGGCTGTTTCTAGCTATACTCTTTGTGTCCCTGATGAGGAAGAACAATCTGTAGTTCGAGCAGCAGCCCTAGATGTGGAGATAAGCAAGGAGATCTGGGCGCTGGTAAGATGGAGGAAGGTTTATCATAGTTCAGTTAAGCCCAGTTCAAACCAAAGATTTACAGCAAGACCGTTTTAGACTGTTGCAAAGAAAAGTTGCAGCGGTGTGAACTGGCTCGACTGAGCTCGACTCAAGCCGGCTGATGGTGTCACCTGCAGCTCAGCTGGTCAAATCACTGGTGGCTGGTTTTAGAATGTAAAGCATGGCACCTGTTTCTACAGCAAGTCGGCTTGTAGTGAAGTCAGCTGGTCAAATCAAAATGAACGCAGGCAATGTGTTCGCAGTGTGTCCCTGCCGAGCTCTCTGTTTCAGCCCTCACGGTGTGCTGATGTTGGAAGGTGGGTCACTTCTGCTGCTCCTTGTATGTGCTTATGCCCCCTCTCACACACACACACACATTCTCACTTGCTGATTATTAGCGCTGTTTACTTACATTACTGGTGCGTATTTATTATGAATACAGTCCATCTGATGCTGGTTTTGTTTCTGTTTTTTGCCATTTCATCGCTACTACAAATGCAACTGTGGCCAGTATCTCACGATCACTATCCTCCTTCATATTTCAAGCTGTGAACCGGCAGGTTTTTAGAACATTGCAGAACAGCGCATTGCAAGTATAGTTGCCTTTTTCAACTCATCTCGTCAATCAAATTGCCATACAAATGACACAAATGCAACTGTTTCCTCTAATAGTGAAAAAGTATTCAACTTTCCACTGCTCCCGACATCAGCGGCCCTCGCTTATGATTTTACGCTTCATTGCTGTGTTCATGTCTGCTACCTAGAAGGACGTATCTGGTGTCAGGTACAGTAATTTGCTAGTTTACCATCTGTCTATGAAAACAACAGATTCTCACTCCCACCTTGTCTCATATCGATGTTTGGTCATGGAACTTCCACATACAGATTAGAGGTGAAAGGTACCCTGGGTGCGTTGGTTGTTGACGTTCTAGGACGCCCTGTCAAGTTCTGCCTGTTACATGCATTGTTTTCTTTCAAAATGCACTTCTGTTTTCACAGGAAATTTGCTATTTACATACAGTCTCTCAAAATAAACACACTACGTCAGTACAACAATGTAAGTTGCCATTTTTTTCTCCAACAACAAAAGCACACGGTTAGGTTTAGGAAAAAAGAACAGGGTTTGGCTTGAGATGCGAACACCACTCTCCTGGGTGAAAGTCTGTTTGCTGAACCAATCCAACACCCCTCCAACCCACCCTACTCAGACTTCCGCTGCCTTAACTTACATTCTTTTCCCGCCGCGTTCCCCGCTGATGCCACTGAGCTCCGTTAAACTATAACAACAACTGGCCACATATCATGCCGACATTAAAGGACTGCTTTTTCATCAACTCTGACGCTGCAAGTCACTACCCAAGTGCCGGATTTTGACGACTTCAGAGTGAGACCAAATTGATAAAAACATTAGTTTAATCTTCGTGGTTCCTACTAGGTGCATGTCTACAAACTGTGCGACTCTCCTGCAATCGTGATGTGAATGAAAAAAAATTCAAAGTAATTCTGCTTGATTAATCAACATTGTGTTAGTCATAAATTATATTTTGAAAGACAAGGGCTGTTTAAAATCAGTCTGAGGGCCACAACTGGTCCCCGGGCCAGACTTTGGACATGACTGCTTTGAAGCATGCACGGCTCTCTAGATCCAGAGAGGAAGCTGGATTTATAACCAGATACCACGGGGATAATGAAATCATCAGTTTAGGTTTTTGGCTTGTCCAACAGTGTTTACCTAACTGATGTCTACAGCCGCTGAATTAAATGGATAAATCATAAACCGATCAATAAATAAGTCTGGTAAATACCAAACAGCGCTTGAAAGAAACAAATCATCCCTAATAACGTATTCTGCTTGCTGTTTTTTCCTGTGAGCTGCAATGTTTTTAACACTGCTGCAAAGATTAGGCTTGACAACCTTATAGGACGAAGGTTAAAACCCAGAGGGACATTCAAAGGGTTTATGTGACTGCGTGAATGTGTGTTAGTGTTTCTCTCTGTGTGCTAATGTGCAAAATGAAAGTATAATCTAAGCTCACTTCAAAACTTTGTGCCCCATGATGCCGTCAAACCTTTATGTCCTTAGCCAAGCTCTGATCTTGACCTTCAGCCAGACCGCAGCACCTATCCATGGCTAATCGACTCAGAGGCCCCGAGCATCCACCACCAGCGCTCCTCCCTATGGATCCCAAAGATTCACACTGCTGTACTTGGTATGCTCCTCAGACCAGCTTCTCTTTGAGCACAGGGAAGGGCAGTGGTGCAAAGATATGAATAGAGAACACAATGCTGTTTGTCAGAATAGGAATGAGTCCAGGAATATGTGCATATCAGGCTATGATGTGTCTTTATCAGCGACATGCAAGAGGCTCCTACCACAGACGGAGCTCTATCAGGTCATCTGTTTCAGGTGACAGCTACAGATGAACCCTGCACCCCGGGGAGCAATGCAAGAGCAAGACTGTGACCAGGATGAAGAGCTTGCGGTGTTCACGGGTGGCCAGGAGCTGGAAAAATCTAGGAAGCTTTCATAAACATGGTTCTCATCTACAGCAAACCTTCCCCAGAGAAGCCAAACCCACGGCACAGCAGTTAGTGATGACAAATGACTGCTGTTGAATGGTGTTCTCCCTTGCTGCCGGCCGTCCCCCGGTTGTTTCTCCATCTCCAGATTTCATTTCATTGAACAATGTGCTATTGTTCGCCACCGCATTATCACTCTCAGCGCGGTCATTGGGTAAAATAAACAGATGGTATCGAGATGGGCGCGTAGCATGTGTGTGTATGTACACACCAGGAGAATGAAAGTCATTTTGTACTGGCTAATAGTGGCTGTGGGCAGCAATACAAACATTTTAAGCAGGCGATTCAAAGTGCAATGGTTCAATGCAGAAATACAGAGGGTGATACTAGATGAATACAGAATGTGTTTGAAAGGCATTTCATCCGTACATATTCCTGCTGCATACAAATGGTTTCAGTGAAAGTTTGTCTGTACGATTCTCCTCCAGGGAACCTTAACATTCAGCTCAGAGTGCCAGTAAATCCTTGACATACGCTTTCAAACAGCTCTGATACAGTTGCTCTCAAACCTGATCAAACAGATTAAAGTTATGATCATGTTCCCTGTAAATATACTTGAATAACAACATGCAACATGACCCCACAGACAGACTTACACAAACATTTTTAACTGTGTGCCTGAGCATTAGAGACAGTTACTGCGACCTTTTGCCCAGAGTGGAACAATAACGTTTGTATCTTGGAAACAGAGAGCGCTGTCAGCTGACTGACTGCCTCTCAGCAAATGCAAATGATGGAAGTCTAGACTCAGGAGAAAGGTACTGGCCTCGAAAACATCAGACAACACCAGAGGCAGCCAGCACAGCAGATGAGACAAGACACTGTGAGGCAAAATTTAAAATGGTTTTTCTGCTCCATGGTGTAGGAGGCACAAATGGATGCCAACGATTCAATCTGGGCCGTGTCTGAATATGATTAAATCACGCTGAGTAACCTTTCCATCTGATTTAAATGAAATGCATTTAAAGTTGTTGACGTAAGATGCAAAATGATGAATAAAAGGTTGTTGACGGAAGTCAGTGGCATTAAAACATAATGTGCCGTGTCCTCAAACACCACAAGATACTAGAAACAGCAAATATGCAAGACCATGTAACAGCCCGGTTTCTGCAGAGCGCTTTTGGATGTTGGGATTTTTTGAATCCTCTTGGGTGACATTTCATTATAAAAGCAGTCATGAATTTAATCTCCACAGAAAACATCAAAACACCTCACCACAGAGGCAGCAACAGCCGCTGACAACAAACACTGCAAAAAGCTTAATGCAGTGCAGTTGTGGAGAACTGTAATAAACACCCAGTGGTGTCGTGGTAGATGAAATGGGTGTACTACTATGTAGATGGATAGGTTACTGAGGAGGAAGTGGGCATACCATCCGATATATTCCAGTGGCTCTTTGGCTGATAGGTGGGTATACTGTAAACGACCAGAAAAATTATACGATATATTAGGATACGATGCAATGTGATGTGATGTGATGTGATGTGATAGGATACGATACCATAAGATACGATACGATGTGGCTTTATCATCCTGAAATTAATTTTACGTCCTCAGACAAACACAAATTAGACATATGATTACACAAACAGCACATACACATAAAAAGCACCCCAAACATAATTTTAAATAATCTTTTTAACTTTGCGCCTCTTCATTTTATTGCTCTGTAAAGCACTTTGAATTGCCCTTGTGTGTGAAATGTGCCACACAAATAAAACTGCCTTGCCTTGCCTATCCTCAGATTCAGATCTTAATTAGCAGCACACTGATTTTGGTTTAGCAGAGGACAGACTGATTTATAACTGATTTTCTCAGCCTGTTGTGTTTAAATGGAGGGACACTGAATCAGAATTTGGTTTTCTCCATTTAGAACATGCGAGTTAGCAAGTCTGAGCATGCTCCTTTTGTGGGTTGCTTGAAAGAAGTGTGCTATTAGGGGTCTACAGTCTGTGTTTGAAGGATATATCCAGGACTCAAACTCAAACTGACTAAGCAGCAACAACAGGTTAAAAAGACAAAGATAGTTAGAAGCTAAAGCCGAACTATAGGCTACAGATCACAGTGTAAAAGTGAACGACCACATTACTGCTGATCGCCACACAAGACAATGAATATAAAGGGAAACTTTGCTGATATTGAACCAGCTGTGTGGCATCGCAGTGTGTGCAGATGAACGGTGACTGGCTTCACCCCCGTGCTGCCAGCACCCAGACTTCCACCGCCGGACTGGCAGGGATCTCCAGGGGAAGCTCAACTCCATTCATCTGCGCACACTGCGTTGACACACAGCTGGTTGAATATCAGTGAAGTTTCACCAGTTCCTGTGCAGCAGGGTCGGTCTTTGTTTAACTGTTATAATCATTTAAAAGCAAGAGCAGCATGTGTAGACATTCAGTAGGCTATATCTTCAGTAGCTAGCTAGCTAACCCTACACTTTTCAGGGTTTGATTTTGGTTTTGGAACAGGGAAGACACGTTTATCTTTTTTCCAACCTCTCCAGGTAACGAGTATCATTAATACACGACGTGGCCCAGGCACAACATTTAGCTCCAAATCCACAAAACCATCCTGAAAATGAAGGAAATCTGAAACGCCTGCATTAGAGTCAATGGAGCACAGCTGTGTTGTTGTCAAACCCTGGTCTGAGCCGGCCTGATGCTATGTTATGGTTGGCCAGTCTGTGTCCAGGGGCGGGACTTAGCAAAGGGTCAGTTGTGCTCTGCATAATGTATCTCCCAATCAGGGCTGTGTCAAGACACTCTGGGGGCCCCAGGCAAGGGGCACCTTGATATGATGAATGATGAATGATATTTCAGTGGAATAAATTACTTATTGACTTATTCATACTTCAAAAACAGCATCAATAAGTGATTAACATAGGGGGGATCAAAATAAAAAAATAAAATAAAATAAAAATCAACCAGCCACCCTCCTCCTCTGACAAGTAAAGAACAGTCCCTTCATAAGTAAAGAACAGTCCCTAAAGTGCGGTGAGGTTTGTGGGCCGTTACCTGCCACAAAGAGTAATGTGAATGGCTCGTTTCTCCTCTGACACATCAAATACCTGTGTGCCACCACGGCTTAGCTGTTCAGGTATTTCTGGGCAGTCATGAAATCAACAAAGACGAAATTATTGGACCTGGAGCTGGACTTCTCCGTCATCAGTAAGCCGTTATCTTGCGCCGTATTTGACAGGAATAAGGCGTCTGTGACCCC
This sequence comes from Epinephelus fuscoguttatus, assembly GCF_011397635.1. Lineage (NCBI taxonomy): Eukaryota > Metazoa > Chordata > Actinopteri > Perciformes > Serranidae > Epinephelus > Epinephelus fuscoguttatus. The sequence continues at coordinate 34,498,046 of NC_064766.1, forward strand.
CGTTCAACCCACAGTCCCCAGAGTGTCTTGAAACAGCCCTGAATACCTGAAATGTCACTGGATACAAACCACTGCAGCAGCATATTGAGTGCCAGGTGGACAGCGCGCACCGTTATTGGACAGCGCATGGAGACTCACTCACTTGCGATTGGACTTTGAACTTATCCCACAGTAGAGGTACCGTAGTACTACGATACTCCAACAATGCTAGCGCGGATGGCAATCAATCATGCGGGACATGGTCTCAATTTGCGTGACGCGTGAAAAGAGACAGAAATGCTGTGCAGTCCCGCACAATGCGGGATGTCTGGTCACCCTACGTAGCCACTCGCAAGCAGCGAGCTAGCGGGGGGGATTCCAATGTGTTGTCGTTGTTGCAGTGTCTATAGGGGTTCCATCATATTGTCATTGATATGGACCAATGTCAGCCGTCTCTGGGGGCCCCCTTCCAGCTCGGGGCCCTAGGCAATTGCCTAGTTTGCCTGTCTGGTTGCGACGTCCCTGCTCCCAACAAAAACTACATCCATGTCCTCAAGAACAAAGCTCTTAATACTCAGGCATCATCAGCATATCTTAGAGAGCTCATAGTACCTTATTATCCCACTAAAACACTGTGGTCCGAGAATACGGGCTGACAAAAGTAGAATGGGAGCCAGAACCTTGGTTACCAAGCTTCTCTCCTGTGGAACCATATTCCAGTTTTAGGTCCAGGAAGCAGACACCGTCTTGCCACCTAAGAGTAGATTTAAGATTTTCTCTTTGATAAAGCTCATAGTCAGGGCTGGCTCAGACTCTTCTTGCACCAGCCCCTAGTAAACCTGCTATTTAGGCCTCAACAGCCAGGGGGCTTCCCTTGACACACTGAGCTCCTCTCTCCTCCTCTCTCCCTCCATCTGTGTGAATTCATGTCCCACTAATGCAGGTTTCTAACTTGGCTCCTTCTGCGAAACCTGCGGGGTGCTTTCTCACCTCGAAGGTTTCTTGGATCGTGGCTGCACCTGCTGCTGTGATCCTGCTTGACAGTCACGGCAACTGTCATGATGATTAGACATATTTCCACTTTCATTACTGCTATTATCACTGCTATTATTGCAACTATTAATATTAGTCTATCATATCCACTGCCACTGTTTTCATCATTAGTCAGACTTCCATTATCATTACTGCTATTATTACTGCTACTGATAGTGCTCTATTATATCCACTGCTATAAATACTATTAGTCATATCTCTATTCTTATAACAGTTGTTAATGCTATTATTGTTGTTGCTGTGCACCTCTCTCCTCTCTCTGTCTCTTTTCTCTCTCTCACCAGAGAGTCTCAAGCTGTTCTGGAGGTTTCTACCTTTTAAAAGAAAGTTTTTCTTTGCCACTATCGTACAAAAGAGAAAAAATACTGGGTGCTCACTCTTGTTTGGAATTCATTCAAGAGTATGGTCTGGACCTGGTCCACATGAAACGTGTCCTGTGATAACTTTTGTTATGATTTGGCAACACTGACTAGACTTCTTTCTTCTTAGAAATGACCAACCCTTCCTATTAACTCCCAAAGGAAGGCTCGAAATGTCCTCGCTGAAAAGATGTGATTACAAATGGGTATGATAAGCTTGAAACACCAAGCTGCAGTGACTGATGACCTGTGATTCAAACACTCGTCTGTGAAGAGCAGCGGCTTTATTCCCGGCTGTGACTTATTCCTATACCCTAAGCACTAAATACATTCACGAGAGATAAACAAGGGGTGAAAGGAGGCCAAATGCAAAAAGGAATAAATGCTTATGAATGTATCCATGTAGATACAGCTAGTAAGTCTCTAACACAGAGCTCTCTCATTCTTCGTGCAGGATCATAATAACCAAATCAGGCGTAATGAGTTTTAGGGAAATCATGTCTGCATTTTTCTCCAAATTTGCTCTATCCTCTGAGAGTGGTGGGCAGCTTGGATATCCACAGCCAGACTTAATGATTTCTTCTCTATGCAAATTGACAGCAGATTATGGTAAAATTTAATAGGCTGTGCCCGGGAGTCCTTAAAGAGTCAAACTTTGGTCACAGAAACTTTACTCTTCAGGACTTTGGGGGCTTTCATAGCATTGAGCTGTACAGTAAGTGGTGTCAGCAAAAAAACTGAAATGCACAGAGGTAGAGCTTCTCATTGCAAGTGGTGGAAATTAGTTTGAAAGGAACTTGACTGGAGGCTTGTAAAGCCTAAATAATAAGAGAAAAATCTATGATGGTGCCAATGAATTGGAAGAAAACTTGGCGAGGAGGCTTGATCTAGAGTCAGTGTGTGACTTTGTGCCTCCAGCAGAGGGCAAACTAACTCCAGCTTCGGTTGAAAGGAAGACGTTGGATGACATCAAGAGCCAGTCAGAGTCTGATCTGCTACAGTAGCACTGACAAATGAGTGAATCGCCAGAGAAGGCAGCCACACATCCACATCTGACAAGACTACATGAAACAGATCAAGCAAAACATGCAGAGATCTAAGTCTAGTGCAAAACTCTTAGCTTCCCTCCTCCTGTTTTCTTGTTCTGAAGGTTTTTTTTTAAATATGTAGGAAAAAAAATACATCAGTGACAAGCAAGAAATCTTTAATATAAAACTTAAAAAACTCTGCATGTGTCACTACAGCTTACAGAAACGCATAAAAATAGCCTACTACAGCCTGTGATCTGGAAACATTTTTGGGGATGACATGCCCCCTAGAGGCACACAGATTTGTCACAATCCAAAACTCCTCAGAGTAACACATACAGGGCAACTGATTGTTGCCTCAACATATTTTTGTCCCTCATTCAAACCACAATCAATGCGCCCCCCTGTGTAATTCAAGTTAACTCTGGATCTTTTATGTGAGTGCTGCTCGGAAATGGCATTGAGGGAGTGCTATTGCTGGGGCATTACTGAAAGAAATATGTTATCCCTCCCTCCATGGGCTAATTTGTGATGTTTTGTTTGTGAGAGTATTGGAAGAAAAGAGAAATGAAGTCAGCTAACCTAAGTAGGTGAGACACAATCTGGCACATGTAGTAAAAGTTGGTGAAACACATTAAGTATAGGTTGTAAGGGAAAAGGAAATAACCAGACTCTTATCAGGGCAACCTAATTAGCTTGGCTTCACATGGAGAAGCTGTGGACACACACTCCATTTGGGCAACGAACTTTGCAAACAAGTCTTATCAAATGATTTGGTCTATCAGGTCTAGACTTCTAAAGGCAAATTGAAAACTCCCACTGAGAAGACATTTAATGGAGTATTTCTGCCTTGATACCAGCAGATGGATTTGTTGCAAAACAGTGTTGTCTCCAAAAAGAAGCTTGATGTAAATGATCCTGCATTTCAGTAAATAATTTAAGGAAACTTAATCTGATCTGACAAAGTTTAAAATCAAGATAAAAGACGCAGGAGACAGCAACGCCTCAACATCCACGACTCTGATCGCGCTGCTGGGGGTGAGTCTACAGCTGAAGACATAACAACATCGTCTCCTTGCACCAGTGCGCCTTCAAAAGTACTTAAACGACGCTGTGCCAATTGGCGACGGTGGATTTTTAAGCCTGATGGATAGAAAAGAAATGCCGGCTGGATGTGAGCAAGAAGTGGAAAGAAGGAGGCTTAAAATATAAATTACCTTCTCTCCTTTGGTGGATCCCCTGCGGTAGTTTCCAGCACCTGCTGATGAGTTCATGGTCCCATATAGCAATAGTCTGCAATACAAGAATATTCACCTGAAGCATTCAACTTTGTTCTCTCCCTCTCCCTCTCTCTGTCACACACACATACACACACTTTCTCGCCCACGTGCACGTACGCACGCACCCACACAGCCAATAACCACGAGAATATCTGTTTTCTCTCCTTCTTGGAACCTGCGAGTTGAAACAGCCTCATATGGCGACAGTCGCTCACTGATAATTACATGCGGCTGAGCTCCAGCTATTCCAGCACCGAGCGAGATTAAACGCCACCCACCTGTAGTAATGATGTTTTAAAGTGTTGTCCAATGGTAAATCAAAGCGCTATAGGCGCAGCCTCACTGTATACGGGTTGTGCCGTGTGCGCTTTCTGCCTGCGCGCACAGCCGGTGAGACCGATGATCAGCAGAAAGTTTCCAAGTCACTACGATTTCCAGTCAGCAAGTGGAGTTTCTTTTGCAGGGGTGTTGCTTAAAACGAGCTGGTCCACGGCCAGTTCTGGCGCTCTGAGTTAGAATATGCCGTTACAAAGGAAAGGAGAAAAGGAGAAGTGGAGCCTCCGCTTTATCAGCACATTGCATATGCGTCTCAGGTGTGAGGCGCCGCTGCAGTCCTCAAAGTGTCCAACGTTCAACTGTGCAGTTTGAATCCACTTAGTTGAATAGGAGTCTGTGTTGGCCGCTTCATCTGTACCTTTTTGAAATGTTCACGCCCCATCTGGTATGTCAGAACATATTGAGGATGGTTTGTGACAAGTTAAGAGCGCTTTTGTGGGGCGCGGGGGAAAAAGCAGCATCTATAGCTTCTGCTTATCTGAAGAGGTTCAAACATCTGACTCTGCTGAATGGTTTGTTTCTCTGATCCCGTTATGAGCTGGACAACAGCGGAACTCTGCGCGTCCTTTGCCCTCGGCGGCTGATTCAGGGCAGACAGAGCCAGCAATTAGAGGCATTTAGCGGTGGGTGGTGATCAAAGGCGAAACTGTGTCACCCTGTGGTCCCACAGCGGTTAATATTTTTCCATAGGTCTAATGAGCAAGGGATGCAAAAGAGTTCATTACTGAGCGTAAAGTGTGAATTTAGTGAAACCACAGGGAGCTAAGTGGCGGCGCACTCTGCAAATACTAATGATCCTGGGCTGGGGAGTTTTCTCCAACTTCAGCTGCAGCTAATTAGAGGGAACAAAGGACAGACTTTTCTTTTGTTAACAAGAATAATATGATTGATATCTATTTAAGGATATCAGTGAGGGAATGGCTGTGTTTTTCCACTTCTATCTGTCTTTTCTTCTGCAGACTTCTGATGTTGCCATCACAAATCACCAGTCACTCTGAAGTACATGACTGATTACAGTCAGTGGCCAGTAAAGGCAGCCTTTATACTGCTCTCTGTGGAGAGGTGAGGAACTCAGAAGGTGCTGTAACCCCACAACTTTCTTTCTTGCTGTTATTTTTTGCCGCATTGCACTGGTGTTGGGCCATAAATAATTGAACAGTAGAAGTAGGCCTATTATACCCAAAGAAACGCAGTTTAGGTATGACAATTCCCAACTGGGCTGCGTTGGCGAAATAGTAACAGGGCAACACGAAACATCTCCTCTCCTTTAAGGTAGATTATGAAGAAGGAACAACAAAGCCAGGCACAAATTGTGCTCTTTGTTGAACATTTATAGTGTGGAGCAAAGCAGTGATTATAATATGTTAAAAAATATCCCACCAATATAGACTATTGATAAAAAATACATTTATGTGGTAATACTTCCGGTTCCCCTGTTTCAAAGTCAATGGTTTATAGATGTCTGAAATAAGGTCTATGGTTCACACAAGCTTAAGAGACTTTCAGGTTTTGTTCTACGACATAAAATACATTGGTAAATATCCCACAAACTACATTTTGAAGCTTTTATGTGTCGTAAAAAAGGCGTTTGCTAACAAGTGGCTAAATGAGACTACATAACGTCATCAAGCCGACCACGGCTTCACAGCCTCGTTGTGATGGTGACGTTGAAATCATGCGACCGTGGTGCAGTTCTTTTATAGTGTAACATAACGTTATCTTTTTACCTCTGGCAACTACATTTACCCTCAAAAAGTCATGAAAGTTATCATAAAACTTTGTTGACCACAGAGTTTATTTTCTGCAATAATCCAACATCCATTGGAAAAGTTTCAATGGCTTTTTGACAAGGCAACCTGGGCAACACAAGTGGCAACCTTGGAGACTAAAGAAAGAAGCCAACATGGAAGACTGCAGTTCCTTGAATGGCCACTTGAGGCTGGCTCCAGAAGCTGGTCAGAGACCCCGTGTCCTCAAAGACCTGTTGTACTCGTTTGTGGATGCTTTTTTGACCCATCTAGTGGCCCTGATGGAGTGCTGAGAAGACGATCAAACTTGACTATCTAGAGAAGTAAAAGTCGTACCAAGGTTTCCGTTGGTGAACATGCCAAAAGATCATTTGCACAATAAACTAATCCATGTAAAAACAAGATGTCAGCCATCTCTGCCAAGTCAGTCTGCAGCCAATCCCAACACGAAAGTGGACAAGGTCCAAAACCTGATCACATTTTATGATTGAAACTTGTTCATGATTGATAATGTTCGTAGTTTGATATGGCAACAGATTTTAGCAACAGTAACAAGCTAAGATGCTGTTAATTAGGAAGTACTCGTTTGAGGACATGGGGACTTAATTATCATGACAGTGTTTAGTTTTTTATACTTATTGGGAACTACTGATCTGAAATAAGTAGAGGAAATTAAAAATGCATACCAAACAAAAGTTCGGATCTCAGGAGGATAGACCAAGCATGTGCAAAGTCCAGCCTGGGGGTCAAAATACACTATATGTGGCCCACCTCAAAGTACTGGTTAAACAAGCAAGATCCCTTTGCATTTTTTTTCTGTTCAGCTCATGATGGCAGGACTATTATTGAGTTTTTTGATAGTGTCCTCTGCTTCTCATTCAGATCCTGGCAGAGGTAGAGTGGGTCGTCCACTAATGGGAAGATCAGTGGCTCGATCCCCGGCTCCTCAAGATGTCGAAGTATCTTTGGGCAAGTTACTGAAACCCCAAACTGATGGCTGTCTCATCTTTGTGTGAGTGCATATGAATGGTTACTGAGCAGCAGGTGGCACTGTGTATGGTAGCCTCGGTGACAAGTGTGTGATTGTGTGTGTGAATGGATGAATGTGACATGTAGTGTAAGTGTTTTGAGTGGTCGGAAGAGTAGAAAAGTGCAGGTCCAACCCTCGCTCCTCCACAGTACCAACAAAATGGTCACTTCTGGCTCCAAAACACAAACATGGGGACTGCCAAAGTGCCAAACTTGAGAATTCAAAGAGTCCGCAAACCAATGGCTGACGTCACGGTAGCCACGTCTGTTATTTTAATAGTGTGCGGACAATGCTAACTTTCATGTCGGCCTGCAGAAAAACATCGTCCTTGCAGCATTACTGTTAACGGTTCTAGTATTAAGGTGTGTGCAGTTCTGCATGTGGTTTGTCCAAGTGGTGTTCCCGTATAGCAGAACACAGCTCAAGGGCGTATTCAGCTAATGTTAATGTCTATTGTTATGTTAAATTTGTCAGACAGCCCGTATGTGTCAATCATTTATGTTGAGTTGAATACTGTTTAGCTGTGCTTGCTTATGAGAAATGATGTAATATGGCAGCAAATAAGTTTTTAAACTTTGAATTGTTTTTCTTTGGTAACACCCTCGGACCCCCCCAGCAGATCTGGCCCCCACAATGTTGACTCCTTTCTACAGTCTTGGTGTGGAGACAGTTGTAAGTTCCAAATCCCATTTGCGAAATAATTTTAACTCACATTTTATGCAAAAATAATTCAAATTTTATAGCAACGTCTGTTTTGTTTGAATATGAAAGCCGTGCCAAAGTCATTCTCGTTTGCCGTGTCTGTGCATCACCTTCAGGCGAAACTTGCTTTCTCCCATTTTGTAACTTCAAAAAGGACACTTCATGGTGGTTTTGTAACATGCCTTTGTGTTTTCCAGAGAAGCAGTCATGCATGAGACAGGAGAAAGTACAAAGTATAGTGTGTGTGTGTGTGTGTGTGTGTGTGTGTGTGTGTGTGTGTGTGTGTGTGTGTATGACAGAGGGCTGAGCAGCATGGAGGCATCCTCCATCACAAAGCCATCATTTACAGATCAGCACCATGGACAGCAGCCAGGCAGCTCTGTGGTGGTGTTAATGGAAGAACAGGCAAGGGGCTCTAAAGCCACAGGAGACCAATTACAGTTGTTATACTGTTGTGGAAATGCTCAAGTGGAGAAGAGGTTTTAGGCCAGGAAGTGACTTATACTGAACCCAAATGAATTGGAAATCATCCAGATGAAATATAGCGTGGGAGGATGTATGAGGGAAATCTGCATAACAAATACGTTTGAAGATGCTCCTCTCGTTTTGTCTTTCTCTGTGTTTATGACCCTGCTTTGTAGTTTCATCACAACATTAGGTATAAATGAAGCACAGGGGACAGCTTTCAGAGGAACTTTACCAAGGTCTGATCTCACTGTAGTAATCTACACTCGTGAAATGTTCAGAAACTAGTCTTTGTTTCCACAGTTTCTTTGGAAAACATGGCCAAGAGATATATGGCCGAACTGTTTCCCATAAGAAGACTTTATTCATAATTAATGTTCCCTCTGTTTCCTGTGCCGTCATGTCAGCTGAATTGATTATCTGTACTGAATTTCATCTTTATAGCAAGAAATCAGCTGACCAATGCAAAGTATCAGTGTTCCCAAGATCCTGTTATCACATTACTGTCTGATGGTATGTGAGAGTGCTGTGAATCCTGTGCCGCATTCCCAGATCTTGTTTCAGTCCCTGTGGCCCATTATCACTTTATTTAGATGAAGCTTAATACACTGGGGACATTTAAAAAAGACATACAGTGCAGCAGTGCAATTGCTTTTGTATCTCCTTTAAAAAGTTCCAGATTTTAAAGTCTTTGATTTGATTTAACATGATTTTGGGATTTCAGCCTTTGAAGCATCCAGAGTTCCTACAGTTTTAATACTGACAAGGCGAAACCCCCAAATGTCTGCTAAAGGGAGTATATTTCGAAATGGGCTTCATGGATTTGCATATGACTTATTTATTCCATCAGTGAAACAGCAATCTCGACGCAGAATAAATCATAGACTTCTTGCTGAAAATCCAATTTTTCTCCCAGTTGGCCTTCCCCTTTCCTCATTAGAATATCAACAAAGTTGACCACATGGGCTGCGGGGCGATAAATAAATCTGTGTTCTGAGCACCACTGATTTAATGGACCCGCGGATCTCAGGGGTTGCAAGTGTACGTTTTTGGCACCACTGGCGGCATGTAGAAAGCCAGGCCCTGTAGTGATAATGACCTGGATGACCAGGGGAAGCAGCACTATCAGCTTAAAAACCTCCTCCACTTAATGATGTGTGGGCTGCTGAAGGGCTGACATGAGGTTGGAGTGACACAAGACTGCATACAGACAGCATCAGCGGTACCTCTGCCCTTGACATTCATTTACACTCCTCCACTTTGCCTGGAATTACTTAACACAGTTTGCCGGCGGGAACATGGGTCACATGACGCCTCTAAAATGCATCAGTAGTGCCTGACTTGGTGAGGAGCACTTTAGAGGGCGAGCCACTTTCCAAAAACCTACTTGTAACAAGTAGAACAACTGCGAAGCCAAAAGAGCTATACTACTGTAAAAGTTCAGGCTGCAAGTATTTAAATGTGCATTATCCACATAAAAACCTACAGCAATGAGCAATAAGAACATAAATGAATTACATTAAAGTATAAGACTGGCGATACCCCAAATTTTTATTGTCAACACATCTCTTAAAAACCCCAAACCAGTATCATGTCTCATCCTTGCTGGTTTTGATCTTTTTGTGGGATTTTAGTGACCGATATTTATCCTTTAAATGTACAGTGTGTAGGGTTTAGAGGCATCTGTTGGCAGAAGTGATGTATAATATTCATAACTATGTTTTCATTAGTTTGTAATCATCTGAAAATAAGAATCATTGTGTTTTCGTTACCTTAGAATGAGCCATGTAAATGTACGTACTGTTACATCTCTCACTGACAGCTGAACCATAGTTGGCACGCTGGCTTATTAACTTGAATTTTCGCTTGGCCCATTATTAGCTAGTAACTAGCTTCTAGCAGTCCGGACCACTTCACAGAAGGAAGGATGGTGAGACGTTTGTTGGCATGATACGCAGCTGCTTGCGTTTATATTTAAATTGTCCTGATCAATGAAATATGGTCCAACAACTAACTCTGTGGGCGAGTACAAAGACTATGTAAGTTCAGTGTTAAAAGAGATGAAATATAGGATGTAATCATCTGTATCAAAGCTTTATAGAATTACTCTGCAAGTGAAAAGGACGCAGGCCAAAATGTGTCCTGAGACAGAAGACGTAAAGCTTGTTTTTAGCCTCGCCGATTGCCAGAAATGGAGCAACGCCTGCGAGCTAGTTCAGGCGGTCAACTCGAGCCGCACCGATTCATACACACACGTCATACCTCACTCTGCATGTCATCTACAAAACACACCCTCCCAATTTGGCAGCCTATTTAAGCTGCAAAATCTTCCCTTCTCTCCCTTTGCCCTGCTGTTATTCATCAGGACAATCTCTCACACTGTCATCCTCAACAGATTGTCTTCCATTGGCATCACTCACACCCCCCTAGACTGGTTCCATTCATATCTCTCAGGCCCCACTCAGTTCATCCAACTAAAGTCCTTCCCCCATCACTTCAGGTGTGCCCCAGGGCTCTTTCCTGGGGCCACTCCTCTTCATCACTTACCTCCTTCCCCTTGGCAATATCTTCCGCAAATTCAATATCCATTTCCACTGCTTCGCGGATAACACCCAGCTCTACCTATCCAGCAAACCAACTTCCACCCTCCCACCCTCCTCCCTCACTACCTGCTTATCTGAAATAAAATCCTGGTTCACCTCAAACTTCCTAAAACTAAACAGTGATAAAACCGAAATCTTCCTCATCGGAACTAAATCTACATTATCCAAAGCTGACAGTTTTTCCCTCATAATCGACAGTTCCTCAGTTTCCTCCTCCCCTCAGGTTAAGAGTCTGGGTGTCATCCTCGACAGCTCTTTATCATTTCATTCTCACATCAATAATATTACCCAGTCTGTATACTTCCATCTACGCAACATAAATCGTCTCCGCCCCTCCCTCAGCCCCTACACCACTTCGATCCTTGTTCACAGCCTCATCACTTCCCGCATTGATTACTGTAACTCTCTCCTCTTCGCTCTCCCTCAAAAAACCCTCCATAAGCTTCAAATGGTCCAGAATTCAGCTGCTCGCATCATCACCAAAACCCCTTCATTTCACCACATTACCCCCATCCTACAGCATCTCCACTGGCTCCCGTTTAAACACAGAAAAGATTACAGTCCTTCTGTATACCTTCAAGGCCATCCATAACCTCGCCCCTCCTTATTTGTCGTATCTCCTCCACATTGCCACCTCCTCCCACTTCCTCAGATCTTCCTCCTCCATCCACCTCTCTGTGCCCTCTACCCGCCTCAGTACTCTGGAACTCACTCCCACCGGACATCCGTAACATCGACTCTTTTCCACTGTTCAAATCTAGACTCAAAACCCACCTGTTCAAGATATCACACTCTCTGTAATCGCATTATTACATTTCATTCTGTGTAGCTTTTATGTTTTTTATTGTTTTGTTTTATTGCTGTACAGTGTCCTTGAGTGTTCTGAAAGCTGCTTATAAATAAAATGTATTATTATTATTATTATTATTATCAGTACTGCTGCTTGCTCTTTCTGCCCCACCCCCACCCCAGCTCTGCAGGCTCTGGCTAAGGGGGGGATATTAATCCTCACTCCCCAATATCTAATGTAAACATATCTGCAGGGAGCGGTGAAGCTGGAGTCTAGACGTCAAACTCGAACTATGTTCTGCTGTCAAAACTTGATTTTAGCCCACCAGAGTACCAGAACTGCCTTTTACTGTGTGATTTGCTACTGTATTGGCCGGTTAAGAGGAGTCAGCAGTCAATGCCGGTATTAAACAGTTAACAAAATAGCTTCTTTTTTTTTTTTTTAAAAAAATTGAATCACCGTCCTTGAGCATGCAGTCATAAATGTACCAAAAAAAATCCATTAGGCTAATTGGTCCAGTAGCATGTGAGATTAGATACGGATTGACAGAACCTTCGTGCTTATACCTTGCAGAGATAGTAAGAAACATGAGTCACTGAAACAATGTGTTCCATAATCTAACCATATCCCTAACCATTACGACTAGCCCCACCCTTTACCCTAAATGTAATTCTAACCCTGACCCTAAAACCAAGTCTTAACACGCAAATAAATTTTTCTCCACCAAAAAACTGAAAGCCTTGTTAAAAGTCCAGGTACTGACAAATGCAATTGTTTTATCTGAGCTGGTTTTAGCCTCTTCCTTGTGTGTTTGATGGTTGTGTTTTCCTGTCTGCTGTCTTTTTATTTCTTTTCAAACTGTACCTGTCTTGGCCAGATCTCCCTCAGAAAAAAGATTTCTATCTCAAAGGACTTCCTGGTTACATAAAGGTTTAACAAAAAACAGCCAAAACTCTCCTCACTTTGCAAAACTATCCTCACCCCCAAGGTGGTAAATTCATTATTGGTCCTCACAAACATATACAAACAAGAGCAGACACACTCACCTACAAAGACCTACTGCACTGCATCAGCTTTCAGGGGCAGGTCTCAGACTTCCAGCCACGTTATCTCAGGTTGTGGTCGACAGCGACTTCCTATCAGATTGTCTTTCAGACAAGCAGTTCTACACAGCTCATGTTTACTGCTCCACTGACAAACATATAGTAATTACAAGTGACCCAAGCGAGGCTAAATTCTCTTACCCTACATTAAAACAGTATTTACAGACTGCATGCAGTAGGTAGTCTATATATATATCCGATCTGTATATTAAAATTGAATTGGGCATCTTCATCTTTCTCTGGCGCCGGGCAGATAGTGAAACCTCTTCTCATCTTCTCTAAGCTATTTGTTGCGGAGTAGATGGGATGATGGGCTGTTGGGAGATACAAAGTGTGACTGCCTGTATTAAAATGAGCACTTCTTGTCTGGATTAGGAGCCGAGAACAAGAAACACAGCTCGCACAAACGAATGTGGCTCTGCAATATGGAAGTGTTTCTGTGCCACTCGGGGGATATTAGTGATGCTCAATTGCGTGCAGTATGGCCATTTGTTGTGAAACACAGTCAAACTTTTTTATGGGGTTTCATCCGAGCTGCCATGGGTTCCCAGCATGGTAAACATTCATCACATGGTGTGTAATATGACTACATCAATGTGAGGAACTCCCAACACAGAGTCAGTGTTGTGGCTGTTTTAGAGGGATAAATCGTGCCATTAGTGGCTGTGCTGTTTCGCAATGCCACAAGGACTGTATTGGCCCAGATTAATCTCTGAAATGAGCCAACAATTCAATATCTCCATGGTCTATGTGCAAAGCGTCATATTTTATTATAGAATTCGTCAGCAGGAGGATGAGAGGAGACAGATAGTACACAAAATAAGCCTGTGAGAGATTCGATTTGGACACATTTGTGTGGGCTTTTGTGTTTTGCACTGAAGAGCTCAGCAAACAACATTACGCGCACACACTCTGAGTAAGTGGCTGTCATGTAAGGTACATGCAGCACAGATAAAGTGGTCCACTTTCTCATCTGAGCCACATTGCCAGTAATTTGCCGCAGCTGCAATACCTCTAAAATGCTCTCAGATGTCAAGAGGTCAAGATGTCGTACCTACATTCCAATCTGATCCGCGCAGTCGGGAAACCACCGCTCTGATACTGTTGCACCATCACATTATTCTGAGGACACCCACCGTAATGCATCACCCTGGCAGCACATTAAGCCTTATATGCTTTATGAAGAGGGATTATAAAGGGAAGAGTGAGCCAAATATCTCACGTTGACAGAAATACTCTGCACACACAAAGGTCTACATATTCCTGCTCAAAAACAATTACTCATCATCAAAGCCTTTTGTCTCCGCGTGCTTTGTTTTGACAAAGAGAGGGGGTCCATTCATCACCATGAATGGAGGGAGACACTGTGAATTTTCACGGTACTGTACCTCAGCATATTCAGCCACAGTCAACGCGGCTGGATCTTTGGCTTTGAGACGGTGGTGATTTGTGGTTTATGATTTATGGTTCTTTGGGCTCGGAAAACAAACCTGTCCTGCATGTGTAAATATTTCACTGAGGAGAAAAAATAAAAGTTGTTGCTCTCTTACATTCTTCGCTGAGTTAGTTTAACAGGTCAGCACCCAACACCACATTTTCCTCCTGTTACATTACATCACACACACACTTACACTTTGTATAAGCAGACAAGTTTTAAGGGTGTTCTAATACAGTGGGGGTCGCAAGATAAATCTGAGAGGTCGGGGATGTTTACTGGGAAGGAAAAGTAGAAAAACACACAGAAAGTTATGCTTATTTTCTCAGACTCTTAATCTCTGCTTTGGCTTTTGTGATAATTGGATAATGTTTATTTCTTCAGGAACCCACAGTGTTTAAAATTGAGAACACACCCACAGCAAGGTGCGGACCAGTGTGAGCAGTGTGAGGGCACGTCCATCAAATTAAAACAGCACTAATCCGCAATTCACCATGCTTTATTCATCATTTACATCTTTATCAGGGAGGGGTTGAAGACTCTTTTCTTATGTTCAGGCCATTGATCAGTCATGTGACCTATACCTCATCGTACATTGGATACAACATTACAACCATCTGTCATTTCAACCCATCAACATGTAGAAAAGATTACATATCCATTTTCACTACAAAGCAGCAGATTCTGTATTCCCTTTTTTCAGATTTATTTTTCAGAAGATAGTGTACTCACATCTTCCCCGTCTTAAGGATAACCCTAGTCTGACTCACAGGAAGTAGACTGTGCATATAAGCCTGCCATTGGCCGCCCATTTCAGATGGGTGACATGTATCAGTTCAAGGAGGACCCAAATGCAGGCTACAGGCAGGTTCAAGTTTGAACAAAAAGCGAGCTCTAATACAGCCGATAAAGAACATCCAGATAAAGCAGGTAACTGAAAGTCCAAATGAAAGCAGAACAAAAACTAAACTGAAAATCCAAAAACAAGACACCAGGCAGGATACGGAGCATGGAACGACACCAGGAATAACACAGATATACACAGAAAACTGATCACAAGGACGAGACACAGCTGGAGTAGGAGGACATCAGCAGAAGGAGGGAAATGGAGATTGGCTAACAACAAGGGTACAGAACAGGTGTGAAGGGAAGACTCTGGGAACAGGGAAGGACTAATGAGACAGGTGTGACAGAAAACAGGCGGGAAAACACACAAAGACAGGAAGTAAAACCAGACACAACACATGAGGAGAGGATCTACAAAATAAATCAGGAAGCAGATTAAACATGAATGAATAACATGAAACAAGGAACTTAAACAAAAATCTCCAAAACAAAGTCCTTAGGATAACAGAATATAAACCCAGGATCATGACACTCCCCTTCCACTATCTCCCGACACTGCGTCCTGGGCTTAGCGCTGCCATCTGTTAAAGAAATACAAACAACTCAGAGCTAGGGATGAGCAAAGCAGTTATTTTCACTGTACTGAATCACTGGTGTAGTGGCCGTCTCAACAGATCGAAGTTCCTAAGCCACTTAGTTTGTGAGGTGTCTCGGTTTTGACTCATGTTTCTGTTCCTCTTCTGGAGATCCACAATGCTCACTCACCCACTCATGAGGCAGGGAAAAAGCTGAACGAGGTTTATTGAAAATACAAAAAAGAAACATAACGACAGGCCAAGTCCTCCCAGAATTATATATCGTACGGTCCACTTCCGACTCGATGTTCTATTTCAATATATTCTCATGTATTAACCGTTATTATACTTCCACACTGCCCTATTTTGTACAGCACAATTTTTCGTGATACCTTAATATTATATGAAATATTTGGCACTACTTCCTACTTAAAGACATAACAGGGATGAAGAGTGAAAGGGGCTTGAGTGACTCAGTGGCTGTCTATTATTCAGAGCTTGCGTTTGCTGTGTAGTACATTCATACAAATCAAGGCTCTTTGCTCGCATCTGACTGAGCGCTAAACTAAACAGAATAATGGATCGATTCGGTTAAGTTTGCTGCCCCAAAATAATCACTCTTTCAAATGAAACGCTTGTGAACAACATAACACTACCCAGAGTGCTTTGCTTTCCATTAGGGCGGAATTATGATGGAGTCAGCCAGACCTTTCTCCACGCTGGCACGGCACTAAAATGAAGCGTGGAGAAATTTCTAGCGTTGCGAGACAAGGATAACCCTAATTCATTTTAACGTCAGTCCAACCCTAACACATTCAAACCTTAACTAAATTTCTAATTATTCTCAGAAAAAGCATGCTCTTTGAGACCAAATGTAATTTAGTAGACTACAAATAAGGCTGTAAGTCTAATTTCTCATTAAACCCTTTCTAACTTAGAGCGCTCAGTTTTGGAAATCCAGAATGCCTCCCCCTCTTTTGCAAAAAATGCTGTAATAAAACAATGAAAATAAAACTCTTTGAACTTGTCCCAGATGGTAGACTTACGCAACAGTGACAAAAGGGTTGTGAGTAGATATTTTCAAGGGTCACGAGTTGAAACAGTTGGGCCAGTGTTCTAAATCCCAGCTGTCTGAACAAAGATGTTTCACCTGAGTCAGTTGTCTTGGGTTTTGTATATTCCTCAGCCACAGACTGTTTACTCCCTTCACTCTCTGTGCACTATTTTTGGCCCGATAACCGCTCTGTTTGGCTGAGTATTAGAGAAGACCTTTATTGTTTTATGTCTGAGATTATATTTAACATTTCAAAGAGCCAGTGATCTGCCAAACTACAGGGCTTTTTTCCCCCTGGCTGCTTCCAGACAACATGCAGAACCTCAGCAGGAGAATCTGAGAAGCCCTATCTCTTTCTCTGTCTGTGTTACAGCTGCCCACACAGGTACCAAGCTGTCTTTACCAACACCTTGTTTACAACATCTAAATTTAACTTTGTCATTCAACACATGAGGAAAATAAGGTGATAAAAACGAAACAGAAAACAGTCATTATGCTTTTTTTTCTCAGTTGTGATCTCAGATAACTTCACCACAGAACCTTTGTCAGGTTTGTGACGCATGCAGTCTCATCGCCTGCCTCATCAAACTTTGAAGTGATCCCTTGGTAGCCAACAAAGAGAATTCTGGCAATTCCCTAATGGACCTGGACGTCATGATTTATTCAGCAGCCTCACATTCAGCCCAGCAACTGAATTTGGGATAGTTTTCACCCATTTCATGTTGGTTCACTGCATCTTTCCCTGGACTGTCAAAGACCCTATTCTAAAATACATGATAACATGAAGAGTCTGCGCCATGGTCCTCTGGCTGTATTTTTTGGAAGGGTTGCACAAAAATCCAAAGTGACCTCATTTAGACAGCTTGTGTGTTATCCTGCTAAGTCTCTTTGACAATTCCAGTTACCTTTAAGAGTGTATGTAGATATTAATGTCAACTAAAAAGACAGATTTATGATTTATGTTTCGTATAGCCAGCAGGAACGGTAAAGCTGCATCTATTCCTTTTCATAAGGATGTCTGAGTTGGACTGCTGACCTCAGCACCTTCTCCCTGACTAACTTTAAAAAGCTTTAGGTAACACAAACAACAAACTCAAACTAGGAAACCCACGAAATCTTCTTTCACCATGCGTGAATTTAATGCCATGTGATTTTTCTCCAACTAGATCACAGTAACAGGAAGGCTGTGATGTAGAATGGAATTTTCAACACTCGAGTAACCCAAATACTACCTGCAAACTTCATTTCCTATGAGCACATACTTAATTATTGACAGATAGACTCTTCACGCTCTTGCCCAGCTGAGAGATTTAGGCCAGATGCATGCACCGCTTCAAGAAACTGGCCTATTTTGAAAGGTGGCCTTGTTCCACATGGATAGAATCCATCTGGACCCTTAAACCTGACTGTGAAGGAGAGGCAAAGCTACCAAGAGATGGCTGAAAACATAATCTAACACTCATGACCCTAATGGTCCTACAACTGTCAACTTACCAATGAAAGGTTGGGCTAATTAGCGTGCTCTGAACCCACAGTCCAACAGGATCGGGCACTGCTGTAACCAGACGCTTGGCCAGACTGAGCAACTGTATGAAAACTTTAAAAAATGCCCTGAAAATTTCTACCTTACCTCATTTGTCCTGCCTCAAAAACAGGAACGTCTCAGCAATCTACAGCAAGGACAGGCAGTCGTGCTAGGGATAGCGAAGAGTCTGTGAAGGTCTGTGTGCAACCAAAGTCTTCAGAAGATTTCACTGATTGACACACCTTCAATAACAAGAGAAACTCTTTACTGAGCTTGGTCGAGTGTATAAAAAGACTATGAGTCTGCAGCCACACATGGCTTTGCAAGGACATTTTTATGGCAGTCGATTTGGCCGTTATCAAGCCATTAAATCGCTGTTGTCAGTGGTGATAAGTGTCATAGATACTGGTTAGTAGGGGCCATTATCAGGCCATGAAAAGGGCTTTCATTGGAGTGCGAGAAAGTCTGCTTATACAAGAGAGTCTGCATTAAGGAAAGGGAAGGAAGGTAGGTGGGGTGTTTAATGGGTCAAACACAAGACTTTCATCCAGGCAACCAGAGTTGAGTCCTGTGTGAAACCAATATTTAGGTCCAACCATGATCCTTTTCTAAACCTAACCAAGTTTTTTGTCGCCAAAACCTTTGGAAAGTGAAAGTGCAACCTGACTGCCCTCTGAACCTACCAGTAGATGTAGCAGGCCCCTTCTGACCCATATCTATGAGACATATAACCACAGATAATGGACATTTAATTGGCTGATAACATCCCAAATGGGTGTGTTCAGAAGGTCATCCTGTCTTTAATGGTTTACAATACAGGCATCCCTCTTCTCAGCCCACTTCAGCCAAGATGCATTTACCTGCTGCACCAATCACAAGTCTCCTACATCAATCTATAAAACTCAAGGCAAATCACGCTTGAACTGAAGCAGACTTCTATCATTCCTGCATTTATCTGGATAATGACAGCACTCAGCCCTGTGATAGTTTGACAGTCACATTATATAGTTAACTGTTGCCAGTGCTGTTTAGTCATCTGTATATGAACCTTAAAGGTGTTATTTAAGGTAATTAGTTATATCGCTGTGCCGTCTGAATTTTATTTGTTTGTGTTATAGGAGCACAGTCTGCTAAGGGACCATCCTGCATTTCTTTAGTTTACCCTCTGAGTGCACTGGGGCAGCAGTAATGGACATAAGCCTTAATGAGTTTATTCCTTATTGACACTCCCCTACAGTAATGAGGGCAGTATTCTCATCTATTCATCTTTGTGATGATTATTCTTAATTCACTTCATTGTGTATTTCATACCATACTGTTTCTGTGTTTTATTGTTACATATTGTTAACATACGTACATGTTCTCTGTTTATTTCCTGTATTGTAGTAATCACATTACATAGGGATATTCTAACCAACTGGATTGTTTACCCTTCACCATCTTTCCTGTTCCTACCAGACAATCTGTGGAGACTGAACATCCATAAACCCAGCACCTAAGGGTTCATTGATTCATCATCACTGAGGTCACAGACTCGGTTTTCAGTAAACCAACACCTCTTTTATAGGGTGCTAATGGGCACAGTGTCAGAATGCTAACATGGTCACAAGGGCTAAAATGCTGATTTTCAGCAGATGTAATGTTTACAGTGTTCATTGTCTTAGTTTAGCATGCTAACATTTGCTAGTTAGCCTGAAACATAAAAAAACATAACAAAACAACTGAGGCTGAATGAAATGGTAACACTTTACTTGAAGGTATCTACATAAGAGTGACATGACACTGTCATAACTATGACATGACACAATCATGAACCTGTCATGAACATTATGTACATGTCATAACATTTATGACTGCTGTCATTAAGTGTCATTTGGTTTTTGTAATGACAAGTTGACACTGTTTGGGATGTCCTTATAATGACAACCGATTCTAACACCCTGTCAGATAGATGTCTCGCAGGATACAACACAAAACTGGCTGTCATGACACCATTATGACAGTGATATCTTAATGACAAATCAATGACATTACCAGACGATGTCTTTGTCATGACAACTTGACATTAACAAGAAATGCACCTCTTTTGTGTTTATGACAAGTTGACATAATGATTATTATAATTAGATGTCCAAGGTTACAGACCGATTCTAACACCCTGTCAGACAGATGTCTGGCAGGATACGACACAAAACTGGCTGTCATGACACCATTATGACAGTGATATCTTAATGACAAATCGAAATGGTACCACTTTACTTGAGGTCAAAGAATTTATTCATGACACTGTCATGATTAGATTCGGTCTGTAACCTTGGACATCTTGTTAAAATAATGATTATGTCAACTTGTCATAAACACAGAAAGAGATGCATTTCTTGTTAATGTCAAGTTGTTATGACAAAGACAACTTCTGGTAATGCCATCCTGGTTAATGTCAAGTTGTCATTATAAGGACAACCTCTTTTTGTGTTTATGACAAGGTGACATAATCATGATTATTTTAACAAGATGTCCAAGGTTACAGACCGAATCTAACACTCAGGATACAACACAAAACTGGCTGTCATGACACCATCATGACAGTGTCATGAATAAATTCTTTGGCTTCAAGTAAAGTGGTACCATTTTGATTTGTCATTAAGATATCACTGTCATAATGGTGTCATGACAGCCAGTTTTGTGTTGTATCCTGCCAGACATCTATCTGACAGGGTGTTAGAATCGGTTGTCATTATAAGGACATCCCAAACAGTGTCAACTTGTCATTACAAAAACCAAATGACACTTAATGACAGCAGTCATAAATGTTATGACATGTACATAATGTTCATGACAGGTTTATGATTGTGTCATGTCATAGTTATGACAGTGTCATAGTTATCACAGTGTCCTGTCTATCTGACAGGGTGTTAGAATCGGTCTGTAACCTTGGACATCTAATTATAATAATCATTATGTCAACTTAAACACAAATACACACAAAAAGAGGTGCATTTTTTTTTTTATTAATGTCAAGTTGTCATGACAAAGACATCTCCTGGTAATGTCACTTTGATTAATGTCAAGTTGTCATAATCAAGACAACCCAAACAATGTCAACTTGTCATTACAAAAACCGAATGACACTTAATGACCATGTCATGTCATAGTTATGACAGTGTCATGTCACTCTTATGTAGATACCTTCAAGTAAAGTGTTGCAGAAATGTCTTTAGTTTTGCAGGTATGTAAATACTGAACAAAACCAATGTAGTGACTGACAGACTGGAATGGCCGACTGTGCCATCCCAAGAGTCATGTTGTTTGTGTGGCTAAAAACCTGGAATGAATCCAAACCTGGATTGCCTTTGCTCACCATGGCATCTTGTTCCACATCACTGGCCTCCAACATGATGCTGCACAGTGCACAACATATAGGACTTGCTGTAGAGCCATATCATTACTAATTTCATTTATCTGACTTCAGTATGAGCAGTTTTATTGACTAAATACTGCAGCTTGGCAGAGAGCACTTAGTTAATCAGTTGGGGTCTGACATTTTATTACTTGGAACATCTACAGAGTACTTTACAATCTTAAATCCAAATGTTCTTTTACAGACACAAAAGGAAAACCACTTCATCAAATAACTGAATGAAAGCAAGAGCCGTGTGGACAATTGCAGATTATTCAAATGTAAAAGGGCATCTTTAAAACTGTGGCTACAGCTCTCAGTTGAGGTTTGGTGAACCACTGAAACACAGAATTTAATTGGCTCTACTGAGGTCTGTGTTAGCCCTGTGGTAGACTGGCAACCTGCCCAGGATGTACCCCCATCTCCTGCCCAATGTGTACTGGGATAGCTTCCATAACCAGATGGGTGGACGGATACTGAGATCTTTTTAAGTGCTTGTCCTACCCACAAAATGCATTTCCATATTCTCTACGCATTTCCTAAATCAGCAAACAGAGAGGGATTGCCTTACGTCAACTTTTATGCTGCACTTCTCAAGGAAATTTATTAGACTAAAGTTAACCTGTCAGTTATATCTGAAGCAGCGTGCATACTGATGATCACTGAATTAGTTTTTCTGTCTCTCCTCCCTATTTTTAGTTATTTGTTATCAATCTTTATGATTTCTGACACTGTGTCCAGTCTAGAGCAGAAATGAGCAGGAATATGAGTGCCTGTAAATCACTTCCCGAACACCACCCACACTTCATCATAGCTCATTGCTATGTAAACAAACAACATGACAGCTTGATAACACAAAGTATGAGTAGCTGTATTTCCTGTCTAGTATTCAGTATCACACTTGCAACAAACTGTCATAGATTTTTCCCCTCAGCACAAGCTTATTACCGGGATTCATATTTCTGGGGAGAGAAAAAAAAGAAAAAAATATCACAGAAGTAAATTGAAGGATGGTTTGACATTTTTGGCACACTGTTATTGGAGAAAGTGTGATCTGTGCTGTAATGTTATAGCCTTGTTCCAACAAGCATCTGTGCGGCGAATACTCAATGCATTTGGACTCTCATTGTCATTGTCAAACAGACACTGTAAACACAAATATGTCCCAACTTCTCTTAAAATTTCTCAGGTGGTTGTCATAATATGCTAAATTCAAGTGAAATGTTTTAAAAGTCCTAAAGGCTGGATGTTTTTAGTAAACTTTTAATAAACTCTATAAAATAAAACCCCAGTTTGGAAGTTAATTCTTTGACCTTGGGGAGAGTGTGACAAAGTCAACACAATTCAACAGTAAAACAAAGAAAGAACAAAATAACAAAAGCTGGATTCTTGGATTTTGTCACATAAACCTGCAGTAACTCATACAGCAGCAACACTTCAGCAGAGGACAAGAGAAAACATGCAAAAGGACTGAAGTGTATGGAAAGCTTAAGTCCACCTTATAAACATAAACCTTATAAATCCATTCAAGAATGTGTTGAGGTTCATCATTCATGATCCATCAATTGTGAAAGATTAAGTCTTTACACTTCTCCACCATTTTGTCAAATGAGAGGAATAATAAAACATATTGACATATATTTCATCTCTTATACTGGAGCAGGGATCATTTAATTTGGAGTCAAACTTTTCATATTAAGAGCCATCAGAAAATACACAAACCAAGAATGTCAAAATTAAAGTTCAAGTCATGTTTGACCATCATAATGATGAAATATATTCTGCGCAGCACTTCCTGATTCATAAGTCCACTATACTTTTCATTTCACAAAAGGAATAGTTCATTACTTTTTGAAAATAGGCTTATTCACTCTCTTGCTAAGAGTCAGATGAGAAGACACCACTCTCATGTCAATGAATTTACTGTGGTGCTAGGCCTGGAGGCAATAGAGTGTGCCAATAAACCCGGAACTCCGTTAGCGCTTTTAGCACTTTTGGTTCTCTTGTCTAAAATAGGGTGACCATATTTTGATTTCCAAAAAAGAGGACACTCGGCCCGCCACGACATAGCCTACTTAAACGATACTCGCAGTTTACTCAAAGATGCCTTATAATTTTAATATATTTAAAATTTATATGTATGGATAGAAAATGCAGTTATATTACAAAATAATATCTCTCAAAGACAGAAATTCAGATAGGCCCCAGTAGGGGACACATACACACACTAGAGTGTAGTGCCCGACAGGTCGGGCTGGGTTTGGTCAGAAATGTAGCTATAAATTGTATTCGGGCTTGGGTCGGATTCGGTCAGTTTTCAGTGAAAATGTAGTGGAAAAATAAATAAAATCCTATTGTCTGTCCTGTTTATTGCTTGGGCACTGTTATTTACGTGACAACACCTGAACATAACACACACACACACATATTGGCTGTTTGTTTCTACCTCTCTCCTCGCTGGAAGTCTTGGACCTCCAGCCGCCCGCCTCCGCCTTGATTAAACGCAGAAAATAAAATAAAAGAGGGAGACAGGTTTTTCCTATTTTATCTTATTTAGTTTTATTTCTCCCTCTCCTCTCGCTGGAAGCGTCGGACCTCCCGCCTCCTGCTCCCATCTCAAACATGGAGGTCTCCCTCTCCACAGCTGAGCACCCACGGCGCACACCCGGCCTGTTAAATAGCCTGTAACCGTAACAACTGTGTGACACAAACTCAGTGCTTTGGTCATTAAATAATGTCGGGCTCGGTTTGGGTTTGGACAGAAATATGCTGCCAACACACACACACACACACGGAAAACTGGACATTATCATCAGTTTGTAAAAAACCCCCGGACGGGACGTGAAAAGTGGACATGTCCGGGCAAAAGAGGACGTTTGGTCAGCCTAATCTAAAAGTCAATAATTTTTTTGAATGGGATTTTGGTAAAATGCCTCAAATAAGGTCTGTGGTTAACAAAAGCTTAAGCGAGTTTCAGGTTTTGTTCTACGACATAAAACACGTCAGTAAATACCCTACTTGTGAATTTTGAAGCTTTTACGTGTCGTAAAAAAGGAGGTTGCTAACAAGTTGCTCAATACGACTACAAACCCTGTCTAGGACATTGAACGTCATCACCCCCGAACAGGCGAGAGTGCTGGCAGTCTGCCATTACAGCTTCTTATTTAGCTTAAACAGTCCGATTTCCCCATTATACAATGTTTTTAAAATAAAGCGGCCGAAATCAGTTGAAAGCTTAGTGGCGGTGACGTCAAGAGTCATGCGACCGTGGAGTAGTCATGTAGTCCGTTAAAGCCTAACGTTAGCTTTTTACTTCTGGTGATTGCATTTAAGCTTCAAACACGATATGAAAGGTGTTCATATGTGAAGATTATCTCGCTGAACAAAACCTGTAAGTATCCTAAACTTGTGTTAGCCACAGAGCTTATTTTCTGACATAATCCAAAACGCAATGCAAAAATCACATTCACTTTCTCTTCCGCGAACCAGCGCGATGCTAAACTTCCGGGTTTTGAAGTCAGCCATGGCACACTCTATTGACCTATGGCTAAGCCACGCCCCCCTCAGCATTCAGTGAGCGGCGCTATAGCAGGTGTCACAGTACACGGCATTTCGCAGGAGGCAATTGATGTTTTTGGGGACATAACGATCAGATGTCATTGAGAAGTAACCAAAGGGGCCTAAACTACGCATTGGAGGGATATATTCATCATTTTATTGTTGAGAAAGTTGATGAAAAGCTTAAATTATAAGCCAAAATTTACAGGTCCCAGTGTACGCTTGTGAACCGCATCTCATTGCCGTCACCATCAAAGACAACAAGTTAAAGTGCCACTGAAGTTAAGGTTTTTGGCTCAAAATATGAGAAAAGGTTAACAGACTTTTTACCATCTTTACCAAGAGTGTCTCTCCGTTAGTTTGGTGCTACAGTATTTACACTGAATCATTCAGCATAACGTTTGCCAACCTTTGTTATCTCTGCCATTACAGATAAGTTAATGAAGCTAAGCTCCAGAAGTTAACGTTAGCTTAACTAGAGCCCTCTGGACAACAGCTAACAATGATGTACCATCACCAAAGTACAAAACTAGAACAAAATAGGCTAATGAACTCCCAGCAAACAAGGTGACATGATGAACAACGCAGCTAGGAGCTAATGTTAGGCTAACTTTAGCTAACGTTAGCTAGAGATGTTAAAGATAACTTTATATTTCTTTCCAGCAAAGTGACAATATGTTGCCTCAAACACAATATTGACTTACCTTAGAACAGATGTAGACATCATTGTTAATCTTATTCACGTTGAGTTGATGTTGTGGTCTAACGTTACCACACAACTTTATCCAAAGGAGACACTTTTCTCGGTTGAGATGTGGTTTAAAGTGTAAAAAATACACCTCGTCGCCCAGCCTCTCAGGATACCTGTTGCATGTACACCATGCACACCGTTTGACCATTTTTAAACTTCAAATCTCCGAAAAAGCTCATAAAACTGAACAAAACTGACTTTCTGCAACACATTTCAATGGACGTCCAGGCAGAGAATGTCTGAGTGTATGGGAATGGCTATACGCACTGTGACTGGCTCAACGCATTTGAGGGTGGGACTTGGCCATAGGTCAATTAGCCTAGCTTAGCATAAAGACTGGAGGCAGGGAGAAACACTGAATTTCACATGTCAAACTATTTCCTTAAAGGTGCATCATGTAAAACCTGGTCATGTCATGTGCTCCGAACCTATAAGAGGCAGAATTTCACCTCCAAGCCACCTCTTTGTTATCGGAAGTGTTCCTGTTTGTGGTCCACTCGTAATCTGAGAGTTGATCAATCCTGTTTAAGGACTAGGTTGTCTATGCAGAGAGGCGGAACACACTGGCCAAAATGCAATCTAGGAACCCATCAGCTAACTACTGATGATGAGCTACCTTTATATTAACATTAGTTGTTGTTTTTTTTTTAATTCACCTGCATTCATGCATTCATGAATTAAATGGTCAAATGCAGATATCTGTTTATAGAGATTAGCCGGAATGACTGGTAAAGAGGACATTTTTGGAGTGAATTTCCGGCACATAGCTTTTATTTTGGAATACCGTTTCCTGCTGTAGAGTGAGTGAATAACAGACAGCACTTCACAGAGACAGCAGTCAACATGGCCAAACTCAAGTCTGATGCTGAATATGAGGAGAAATCTGGACCTTGTGGCTGGACCAATTAGGAACCACTGTCTTACACATTGCACCTTTGAATGTGGTTATTTAAACCCAAACACAGGTGACAACTGAGCTGAAGGAGTATAAATTCTGTGGAAATCAATTTATAAAATAGTTATCATCGTTTTCTGACAAAAAATAATGATGACTGCATACTATTACGTAAAGATCCTCAGCACAAAATTGACCTCAAAGAGAATTTTTGGTCAAAAACAGGAAGTGGTGCCTCAAATAACCCCATCCTCACCCGTTTTCACCCCGTTCCACTCCCCCCTCTGAGGAGTGACTGAGAGCCCTGTATGTGAATAGGTGTGGGATCTTCAGAGCAAAGCCCACCTCAATCTTCTCTGTCACATTCACTTCACTCCCCAGATATGGCTTGAGGGCAGAGCATCACTTCTGGTGTCTCACGCCCCACTACCCTTTCTCTTGGGTTTATATGGGAACTTGAGCCCCGTGAATTCATCTCCTCTATTGCTGCAGCAGGCTTGAGAAATTCCATAAGGCATTATCTGAGTCAGACGGCTGATTTATGCAGCAAAGAGCCTGCTTTATGGTGCCACACCACCAAATGAAATTTCTCTGAAATACAGGAGATGATGCTACAACAACATCATTTCACATGGAAGGTTTCTACTGCAGTTTTTCATGAGTGAACAGATCACTGCAGGAAAGGTGACAGTGTCCAAGGCTCACATGGGAGTGCAGCAACATTGTTTGTCTCCTTCTATCAGAAACTGCTGCGTAAAAAAGGAAAAACAACTTCTAATAACATATAATAAGGTGAAATAATCTCCGACCCAAGCCAGATAAGCTTGAGATAACCCATTGTTCTCATTTCCTCTGGGTGCTCAGAGCAACAACAGAGAAGCATCTCACCTTGGCTCATTGTCACACTACTGGGATTACTGTACCATCTTGTACAGTGCTCTGAGTGTCTCTGAGGAGTTAGAGTGCAGCACAGAATCCAGGATATTAGAGAACTCTTAGAGTGGGTTACTAGTGTGAAGTGTAAGACAGAGCAGAGTGGGATTTAACCTTGGCTTTAATAAGGCCTCTTGGGTGTGCCTGTGAGGGAGCCCACTGTCGTGCAGCTCTTTGGTGCTTTTCCAAAAGAGAAAGTGGAGAGGGGCCGAGTCTCTCCTCAGTGGAATATAAAAGGGTAGAAAGGGACAGTTTGAGTAAGGGGGAGAGAGGATGGCAGCATGGAGATGAGGTGACAGAGAGGAAAAGTGAAGGAGCTCATATTTAAAGTGATGGTCAAAGGGTTAATCAGTTAAAGGTCCAGCATTAGGGAGATATGTTGGCAGAAATTGAATATCTTACAATAGGTATGTTTTCTTTAGTGTGTATCGCCTTAAAATAAAAGCGGATAGTGTTTTTGTTGCCTCAGAATGAGGCATTATCGTCTGTGGAGCAGGTCCTCGTCTACAAATTGTGTTTTTGGCTTGGCCACCATGGATAGCAGGCCCTCTGCCACAAAGGCGCTGGAGAAACACAGATTTTTTTTAAAAACATGAAACTGCTTTATTCAGTGTTTTTACCAGTTTGAATCACTATTCCATTTGTTTTGGAGAAGAAGAGACCTCTGCGGATCATTCAGCTCCTGTTAAAAACCTCGTGAACATCTGGCTCTCAAGTTATCAGAGAAAAAAAGTTAGCACACATCAGCAGGTGCTAGGTTAGCGGCCCGTCTCTCACATGCTAAACAGCGTTGAAAAAACTGATCTGTGGAGAAGAAAACATGGTAGCATAAACACTGATTTGTGACATGAAAGTGCTTTATTGAGTATTTTTACTGGTTTTAATCACCTGGTCTATTTGTTTTGGAGAAGAAGAGACCTCTGTAGATAATTCAGCTCCCAGTAAAAACCTCCTGAACATTAATCACTTAGACAAATCCAAATCATCAGTTTAAGCTAGTTGTGATCTGCAATTGTCTCTGCTAGTTGCCACTTAATCCCCTGAAATCTTACATACTGTGACCTTTCAAGCAAGAGTATCAAAATGATATGTTTCCTGTTATCTGTAGTGCTATTTATGAATCTAGATTGTTTTGGTGTGAGTTGAGTGTTGGAAATGTAGCTGCAGAGATGTCTGCATTCTCTCCAATATAATGAAACTACATGGCACTCAGCTTGTGGTGCTCAGAGCGCCAAAAAATTCACTTGATAAAGTCAACAGCAATGTCTTTTTCCAGACGCCATGACTATGCAGAAGGGAGCGTGTAATAGATCGCTACTGCTAGCTCACTTGGTAACACTTTACTTGAAGGTATCTACATAAGAGCGACATGACACTGTCATAACTATGACATGACACGGTCATGAACTTGTTGTAAACATTATGCACATGTCATAAACACTTATGACTGCCGTCATTAAGTGTCATTCGGTTTTTGTAATGACAAGTTGACATTGTTTGGGTTGTCTTGATTATGACAAGTTGACATTAATCAAACTGACATTACCAGAAGTTGTCTTTGTCATGACAAGTTGACATTAAATTTGTTTGGCATGTCCTTATAATGACAACTTGACATTAACAAGAAATGCACCTCTTTTTGTGGACAAGGTGACATAATGATTGATACAAAGACTTCTGGAAATGTTAGCCTGGTTAATGTCAAGTTGTCATGATCAAGACAACCCAAAAAATGTCAACTTGTCATTACACAAACCATGACACTTAATGACAGCAGTTATAAATGTTTATGACATGTACATAATGTCTTGATTATGATAACTTGACATTAATCAAAGTGACATTACCAGAAGTTGTCTTTGTCATGTCAAGTTGACATTAAATGTGTTTGGGGTGTCCTTATTATGACAACTTGACATTAACCAGGATGACATTACCAGAATATGTCTTTGTCATAACAACTTGACATCAACAAGAAATGCACCTCTTTTTGTGTTTATGACAAGTTGACATAATGATTGCTACAAAGACATCTTCTGGTAATGTCATCCTGGTTAATGTCTAGTTGTCATTATAAGGACATCCCAAACAAATTTAATGTCAACTTGTCATGACAAAGACAACTTCTGGTAATGTCACTTTGATTAATGTCAAGTTGATATAATCAAGACAACCCAAACAATGTCAACTTGTCATTACAAAAACTGAATGACACTTAATGACAGCAGTCATAAACGTTTATGACATGTACATAATGTTTATGAAAAGTTCATGACCATGTCATGTCATAGTTATGACAGTGTCATGTCACCCTTATATAGATACCTTCAAGTTAAGTGTTACCACCCACTTGAGTGAGCTGACATTAGAGCTTGGCCGAGGAGGACGCCATTAATGTTTACATCTCATGCTGTCAGAGGCACCAGCTTCATGTCCATGGGAAGACACACCCTTCCTTCTGTGCGGTGATACGGTTACCGGGTGTATTTTATAGAGAAAGAAAATAGTTCCTACCTGAAACTGCTCACAACAAGGTCTGTGGATTATCTTGAGTAACCAGGTCATGATTTCTGAAGAGAGATGATGCTATTGAGTGTTTTTTAATGTAATTTTTTGGGCACTTTGAGCACCACAAACAAAGTGCCTTCTAATCCTATTATATTCGACAGAAGGCAGACAGCAACTCACACCGATACAATCTGGATTGATGAATAGCACTTAAGACAAGATGAAAAATATACTTTGATTAGGAAGTGAACTGTCCCTTTAAGCTGGCATTTCATACACTGGTCGGATGTTTTCATCTTGTCGCATCAATCAATGGCTGCTCGATCAGGTTTTTAATAAGTGGATCAGAGGCTATTTCAGTTTGTACTATTTTTGTATGCTTGCCTTTAAATAAACATCGGCTTCGAAGAGGACAAATGTGTTGCTAATCTAAGCTAAGGTTACATAAACAACTCATAGATAGCAGCTAAAGCATGGTGTATCGACCTGTCTGCTCATGCCTGTGTCCTATTTTGTGTATGCGCATGTGACTGGGTGTTTCAGTGATTCGTGAGTCCAGTCAGACACTCTATTGATGCCTCCGTGTAAGTCTACGATGGGTGGTCCACATTGAACTGACTGCATCACGCCTGCTCCGGGTCACATCATTGCATAAACATAAGTGGCTGGCTGCCGAGAGCTGACAGCATGGTCATGTTTTTTGCACAAAGTAGTCGAGCAGAGCCCGCTCGAATCTTTGATGATGCAACTGCTCAGTGCAAATGAAGGTTAGCCAGAGAGACGTACAGAACAGAATAACAATCTTTTCCTGTTTAATATGCAGATGTATCTTAATATTATTTTGGAAGATGAGATGTGATAGTTTGATCATGGGGCTAACACATTTTGCTTCTTCGCTTTCTCTTCGTCTCATCCTCTGGAGAGGGGTCTCTCTGTACTGGCCCCTGAGAGCTTTACATAAGACTTGACTACTGAAAGCTGATGCGAGAAGTTTTTGAAACTTTAAGATCAAGTGATTCCTCCTCATCGCTTTGCTTATGCCCTTGTGTTACTCAAGAATGTCTCGTAAACTGCTGCTCCACTCCTTTTCCTCTTCGCCCTGAAGAAAAGGCAGACACACACTGTCTTGTCTGTGCAAAGCTGTTAATTTAGTTTTGTCGGGCTTCTTGGATGTGAACATCTTGGTTTCAGATATCACAGCATGCAGACAGATTTCATGACACCCAACCCCCCCTTTAGCCCCGACTCTTTCTCTATCCTACTCACTCTCTTAGCTCTGTGGATATATTCCCCTATGATTATAAATAGATTCTAATTAGCTCCTCCAGCCATGGGCAATAGAATTGTTCATCAAGTAGGGACTGCACTCAGAGGCCTTTACACATAAAAGCGTGCGCAAAAGTCAGAAGAATAGCAAATCCCCTCTGCCTCAATTTAATTTTTTTCTCTGCAAAGCAGGGATTAATTTTCCTATATTTTATCAGTTCAAAAATAATTCTGCAGTGCAATCAATTTCCCTCATGGTTCAAAAGGACTACAACAGATCAACCCAACCGCATGACTGAAAGTCACACAAAATCAGAGGACACCTATGTGGAACAAAGTAATGAAGTTCAGTACTCACGGTGTTACGAATAAATACAGTCAATTATATATATACTTTTTTGGATTTTAGGTCTGCCTCTACCCACTGAAATGAGGGTCAGTACCAAAGGTGTGGAATCGAGTCACATGACTTGGACTCAAGTTGGACTTCAGTCGCAAATTTAATGACTTCAGACTCAGCACAATCAAAAGAGACTCGCAACTCGCCTTGGACACCAGAGGCTCGCGACTTGAAAATACTTGAAACCTTTCCCCAAACCCACAGCTTAAAAAGTATGTTATATACAAAGTATTCCACAAATTAATT
The DNA here is from genome assembly GCF_011397635.1 of Epinephelus fuscoguttatus. Lineage (NCBI taxonomy): Eukaryota > Metazoa > Chordata > Actinopteri > Perciformes > Serranidae > Epinephelus > Epinephelus fuscoguttatus. The sequence goes on from NC_064766.1 coordinate 34,529,911, forward strand.
AATTTCCCTTCATTTCCTGAATCAACTAATGTTAACGCTTTTCATTCTCAGCGAGTCAACACTTTATTCCCCAGATGTTCTACTTTGTTTGAACCAAGCCGACAAGATCCAATGAAGCTGCAGGAGAAAACCATGAAGAACTAACATTATGTTAAAGGCTCTCTAAGTCTTCGTAATCTTGAAAAGTTTTTGTCACATACAGCAAACATCTCCTCACGATCCACTAGCTACACGTCCTCTGAATATGCTGTGAAAAAGTCCGGTCTCTGTAGGCAGCCCAGGCTCCGCAAATGGCAACAAAAACACTGTGGTCCAGGCTGTACCAACCAGCCAGCGCAAGCGTGCACATGTGAACGCGGTGCCCAGAGAGGCAGTTAGAGCTACAGGCTACAATGAGGCTAAAAGGCGAGCTAGCTCTGTTGTGTTTGATAACATTGTTGAACGTAAACAGAAGTGTGTTTTTGTTGCCATTTGCGGAGCCTGGGCGGCCTACAGAGACCAGACTTTTTCACAGCATATTCAGAGGACGTGTAGCTAGTGGATCGTGAGGAGATGTTTGCTGTATGTGACAAAAACTTTTCAAGCTTAGGAAGTCTTAGAGAGCCTTTAAGGTGCCATTTGTGTATGATTTCACTCATATACAAAAACTATGTAGTGGTCAAAGATGCAACAACTTACTGACATTTGAAGTTGCACTAAAGACCTGTAAGTCGAGGCTAATATTAACATAGTGTCATGATTCATGAAGCCACCTAAATTCATGTTTATTTGTCACCCCTCATGTGAGTCCCTGTCTCCCCCTTGTTTGTTGCCATATCATCTTCACCTTTAAGTATGAGTTCAAGCATATCGTACTTTTTGCCTGTGTGACTGGCTACCTGTGTACCGACCTGAACCTAATTAAAGACCCAGAACTTTTACCTAAGTCTGTGAGTCTGCTTTATGAGTCCTTTACCAGTTTGTGCTTGACGTATAGTTATCAAGCTAATGCTTTGCTAACGTTAGCTTTTTTGTGATCAAATGTTTATTGTGTTTATTGGAAATGTTTACAAAGAAAAATACAAATACAATGACCAAACAAGCTGGTGGTTATAGAAAGGTGGGGCAGCTGATGATAAAGCATTACAAATCCATAGATTATTAAGAGCAACAATGATATCTGTCCATGCTCTTATTGACATATGGTACATGCTATTCATCTTAGCTGTTCAAAGTTTGCTATTTCATTAAAGGCTGGAATCCAGTATGATCGTAAAGAGGGACTCGGAGTGCACTACATTTGTCAAATTGCCATTTTTGAACTGTAAAGCCTGCAAACAAAAGCCTACGTTGAAGACAAATTGTCATTTAGAACCAGGTCTTTAACAGGGAGATCCCCTGTTATAGGAAGTAAGCAGACACATCTATAAGGTGTAGCACAGGCCAAGCTAATGTTAGCTCAACAGCTAATATAAGCGCGATCTTTTCTTATAAAGATGCTCTTGGCTCTTCGGCTTACATGCATCCAAGTCCGACGCGCTCCAGCGCTGTCAAATGTTTTAAAGTGACCATGAAATCCAAAACACTTCTCTCCTCTGGTTCAAGACGTTTATTTCCAAAAAACTTAGGGGTTTCTTACCGCATCATGGAGTGACAGACAGATCATATCGGTTCATTTCTTTCTTTTCCATCCATTCAAACAAAACAAAAAACAACACTTAGCAGCGGTCTAAAACTGTATGGCTGCGTGCCTGAAACCGAGAGCTCACCCGGCCCCAATAGCCAACACTAATATATCCCAGGTGCTGCAGTCACCTGTCTACAAAGAGGAGGCGGAGGTGAGAAATGGCGTCAATTATGCATAGCAGCGAATAATCAAAATTAGCAACAATTCACAATTTCATAATTGTTATCAATTCAAGTCATAATTCAAACCAGAATATTTCATGTTCATATCTCATAACCAATCAGACAAATAATAATAGCAAACTAGAAAAAATAAAATATTCCTCAAAACATAAATCAAGCATTTGGCTCCAACAGCTAAGTCACCTTTTCACAAGTAAAAACACATTTTAAAAGCAGTGATTATTTTTGTTTATCTAACATTGGCATTCATTTTATTTACAGTGCATAATGATGATAATTAGGAATCAAAACTCAAAGTTGACTTACTTAATTGTGACTTGCAAAACAATGACTTGGTCCCTCCTCTAGTCTATACCTGACCCTCAGTCCAACCGGTGTCTCTTCATAGATCAGCTGATAATTAATAGATTGATCCTGACTCCTTTGTGTAGCTTAGCGATGTCTGCAGTTTAATAATATCCCTTCATAACATCTAAGCACTTCCTAATTTCACCGAGACCTCAAACTTTCAGTTCCCACTTCTCTCCACTTTATTCAAAGCTTGTCAAGACCAAAGGCCTGATTTCTGAGATATGACCAGAAGAAGAGACAGGACTCGAGGATCTTTCTTTCTCTCCACTTTTCCAGTTTTGTCTGTTTAATGTTTCCCAATCAAGCAAAGTCTTTCCAGAAGTTCTGTTCCTAAAAAGTTCACATTTTTGTTCTTTAATTAGACTGTGATGAAAACCCCCTCTCTATTTAAAGGTAAGTAACAGTCATCCCACACTGAGTTTAAACTCCCAGTTGTCAGAGGAAATTATGATGCAAATTTGTCCCTGAAATATTTAAACATTTTATCTCTTTGAAATTAAAGATTAAAACAGATCCCCTATCCTGGAGCCTTTTGAAGTTTGTGTACTCTCTGTGGTTTTCAGTGCTCACACTGAGCCCGATTCTTCCAACATACTAAAGTTCTGAAATGTGTTCGGCATGTTACTATGGAGAATAATTATCTGCCTGTGTGGTGAATTAATATGAGCTTAATTCTACAATACCTGTTCTCCTGCAGACAAAGAGCCCAGCCAGCATGTGGTTTCATGTTTCTTGTCTCCTCCATTATATTAATATGATCCATCTGCTCACCTGGCAGCTGTCTGTTCTGTTATTCTGCGACTGTCGGTGCAGCTGCTGCCTGCCCTACCTCGAGCAACATCAGTGCTTTGTGTCTAAAAGCCTCCTATAAGAACTATACAGGGAAAATGGAAAAGTAAGGTGGTTGTCACCCTGAAACTCTGATGCTATCAGCACTTTTATTCTTGTTGCAGGAGCAAAATAATGATCTGATGTTTCTTCGGATAACTTTGAGTCTGACTGGTTTGCATCACCTCTTAGTAAGGGTGTCCTTTGTACATCTTTATATATGTAGATTGTCTTGCAATATGGTGTCCCTTGCTTTATGAATGCACCACATAAAATGCCAAAGTCTGCATATAATGATCAGTATGTATGGCACATTCGAAGAATCACAAGGAAAACAACCACCAACGTAAACAGAAAGCAATTATTCTGTAGGAATAGCAGAGCGTATCCACCGCATTTTGAGACTTTAACACCCACATGATGGCGTGCATGGCTAGCAAAGTGTAGGTCATTAGCCTCCAAAAAGCCTATTTTATCACCCAGTCTCAGTGCCTTAGTATTCTCTTGGAAATTAGTCCTTAATGCTGATAGCCAAAGGGCATCAATTAAGCTCAACAACCAGAAAAGAGCTCCTTGAGCATTTAACCACTCGGCGTGTAATTATGTTTTATTTTGCTGAAATGACTTATTGTATTAAAACACATTTGTCTGCTAATAATTATAGAAACCTAGATTATAAATTCATATCACAGAGATTTAGATGAGCCTGAAAAGGTGGGGAGAGTCTCATGCAGAAAGTGTGTGTAGATTTAGGGTTTCCTTTCATGAGATGCATGGGCGGATTATGAGACACACAGATAAGCAAAGGGCCCCACCACCTCTCCAACACAGGAGCAAGACAAACAGAGGCTTTGTGGTGGTCATTGTGCAACTTTTTTTGGTTTTGTGTCCTTTTGTAGTCGTTTGAATCTCTTTGAGGCAATTTTGTCTTATTGAGGTATTATTTTTGTGTCTCTTTTGGTCATTTTGTGTCATTCTGTAATTATTTTGTCTCTCCTTGTGGTTGTTTTGTGTCTTTTTGTGGTCGTTTGAATGTCTTTGAGGTAATTTTATAGTCTCTTTGAGGTAATTTTGTCTTACCAAGGTCATTTTATGTCTGAGGTATTTCTGTCTCTCCTTTTGGTTGTTTTGTGTGTTTTTGTAGTTGTTTGAGTCTCTTTTAGGTAAGTTTGTCTTATCAAGGCAAATTGATGTCTCTTTGAGGAAATTTTATGTCTCTTTGAGATACTTTTATGTCTGTTTGGGATATTTTTGTGACTCTTTTGGCCATTTTGTGTCACTCTGTAATCATTTTGTGTCTCTATGTTTCTTTTGTGTCTCTTTGAAAGCGTTTGAGTCTCTTTGAGGTAATTTTGTCTTACCAAGGTAATTTTATGTCTCTCTGATATAATTTTGTGTCTCTTTTGGTCATTTTGTGTCTCCTTTTGGTTGTTTTGGGTCTTTTTGTAGTCGTTGGAGTCTCTTTGAGGTAATTTGATGTCTCTTTGATGTAATTGTGTCTCTATTTTGGTCATTTTGTGTCTCCTTTTGATTGTTTTGTATCTTTTCCTAGTCATTTGAGCCTCTTTGAGGTAATTTTGTCTTACCAAGGTGATTCTACAGTATTTTTGAGGTAATTTGGAATATTTTTGTGTCGCTTTTGGTCATTTTGTGTCACTCTGTAATCATGTTGTGTCTCCTTGTGGTTCTTTTGTGTCTTTTTGTGGTATTTTTGTCTCTCTTTTTGGCTGTTTTGTGTCTTTTTGTAGTTTTCTGAGTCTTTTTGAGACAATTTTACCTTATCAAGGTAATTCTATGTCTCTCTGAGGTAATTTTATGTCTTGATGAGATAACTGTGTGTCTCTTTGAGATATTTTGTGTCTCCTTTGGTCTTTTTGTGTCACTCTGTAATCATTTTGTGTTTCCTTGTGGTTCTTTAGTGTCTTTTTGTAGTTGTTTGAGTCTCTTTAACACAATTATGCCTTATCAATGTAATTTTATGTCTCTCTGAGGTAATTTTATGTCTTGATTAGATCATTTTGTGTCTCTTTGGGGTATTTTGTGTCTGTTTTGGTCTTTTTGTGTCACTCTGTAATTATTTTGTGTCTCCTTGTGGTTCTTTTGTGTCTTTTTGTGGTCGTTTGAGTCTCTTTTGTTTTGCCCGTTTTTTAAGTTAAATTGTATCATTTTGCAGTTCCTTCACATGTCTCTGTGGCCTTTTTGTGTCTCTTTGTGGTCATTTTGAGTTTATTCCTTGTCGCTTGTGTTAATTTGATATTTGACATTCTGCAAGTAAATGCCAGGGGAATGTCGGCCCCTGGGCATGTGCCTGTGCCTGCTGGGGCTGTTCAATAATCCATCCATGACTCGATGCCTGAACATCTTCCAAGAAATGCAACACTTCATGGAAAATTGTGAGTTTTTGTTGGTGTGATACAGTGATTCTCAACCTTTTTTGTGTCAAAGACCCCTAAATTAATAGGCCCACCCATTAGATTTTACTTCAGTGACCTCCATCTGAAAAGATTTTGGTTGTAAGATATGATTAGAAACAGAATTCTTACAGTTGTCAAGAGGTGATAACCATGGAGGGAATAAAACCTGTGATCAAAATACACTCTATTACTCTTACTCACACTGGGCTCACTTCTATTGTGAATTAAATAGTGATAAAGATCTTTGCATTTCTTAACTTTGACATGGTTTATTGTTGCTCTGCCGACTCAACAATCCTGACGGTTTCTGACAGAGCTGCTCATCTCATCTCTAACATTAAAACCTCCCGCAACGGAGAATATTTTACGAATAGACTGTGGTATTTATCACTTGAATAACTGATTAATATAATAAAGAAGAGGGATGCTGGAAAGGCAGAGAAGCAGCCGGGCTGCTTTTGTCATGTTGAATTGTAGAAGGACAATTTGATTTGACTCCCAGTGTTGTATATAATAGAGCCATGCTGCCCTCTGTCTGTAATATACCAGAATTGTTCATCTCCACCCAAACAAATGGACATTTTTGACATTATTTTAAAGAAAATTCTGGTTTAGTCTTTGTTTCCATGTGTTTGTGAATGACATTAGACACAGCTAAGTCTTACAATATAGTTTATAAATACTATGTGGTGGTAAAAGAGACCCTTTACTCCAGTGGTTCCCAACATTTTTCCTTAAAAGACCCCATTTCTGTCACTGAGTTACCTGATGACCCCTGATTAAGTGACATATTTTATGGAGATTTTACATTACATTCAATGCGTAACAATAACAGTACAGAACAACTGATAAACTGTACAATAAGCCCAAAAACTGAAGGCAATAACTGCAGGAAGTCTGTGTAAAACAAGCCAACTGGATGAATTTTGAGCAGATTATTTCCAGTGAAAGGCAGCAAGAGGGTTTCTAGTTCAAACACTGAGTGGGGGCTGAGATCCCTACGCTGGGAACCAGTGCTTTATTCTAAAAATATATATGATATACAAAGGTCTGCTTTCTAAATCTACAACAAGCAGCACAAAATGGGAACTTCTTGTATCATACAAAAGCCTTTTTGGAGTTGTTCATGTTTTATAATTGTAATGGGGTCCAAATAATAAAATAAATGAAAGCTGAATTCCATTTAGCTGCTTCGACCCTGATATTTGGCATGCTGACTCACCGTCACACCGTTGTAGGTTACTGGGACACTTGAAAAGAACACCTCTGCTTTACAAGTCCAGGTGTAATTCATGAAAAAAGGCCTGTGAGGACAGAAAATGAGACATATATGTAAAGTTGACACAAATCTTTATAAACAGATCTAAATGAAGTTCCAGTATAAACACTCAGCTCTAAGCATGATGTCACCTCTGATCGTAATTACAGTCTTGGGTCCTGGTCAGTAGGTCTGTATCAGGGCCACAAGTATCACAGAGACAACACTATACAGCAGCTTCATGTGTTTCAGGGTAATTAGGTCAATGGTGCTTAGTGGTGTAAACGTACACCGGCTCAAAGGTCATAATTTAGAAAGTGACACCTGTACGTGCGGCGTCTCACACGTCGGTGACACTAGCCGACACAACTGAGCAGAGACAAGAGTTTTGAGGCCACAGTGCACGATGGTTTTCATTAAGGTCACTGCAATACATCTGTGATGTCTGAATCGTTAACGTAGAGATTCGTTCCATAAGCAAAAGCTGAAATTGAATTTTAATTTTAGCACGCAAAAGGTCCATCCTGCTGGCTGTAAAGGTCAGACAAATAGCCTAATAAACTGCTCAACTCTTTCTGTGTTGGTAGATACTTCCGCCGAATTTTAGGTGTTTCAGCAGGGCTCACTTTACTTCCTCTGCCCTTTATTCTCAGTGAAATGTAGACTACTTGTTTTATTGTTATGACCACATTCTAGGTTTGTATGTTCCCTATAATGCAGCTGTCTCATCTATGTCACAACATGCGTAATACTGTGCATGACATATACAGGCCTACAGGTGGGTGACATATTAAAGGAAAGGCCAACATGAAGTTTAACTGACACACTGCATCCAATTGAGCTGTTTGACCATTTGCAACAGATTTCTGACATTACTACTGCAAGTAAAGCCACAGATGAGTGACCATGGGTGGATTATGAGACAATGGGCCCCTGGGCACAGATATGCAAAGGGCCCCACCACCTCTCCTGCTCCGGAACAGGACACACAGACTTTCTGCTGGTAATGCGTGTTTTTGTGGTTGTATGTCTGTGGTCATTTTGTGTCTCTTTGAAATGATTTTGTGTCTTAATGAGGTAATTTTGTGTCTTTTTAAATTGTTTTGTGTCTCTTTTTGTGTCTCCTTGTGATTACTTCATGTCTTTTGGTAGTCATTTGTGTCTCTTTGAAATGATTTTATGTCGTACTGAGGTAATTTTGTGTCTTTATGGTCATGTTGTAATGCATTGCATAAATGTTGTGTCTCCTTGTGGTTGTTTTGTGTTTCTCTGGGGTAATTTTGTGTCTTTTTAAGTCATTTGTGTCTCTTTTTGTGTCTCCTTGTGATTACTTCATGTCTTTTGGTAGTCATTTGTGTCTCTTTGAAATGATTTTGTGTCTTACTGAGGTAATTTTGTGTCTTTATGGTCATGTTGTGATGCACTGCATAAATGTTGTGTCTCCTTGTGGTTGTTTTGTGTTTCTTTGGGGTAATTTTGTGTCTTTTTAAATTATTTTGGGTCTCTTTTTGTGTCTCCCTGTGATTACTTCACGTCTTTTGGTGGTCATTTGTGTCTCTTTGAAATGATTTTGTGTCTTATTGAGGTAACTTTGTGTCTACTTCATCATGTTGTGATGCACTGCATAAATGTTGTGTCTCCTTGTGGTTGTTTTGTGTTTCTTTGGGGTAATTTTGTGTCTTTTTAAGTCATTTGTGTCTCTTTTTGTGTCTCCTTGTGGATATTGTGTGTGTTCTGGCAGTCATTCGTGTCTCTTTGGAATGATTTTGTGTGTCTTTGGGGTAATTTTATGCCTTTTTGGTCATTTTCTGATGAGTTGCATAAATGTTGTGTCTCCTTGTAGCTGGCACTGGATATCAGTAACAGGTCAGGAAGACGCTAGACTCTTATGTCAGACAGACGTTTGATTTTGGTTGGAATGAAAATTAGGTTGATGATATTTTAAATGACTAATGGAATAAAATTCCACATTGTGTGGACATTAACATTATGATGTTTTGCAGATGTTGGGTTTTGATCTCCATACTTTACAATTAAATGTTACTCCACGTTGTGATGATGTTGGCACGAGATGTTTGGAAGATTCTGGTTATTTATCAACACAACTTAAAAACAACAAAAGATCAGCATCATTTATTGTCAATATTCCACATCAATTAGCAGTTAGCATTAGACGTAGTCCTGACGATGAATTTTGGTCACCTGATGTCAGAACCTAAATTCAACCACATATCAACATCTAATGAAGATTGGGGCCTACTGCGTTTGTAGTCATAGTCATATTGTGTCTTTGTGGTTGTTTTTGTCTCTATGTGGTTGTTTTTTGTTTCTTTGGGGTGATTTTGTGTCTTTTTAAGTTGTTTTGTGTCTCTTTGTTGATATGTTGTGTGATTTGGTTGCCATTTCCGTCTCTTTGAAATGATTTTGTGTCTTACTGAGGTAATTGTATGTCTTTTTGGTCATTTTATGATGAGTTGCATAGATTTTGTATGTCCTTGTTCTTGTTTTGTGTCTCTCTCCAGCTGGCACTGGACATCAGTAACGCATCAGAAAGATGTTGGACTCTTTTCTGATGACGTTAGGGGCCAGCTTCGTGTGTAGTCATTTTGTGTCTCTTTATGGTTGTTTTGAACGTTTTTGTAGCTATTCTGTGTCATTTTGCAATGCCTTTGCATCTCTTTGTGGTCATTTTGTGTCTCTTTGTGGTTGCTGTTTTTTTGTTTCTTTGGGTTGATTATGTGTCTTTAAGTCTTTTTGTGTTTCCTTTTTGGTCGTCATTTGTGTCTCTTTGAAATCAATTCATGTCCTATTGAGGTAATTTTGTGTCCCTTTAGGATGATTTTATGTCTTTTTGGTCATTTTCTGATGCGCTGCATAGATTTTGTGTCTCCTTGTGGTTGTTTTGTGTCTCTCTCCAGCTGGCACTGGACATCATTAATGAATTTAAGGGCATCATAAAGAATGTGGTGACGGAGATATGTGCTTGTTTTTCTTGAGAGGCCACTATGTTTGAATAGTTGTTGTTTTATTATAGATTTTTATGTTATATGTTGTATTTGTTGCATGTTAAATGTGCTTTGATTGGCTGCTACCTTGGACAAGTCTCTCTTGTAAAAGAGATTTTCAGTCTCAGTGGGACTTCCTGGTTAAATAAAGCTTAAATAAAAAATAAATAAAATCAGTGACACGTCAGAAAGATGGATTCTTTTCTAATGATGTTGGGGGCCAGCTGATGTTTGTGGTCATTTTGTGTCTCTTTGTGGTTGTTATTTTCTTAATCTTTGAGGTGATTTTGTGTCTTTTTAAGTCATTTGTGTCTCTTTTTGTGTCTCCTTGTGGATATTTTGTGTGCTCCAGCAGCCATTCGTGTCTCTTTGGAATGATTTTGTGTGTCTTTGGGGTAATTTTATGCCTTTTTGGTCATTTTCTGATGAGTTGCACAGATTTTGCATCTCCTTGTGGTTGTTTTGTGCCTCTTTCCAGCTGGCACTGGACATCAGTGACACGTCAGAAAGATGTTGGACTCTTTTCTGATGACATTGGGGGCCTGCTGCGTGTGTAGTCATTTTGTGTCTCTGTACAGTATGGTTGTTCTACCAGTTTTTGTAAACATTTTGTGTCTTTTTGCAATTCCTTTGCAACTCTTTGTTATGTTTTTGTGGTCATTTTGAGTCTCTTCCTGACTGGTACGTGTTGATTTGCAGTGAAAGCCCCCTGACACTTTTGGCCCCTGGGCCAGTGCCAGGTAGGCTTATTTAATTATCTATTCATGTGAGTGATGATAAAAAACATAAATCGCCCTGTTAGGGTGTTATAAGTCCACCATAACTATTGCAGAGCAACTGCAGTGATGCACAGATGTAAAGGTTATGGCACATAAGACTCATAATGTTATACATCACACAAAATAGTGACCTCTCCTGCCATTAGTGGAATGTGTCTCTATTTATTTATTCAGATTTTCCCTTTAATTTGTCACTCATCTGTCTGTTTGATTTGTTTGAATTGTTTCCAGTTGATTAAATATTAATTAAAAACAATAATAAATTGCAAACATGTTGTGTGCTGTGTGTTGTGTTGACCAGCAGGGGGAGCTCATAGTCTAGGGAAAGCTGTGCCAAGGTTTACCATTTAAAGGAATAGGGCTGTGTTTATTTCCCGTTAATTTGCTGAGGATTCGCTCGAAGAAACTCAGTAAGTTGTGACTAGAAGCGTGCTAAAAAGCAAAACGCACGTGAATACGTAACACCCACTGGCTCTCTTACTTATTATGTTGGTAGCTGCTGGAAGCCGACCCCTGGGGGCTTTTCCGAAATTTAACCCCTGCGTGTACAGTATGTCTGCCAATTTTGCAGGCAACCTCTAACAAACAACCAGTGCAATGAATTTATCGGTGTGGAGCCGTGTGTGCATGAGGGAGAAAGGAGGGAGACGCTGTCGTGGGGTCGCCCGTGGAGATCCATTTGGTCGTGGTTTATGTGAATGTGAGCGCGAGCTGGACGAGCCCTGAACCAGCACACTGGCGTATTAAAGTTAATCCATCTTTGTGTGTTTCAGCTCTGCTCTGGAGAAGGCTGATGACTGTTTGAGTCACTACAGCTGCTGCTGCTGCTGCTGCTGCTGGCGACGATTTGCATGAGCTGGAGCAGCAACGGTTGACAACCCGGCTCCCTTCCTGCTGGAATCCAGACTCCATCTTTTCCCGCTCTCTCTAGCCCATTATTTTATTTACTAAATGCCCATATCCCTCCGCAGGGTCAGAGAGTATTTTGAAGAAATTGTCAAACGATTCGCGTGGTATTTATGTCCTATCTTCTTATCGATGTTGTTAAACATTCGCCACACTCGCGAAACATCCATTCCTCGACGAGCCACACGGATTTAAAAAGATTTCCGTGCCGTAGTTGTGGTAGGGGGAGGTGGGTCTAGTTTTTGAGGAGCCTAGAGGGGCTGTGCTTCGGTGCCACTTATCATTAGATATGGCCACCGTTATAGAGTACACCGAAGCGTCATCTTCAACTTAATTTAGTGATATTCCATACTAATTTCGCAGTTCGGCCACTGTGGCAGGCGACATGTTATTTTTGGCAAGCTAATGTTTGTTTTTACATGTCTTTGGAGGCGGCTGTTACTGCGTGGCAGGCTGGCTGCGAGTCTCCTAACTGGCCGCTTGGTCCCGCAGCTTGTCGATGCTGAAGAAAATAGAACCAGTTGCCAACCAAGCGGTCGGCACCCAACGTTCGGTCTGCGCGTCTCTGTACATTCGCTGAGGATTCACATTTAAAGTTTCATTACCGGGGTGTTGACTCTTGCAGCCGCTTGGATTCTGGCTTTGATTTGTTCAGACGTTAATGGTAAGATTGTTGGCCGTAGACTTGGGTGGCTAACACCAACTAGCTATATAACCAGAACTCGTGCGACGACAGCTGTCATTGGAGAAAGGAAAGTGATCCCCACAAATGCGTGTGCAAGTGAAGCGGTTTTCTGTTGGATTTACATCATCTGCATGTCCATCAAATGGGCAAAGTTGGGAATAACATTGCAACGTTGGAATATAATGATATGCGTTATGCATTTTTGAGAACTGCGGTGTTGCTTCATTGGAGAGAGGCTAGCTAGCTCCATTAGCTTGCTAGCTAGCTGGGTGATAAAAGTGCGACGTTTCATCCCCCAGTATTTTGGATATGAAGAGGATAATTCGCTACTCATAGGGCTGGAAGGTAAGACACAGTGAAATGTTAAATTGCTTACATGCGAGCTGGATTTGTTTGGCATTCACCTTGTGAAGTAAAGCTGAGCCAACATCCACCTCCAGTCTGATGTTGGGGGTTTGTCGCCGCCTTGGCTTTCATGACTCAGACTATTCAACGGAACGGAGCATTCAATAGGACTGTTCATGGGGGCTATATAATCAGAAATAGAAGGCTAGCGTTATGTGACCACAGTTAAACACATTATATGCTACTAACGTTAACACATAACTAACGCTAGTTGATAACGAAAAGCAGAAATCGCAGCTTACGTCATTGTATAACCTATCATTTTCACTTTTTGTGTAGCATTGTAGTTCCCCAGAACAGTTCCGTTTCATTGAATAGACCGAGCCTTTGTGTGTGTGATGGGCTCAAATGCTCATCATCGCCTTGTACCCAGTTGTAAGTTGGCTAACGGACAGCGTTGTAAAGGTTACACATCAAGTTTGCCACCAACCCCAGACTATTATATGTTACAGTAGCTGTGGGACAACAAAAGGCTGAAGCATTAATGTTTGCTGTTCTGGCGTAGGCGTTAGTTACAAGCTAGTACGATGAGTTGGCCAACTAACTGCAACCATAGGTAACCTGTTTGCTATGTGAACCTCTTTCAAAGTTATCTTACAGGCTAATGTCTCTCAAAGCCGAATTCACTGTACTGTTGCCAGGTAAATATAAAAGATGGACCCCTTTCCTTCTGTATTTTCAGCCATATTCAGACGGTGTTATTGTTACTTTAGCCTGTGGTCGCCAAAGAAAAGGCGACAGAGTTCAACACAACAGGCTAGCTATCGTTAGCTGTGTGCAACTGCTTTGTGCCCAAGCCTGAGTTAACAAAAGCTAACGTTAGCATGTCTCCAATTGTGCCTGTGGTGGTCGTGACTGCCTACTAGTCACCGGATCCCAACCTCAGATGCTCCAACAATCAACGTTATTCTTATCACTCACAGCTGAGGTTTAACAGGTAGTAAATCTGCTAATAAATTGACCCTTATCCAAGTGTTTTTGTTACATCATCACCACTTATAGTGTTTCGAGAAACAGTGTAAGACCCTGTTTCTTATCTAAGGATTCAGGCTCACACTCATAATTTCTGAATAATTGGTCTGACAGTCTAACCATTGTAATGAGTAATATTTCTTGTGGAGCTTGGTGTTATTGGACCACCATCTGTCCACCAAGCCTGGAGGCCAATATAGACATAAGAGAAATAGAGTTACCACAGATCTGTAGTGAATGGTAGTCAGTCCCATATTATCTACCTGCCCAAATCTCTCTCCCCTTTAATTTACGCAATATTTTTTAGGCTCATAATGTCTTTCCAAGCCATGGCACATGCCACACCACCAATAACAGTGATTTTAAATTGCTGTTCAATGTGCTCAAAGCAAATTTATGTAATGTGGGACCAAACAACATGTCACCTCAACTGACATTGCTTTGTACAAATTAAATGTAATGACAAATAATGCCCACTGTAGGTTTTTTAAAAAACATTTTACTGCTTTACTGATAATGAAAACTAGCAAAGTTGACTTTCTCATGACTCATTCTAAAGATTAGTCATAATGTAGTCTGATGTAATTGTATTTTTCTACAGAAAAGCAAGTTGGCAAGTGCATTGTGTGGATTTTTGCATCTTTCTTTCTGAAATTACTGGTGGGTAAAAACATGTCTGCTGTTTGGATCTAGTTTGCTTTTGAAAGGCCTTCCTTAGACTTAATGAAACCCCTTATGCTACTTTACGGTTGTGAGGTGGAAATCATGGCCCGAATATGGTTAATTTGTCACTGTATTTATATGTGTATGTTCTTAATTTTAAACATTCAGCAAGGTTTCAGATTGAAAAATAAACTCAGCTGTGATATACAGTGCTGCGGATGTATCAAACGATGAACACAACGAACTGTTACTTGCTTTCATGTCCAGCAGACACAAACCAACACAAGTGTCCCATTGGAAGCTACTGACTACACGAGGGATGTATATTCTGTATTCTCATGCCATACTAGCTCTGTCTTTTTTTCCACCAACTGCTAAGAAAAATATGTGGTCATTAGCTTGCTTGTTACTCAGATGTCTTCACCAGCCACTTGTTACCTTTGTCCTTGTCTACATTGGCCAGCACAACAGCAGCAGCTGCACACAGCCATCACTGTCCACACTAGATGTGTTCAGGCATGGTACTGCTGTGAAATTAGCATTGTTACAGTTCTATCAGCACAAAAAAAGAAAAATCAGTGCAAATCTTTATTGACACAAACTTCTATCATGCAATAGTTGAGCTCCCAGCAATGATTAAAAAACATTTGCTGTGCTGTATCATTTGCCAGCAGCACAGTAAAAGCCTTGTTGAGAAAGGCTTGATGTGCACGAGACACACATGTGCAGGCAAACACACTTTTCAAAGCAGCTTGTGCAGCACATGAACAGGCAGCATATAGACAGGTGACAAATTAAAAGGAAAAGCCGAATAAATGAGTGAAGAAACGCACCAAATGCAGATGCTGTCATAAAGGGCATGAGGGGTCTGGTTTGAGGGTGAAAATTATATGAATCATACGCTGTGCTCTCTGCAGTTGCCACATCTTAATCCAGTTGAACGTCGTCTTCAAAATGCCAAATGGTGGAATATCTTTTGGAAGAATGGTTTTCAATAGATCCAGTACAGCTCTAGACCTGTGCGTCTATGCCAAGGAGGATTGAAGCCTTTCACAACATAATTGCATAAACTAAAAAGAAATTCATGGGAATGGCCACTAGTCAACCATTACTTAAAAGTAACTAGTAGCAGAGTGGAAAAAAACTATTCACATCAGACTCTGACTTTTAATTGTAAGTCACATATATTGTGAATTTTTTAAACTGACAATATTTTCCACTTGGTGGAAAGAAATACAGACATGTCAACAAACCGCTTACAGAATGGCTGTAAAGGCACCACCACCGGCAGCTGTATGAAAACAAAAACCAAAATGGACACAAATACAATAGATTGAGCTAATATTATTGGAGCTATATACTGTTTGTATCTGGTGTGGCGTAGGTCTGCACAAGTAATCGAAAAATTATTGAAACAGCAATGTGGCTAAATACGGTGTCCAAATTGTAGGACCTACTTTTTTTTTTTTTTTTTTTTTTGATTAAGGTAAAATTTGTTGGAGTATACCATTATAAATGAAACATTGTGGTGCTACAGAGATGCCCCAGCCTAAATATCATATTCCAGACTTAAAGGTTTGGTGTGTTAAATTCAGGGAATTAAGTGGCAGACGTGGCTGAAACCTCTCCTGGTTCTAATTTCTTAAGTGATCATTGTTCAGGAGGTTTTAACCAGGAGCTGAATCACCCGCAGAGGTTTCTGTCTCTCTGAAAACAAATGGACCAGGTGATTACAACTGGTAAATACACTGAATAAAGCAGCTTCATGTTACAAATCAGTGTTTTTCCAGCGCTGTCGTGGCAGATGGGCTTCTAGCTATGGTGGCTGACGCGAAAATGCGAATGTCCGTTACCAGAAACAGTATTTGGTTTGTCCGTTCTGGGCTGTAGTAGAAACATGGCGGGCAACATGGCATTCTCCGTAAACAAGGACCCAATAAACGACGCATTCTATGGTAACGACAACACAATGATTCTTATATTCAGGTAATTATAAATTAAAGAAAATATACTTATTATATTATATTTCTGACAGTATATCCCATTAAATCCTATGCACTATACCTTTAAGGGACCATGCTTGTTTGGCACCAAATACAGCAAAAATCACATTAGCATAATTTTTATTTGTTCATTTTTTTCAGTAAAAATGAAATGCAAATATTATCATACCACTAAAATTGCAATGTTTATTGCAGTTGCAGTATCAGTCAAAAATAATTTGCAGATTTGCAATTTCTTTACCTCCCCCATTAGAATTCCTATTCTTCTCAATCTGTCAAAAACAATAGTCAAAAAGTAAGGTGTCTTTTTGGAGACGTGCTGGATGAAACTCGTTGTGAGAAGAAAGTGGTGTTACCCCGCCATCTGTACAATTGGTGGCTGAAAATGCAAAGCAGTTGCACGACATTTTTTAGTAAGAGGTGTGAGTTTGTTGTTTCTTTTGACCACAAGAACTCACTCATTTGGTCAACAACAACACTTCGTCTCAATAACTCGTGTTAAGTGTAGAGAATCACAATGTTATCAGTGTATGGCAATCTCACAGACAAAACAGGGTGGGCAGAAAAAACAGAAACCTTTCCTCAGTTTTCCTTTTTTACCCCCAAAAGACCCAATGGAAGAAAGGTCTGTCTGTGTTGTAGACATCTGATTGGACCAGGGTGTGTGAGAGGAGCAGTGGTGTGGCTTTGCCCATTTTCTCTCACTCCAGGGTCCAAACTACATTCACAGGCAGCACAAATTAATTCAGTGTATTTTTGTCTTTGGGATACAAACATCCAATGGATATTTTAACTCCAACTGTACAGCCATTCATATGATTTCAAGCTTTCCAGGCTCTCCAGCTACAACACAAGATAACCAATCATTTTTCACCTTAGGGCTGGGTGATATGGTTAAAATCATGGTACATGACAATTTTATAGACCAATATCAAGTACAGTAAAGTACATTTTCTGAAGTTTTATCGCCAAACTATTTCTAGATAACAGAAGGAGATGGTCATGCTTGTTTTTCACTTGTCCAGTGCGTTAAATACCCAACAAGTCTTGCAAAACCCTGAAAATCCAATATTGCCAAAAAGCAGTCCTGGTCACTGATGTTGCAACATTTTTGACAATGGCCTGATTCCTCCAGAGATATTTGAGTGATAAATGCCTAAAAAAAAAAAGGTATAGAACAATCTTTGGCAGTCAACAAACTGTCTTGTGGTTTAATTGTCATTTCACCCAACCCTTAGGTTTGTGCAATATAAACCAAATCCCAAACTGTTTTCCTTTGTATCTTCAGTGCACTTACACCATCTCTGAAGTTCACTTTATTTTGTAAAATGCAACTGAAAGGTAGTATTCACCATATTTACCATGGTTTGTTTTCTTTCAGTGGGTGGGTTGTAGCAAATAGAAACCCTCGAGCAGCTGGATGTGGAGTGATTACATGCTTCCTGTGACATATCAGCTCCCTTTTCCTATCCTCTTTGTGGGGCCATTATTTAGCAGAACTTTTTTGCCAATGTGTGTGGAGAGTTGTGTAACGGTATCTCAATTTGTGTGTGCATGATCAGATATAGTAATGTGTAAAACAGTCTCCAAATGCATACTGAGATATGTGAATGTATACAGGACAAAAATTTGTATTCAGAATCTGTGCGCGTTTAATCAAAATTGTGAATGTGTAAAAAGAAAAATGTCCAAATTTGTTTTCAGATTTACAAGTCTGTTGAGATTTGTAAATGTGTGGACAGATCTGTGAATGCACAGACAAATCTGTAAATGCATACATTAATATGTAAATGTATCAACAAAAATCACTGACACAGTTTCCCCCAAAATAGTTGTTAGGCTTGGGGCAAACTAAGGTTTCTTTTCCTGATAATCTGAATAAGTTGCAAAATTTGAAAGTTGTTTAGAATGCAAAGAGGATATGAGAAGTCGCTAAATCAAGCAAGAAAGTCACCAAGTTGGCAACACTGGTCTTGCTTGAAATCATTGGGTTTGGGCAGTATCTGTATTTTCATACCTTCCATAGATTTCACCAGGGTATATGGTACATGACAGTATTTGTGTGTGGTGCCACCAAACCCCTGACCCCCCACCTCCCAAATGGCAAATTTGCAATGTTCCACAAGCTCTCTATTCACAAAATGTCAAGGAGAGTTGTATTCTTAGACTTGTTTTGCAGAGAAACAAAGAAATACAACCATACACCTTCTGAATTCAAGTTTCTCTCTTTTACTGAACAAAGACCAGCTTAATTGCCTTGTTAACTCATCGTAAAACACACTTCACTCAACCTCGAAAGAAACAAAACAAAACCCACAAACTGTCTTAGTTAGTCTACTGTTCCAACAATCACCAGCTCTGGTTTGGTCAAAATAAACCCTTAAACCCTTAATTCACTAAGTCAGATGTGAAAATAGAGCATCTCAGCCAGATTTCTAAAAACCTTTTGTATATTGTGATACTGGGATACCGCCCAAGCCTAGGTGTGACTGCTGACTGGTGGTACGTAGGCTTTAAAGCTACTGAAGCACAGTGCAGGCAGAGAGGTTCAGACGAATCTCCATGTACATTTTGCAAATCGCCAGACACATTTTGCAGATCTCTGCCACGGTAAAAGTGTAGCAAAAGTCACTTATAAAAACAGCCAATTAAAGACCTGCCTGGGTTGAAAATAGAGTGTGCCAGGGCTGATGTCAAAACCCGGAAGTTTAGCATTGCGCTGGTTCGCGGAAGAGAAAGTGAATGTGATTTTTGCATTGCGTTTTGGATTATGTCAGAAAATAAGCCCTGTGGCTAATACAAGTTTATGATACTTACAGGTTTTGTTCAGCGAGATAATCTTCACATATGAACACCTTTCATACCACATTTGAAGCTTAAATGCAATTGCCAGAAGTAAAACGTTAGGCTTTAACGGACTACATGACTACTCACCGGTTGCATGACTCTTGACGTCACCGCCACTAAGCTTTCAACTGATTTCGGCCGCTTTATTTTAAAAACATTGTATAATGGGGAAATCGGACTGTTTAAGCTAAATAAGAAGTTGTAATGGCGGACTGCCAGCACTCTCGCCTGTTCGGGGGTGATGACGTTTAATGTCCCCGACAGGGTTTGTAGTCGTATTGAGCAACTTGTTAGCAACCGCCTTTTTTATGACACGTAAAAGCTTCAAAATTCACAAGTAGGGTATTTACTGATGTGTTTTATGTCGTAGAACAAAACCTGAAACTCGCTTAAGCTTTTGTTAACCACAGACCTTATTTGAGGCATTTTACCAAAATACCATTCAAAAAACGTATTGACTTTTAGACTAGGCTGACCAAACGTCCTCTGCCCGGACATGTCCACTTTTCAAAAAACGTATTGACTTTTAGAGGAGAGAACCGGAAGTGCTAAAAGCGCTAACGGAGTTCCGGGTTTACAGGCACACTCTATAGGGCTGGGCGATATGAAGAAAATCAGATATCATGATAATTTCGACCAAATACCTCCGTATCAATATTGTAACAACACTGTAGGGTTGATTGGTGCTTTGACAAAATACTTTGCATTTTTGATTTTTGAGGTGAGTAATGTGGATATACTGACAAAGCGGGTAAAGGCAAATAATAGAACAACCAGAAAAGAAAAAACTTCTGATAGTACGATATCCAAAATCTAAGATATCAAGTTCCATATTGCGATATTGATATATTGTCTAGTCCTGATTGTAACTGATACCTTGTCTGTATTTCCTTCCCTTAGCCATTAACATCTAATAGGCTAATAGTTTAGCCTTCTGCATGCATTTGCTGAACATATATCGGAGATTTTGTTTTGCACATTTACAAATCTGATTACACACTCGGTTTCTGAGTACGCATTTGCAAAATCCTGTTCACATTCACAAATCTCTAAGCATTTTGAGATTGTTTAACTCATTCACGAATCACATTACTCACACAGATTCAGATACAGTAACAACCCTCCACACACATTTGCAGATACCTCTGCTACAATTATGGCGCTGTACCACTCCTTGAAAGCCTTTAAACAGTCTGAAGACAACCGAGGTGGTAACCATGTAACACCCTTTTTTATTTTTTGCTTTTCAGAATGTCATCAGAGGATAAGACTGTGGAACCCTCTGACCAGGGACCTTCACCGCCCTCCAGCAGTGTAGGGGCCACATCCACAGGAAGTCCTGCCCACGCAGACAAGCGACCACGTGGCAGGCCGCGCAAGGATGCTGCTGCCATCCTACCCCAGGCGCCACCCTCGTCCACGTCTAAGAACAGAAAGAAGTAGGTTTTTACCTTTGGACATAGAAAGTAGTTTTAAAAAAATTTTATGCCATAGAAAATGTACTCATTCCTTGAACTACATGTGACTTGCTGGTGCTGCTAATATAATACAGAATTAAAACAACATTTATTACTCAAGACTTTTTTTCAGAAATGGCCCTGCAGCCAGGTGCCGGGTCCATAACGCTTTGTTTCCAAATTTAGGGTTCTTTTGATTTAGGAGTAGGCCGTGGTGCATCTTGACCCACTGAGAAGGCCTATTCACTAATGGAGTCATGAAAACACTCCCCGTGGAATGACACTTTGAAAGTTATTTCCTCTTTTAAAAAAAATCACCATTCTCCTGGGTAAGACATGACTGAAGCTGGTAAATTACCCAGAAAGAGAGAGGAGACCAGTGTCCCTTAAAATGTCATATCATGACATTGGTTCTTGTCAGTCTTTTGAAGCTGAATTAGGCAGGTTTTTTTGATGCAGTGGGCTAAGATCCCAAAATATCCTTTCAGCATATTGTAACTCAAATGATCTGGGAGAACGCTAGACTTCTCCATCTTCTCTTGGCTCTGTTTTCAGGCTTTAGAAAATCTAGCCCGTGTCTGGAGCCTTTGGCCAATCAGTGGTCATTTCAGAGAGAGCGCGTTTTTATTGGCTGTTCTACAAATGTGTATGCTTCCCAGATGGTCAAAGTCAGATCGAGTGGTGAAAAATCATGCAGATAAAGTTGCTATGCCAGCACTGGCAACGGTTGCCTACACTGCAAAGCAACCCAAAAAGTAAGACAGACTTATCATAAAGAGAGGCTGACAATAAACGCAAAAGAAACACGTGTCAATACTGTCGAAGCCTTTCAGAGATGAAGAGAAACTGTAGCTAACAGTTTAGCCTTCTGCTAACTGGAGCCAGAGGATCCAAGCTGTTGCTAATTCAAGTTTATATAGCTAGCCAGAGCCTCATATGTCATCTCTAAGGGCTTTACAGGCACAGACCTTCAGTCAATGACTGTAGCAACTCGAATTCAGCCAGCGGACCGCTCCAACTCCCCGACAAATCAGTAAACTTTATCATTTGATGCCGTTGCAATGGATGGCATTGTTTTCACCTTGTGTTCAACTTGTGAGTTTGTGGCAAAATGTGGTTCTGGCGACACCTATTGAAGTGAAGTTGACATTACAATGAAGGCTGAGTTTGAAGATGGGTGTGGTCCAAGCAAGGGTGCCTGAAATAGGGGGTTAGGGTGTGAGGAAGGGGCCATTGCCCCCTCCACTCTTCCCCCTGGCCCACATTCGTTTCAAGTAACGAATCTGGTATGATCCCATCACAAGATGGTCTCTGGTTTTATTTATCATAAAAATATCCTCTGTGAGTGAATTATGTCTTAATGCCGACGTTGTTATGAAGCAGCACGAAAACCATATCATGAAATCTAGACAATGTGGGATCCTGTGAGTTCAATACAAAAGCATTGTCAACCAAACCCCTATTCTGTACAAGAAGCTCAAATCAAGAAGTGTATTTCATAAATTCAAGTGTTGCAATAGAAGATTTCAAAAGACAAGGCCCTCAATCACTATGACTGGCTGTCAAAATTTCTGAGAATTAGTGAAACAAAGTTTAAAATTTGATGTTGTCTTGGTAAAATACCAAATATTGGTGAAGCTTGGCTGTTACTGTTCAGAAGTGGTCATGTTTTGGCCATTTAGTTGGTATCAGCTTTATGTTAAAATGTCCCAATGGAACTACAATGAGGAGTTGTTATCATATAGGGGTGTTGGAACAGTTTCACAGCTGCTTGATTTCAGGTAAGGGCAGCACAGTAATGTCTTACGAGGTATTGTACAAGATGCCTGGCTTCTTTGTGACTTCCATAGCAACATATAATGCAGCTTAGAGCTGTTCTGTAATATAATGCCCGCAAGGTTCTTAACTCCTTAGTCTGTCCTCTCAATCAATCTTAATACCCTGCTCCCAATGGATCGTTTAATCTGTAAGCATCCAGACGATGCGTTAATGCCACAGTGGAAGGATGACCTGGTACACACTTGAATTGCATCATGTTGATGAACCAGTGAAGAACAAAGCATCAGTTTTTTATTTTTCAGCCTGGAGCCTATCTTGCATAAGTGACCGATGGAGATTTTTTTTTTAATATGGGTCCTGTATTGAGACAGACCGCTGCAGTCACAGCAGTGAAATAGGCTGCATTGTAATCTCTACAGGCAATTGTGCACCGTCAGTTTACGTTAAAGGTGCTTGTTTTTGCCACTGACACGCTCAGGTTGTTATTATAAGTGTCTGACAGTGTAATGTAAAAGGCTCTTTCCTTTACTTCTCGCAGATCTGTTTGTATGTGTGTGTAACCAAGTCTCACTCATGGAGAAATCTCGATCTAAACTTTCCTAGACTTTCCTACATTATCGAAAGTAGTTGTATTTAGCTATGACATTAAAGATCTTTAAGATAACGCAAACATACTGTCTGTACTCCAACACCACAAACGCTTCTTGGCACTCCTCTCTCCAACTCTCACTATCGTTTCCATTGTTGGTTTTCCTGCAATAAGTCACCTCTCATGAGATTTTACGAGACTTCTCCGTGAGCGAGAGTTGATCACAATAATAAACAGACCAGCGTACAGTAAGGAAAAAAAATTTCATTTCTCTGTATGGTCCTTTTTTGTAAAATTGTCAGACACATCCATTCCTACGTGATGTCTTTATCATCATTCTGCTGCAATACAGCAGTTTTTAAAAATTACGATCATCCAGTCACATCCCTCGCTTTATCCAGACATCATCTCATTCCCTCTTCCTCCACTTGCAGTTTTCATACTCATACAACTGAAGTTACATCCAGTAACTACTATTACTATCAGCAGAATGTAACCAGCGGAAACACTGGGTGTTATAGCAACTTCAGTGAAAGAGATTGAGATATTTATTACAGTTGTAGTAATATCTGCTGTCTTGCATTTGATACGTAGCACCCCTCCCTCACTGGAGCAGCTTCAGTTTGCATTCGTCTTCGCTGTCAGTGGCACGGCAGCCTTCACTGTTGATAGGCTATTAGTCGTGACGTGTAACCAGTCAGATAGAGCTGTGGGTGGGACATTGAGCAAAGCTACAGATTCACTGCAGACAGAGAGAAGCACATTTTTCAATAAGTTTATTTGATTTTAAAAAGAATTTTAGTGATATTTAAAAAAAAAAACAAAAACAACCAAATCATGTGTTGGTGCAACAAAGAAAGAAAGTAGCATCAGTGCTACCACTGGAAAAAAATAGTTTGGAGCCCAGCATTGCAGCCTGTTTTGCTGTCGTGACTGCAGCAGTCTCTCTCACTTCTGGACCAATTTCAAAAATTGTTGTCTCCATTTGTCATGTAGACAACGTGGGAAAATAGGATCCAGTTTGAAAAATACCGAAGTTTCCCTTTAAGACATTAATTGCTTGAGTAAAAATAGATTTTTATTTAAGGCTGCAGAGAGTTATTTAGCTCAATATTTATACCATAATCCCATCTAAGGTTTCATTAATTAGATTCACTGCACCCCTAGAAAGCTCAACATTGAGCTGATATGCTGTCCCCCTCCACCACCTCTTAATGATCAGAGCTTTGTGGATGGAGCTCAGGTTGTACTGCTTTTCAGCCATTTCAAAACACCCCCGATTTCTAATGTCACTATTGGTCATAAAAACAATAGGCGTCCTCCTGGTTTAAACCTGTACTAACTGTAAAAGGATCGTAAGTGACACACTACACTCAATCACAAACACTTTAGAGGGAAACAACTTCACAGAGCTGTGAATTTTCCTCAAAGCACAATCTTGTGTTCAGACCAACTGGTGTCCTCCTCTAATGGATATAAGCAGTGTGTGTATAAATATTAAAATTACCAATGTTAAGTGTTAAAAGCCAGTTTGCTTGTGACAAAGGAGGATGTGTCAGAAATCGCTCTTGTAGACCTGGTTGTTGGAATTTACTAGATTTGCCCACGCTCCATCTGCTAGTCAGTCCGTTTCAGAGCAGCGTGATCCTTTTCAGGTTTTCCAGGCAGCTGGCTGCGAGCTGGGACTACTTACCACAGCATTATTTTCACCTTTTCTTTTTTTTTCTCTCCCTTTCTCCCTGTGGTGGGACTGTGGGGGGGATAAGTTGTGCAGGGTACGGGGTTGAATGTTAGTCTTGAGCGTTTGTCAGTGAAATAGCTGGCCATCTCAGTGCTGAAATTTGATGCCTTTAGCGTAGTTATGTGTAATTACACATGAATGTTGTGTGGATGTAAAGACGTCACCACCACCGACTACTTTGTGTGCAATACGCTAGATTGTGCTCATAGGTGAAAATACCACACACAGCTTCTTCATTTGGATTTGCCTTCTGGGATCAAAACCCACTTAAATGTCATTGGCTATAAACAGTAAAAGTGTTTGCTGTGGACGTGTAAAGGAAAGCTTGTGAGACAGAAGGTGTGGTACTCAAACATGAAGGTGATATATGACTGAAAGATGTAAATGGTTTGTTGCTCTGCTGCTATTTTAAACGTGGTGAGCCTGGTCCTGGTGCATAGCTGTCTGTAGCTTTACATACCTGTGACCTCTTGTGTCATGCTGATCAAGTGAAGAGTAGTTTCGAAAATGTATGTAATTACAGTCTTGTCTGTTCAGACTGGGCACCACTACATTGTGGTCTGGACCTGAACTGAGAGACTACCTGGTCCTGTGTCCAATATCTGATATGTTAATGAGAATAAATCATAATCTAGTCTATAAAAGTCTATAGACTGTAGGTGCAGCTATTTCAGTTAATATGGTAATAGGTTCACTCAATCAAGCCAATTAAATTGATATATACTATCAATAGACAGTTTGCTTGAGAGAACAACTACGTAAGATAGTGTGCGATGACAGCATGATGTGAGTGAACAGGTAAAGAAAGGCTCGCACACTGCAGGGCTCCTCTTTAGTGCAATTTATTCACTGAGTGAAATGGCGATGTTTCGAGCTACTGCTCTTCATTAGGTCAACCTGGACCTGATGAAGAGCGGTAGCTCGAAACGTCGAGCTAATCGGCAACCTCTGGGGATTTTACTCAGTGAATAAATTGCACTGAAGAGGAGCCCTGCAGTGCGCAAGCCTTTCTTTACCTGCTCAGCTTTCCACATTTTTGAGCTCAGCACCTGCACAATTTTGTTCGTGGATGTGCGTGCTTTTTGCTGCTTTAGCATGATGTGAGTGACCCTGCTATTTTCTGGCTACAAGCGGTTTCTTAGACTGTTTTCCGTGGTTGAATTTAAAGTCGCACAACACTCCTTGATCATGTTTGGATTAATTTACAGGTTGGAGTCTCTCTCCACTATGAACTATCAACCTTATTAAAGCCAAATACTGTTCCAGGCTCACCTGTGAGCACTTACTAAGCGGCAACCTTTGGGGATGAAAAAGGAAGCAAAGGCAGAAGTGCCAAAAACTGCAATACCTTGAATGGCCACTAGAGGCTGGCTCTAGAAGCAGTTCAATCACAATAGACCCCCATGCTAGAATGCCTGACTTTACAGCAGAAATAAAAATGTTAACAGCCTGGTACAAAAACAGTTTTGATCTCTATAGCTAATTTTAATGTTTACGACGACTGTATGGGGGATGAAGTTTTATACAACTCACCTGTTTACATTTTATTAAGGCTTAAAGTTACGCACATTTAAGGGCAGGGCCGCTTCAGTGATGGGCTGTGAGATCCACCCCTCGCTTCTCCAGAGCACTACTCCCTTGTCCAAATATGATCAATTCTGGCTCTAACAAACCAAGATGGCAACAGCTGGAAATGCCTAACTCAAGGAGGGGAGTCTACAAACCAGCGATGACATCACAGGAGCTACACCTATTGTTTTATACAGTCTACAGTACTATTCGGACGGGATTAGTTTTACATAGGGATGTGGACTAATGTCAGTTTACCACAGGATGTCTGCAATATAAATGTCCAGTTCACTCAGGACAAGAAATCTCCGTAATTCTACCAGAGATAGGAGTGGTAACTCGGTTTGCGCCCTGGCATCACCTCCCTGTTGGCATGTGCGTGCTACGTTGCTTCCTGTAAGCATCAGCTGAAGGATAATAACAATTAATGATTAGCCTAATATGAAATATTGCCCATGATCAGGATTGTGTGCTCACGATTAGCAATATGGATTTATATCAAGCCTACCCAACACAACCACAAGTCTCATAGCTCTGAAAAGTGCTTTTTTCTCAACCTTTTTGATTGGTCTCCCGCATAGGGCTATGTGATCTTTAGAAGAATGTCCACAATTGCAACTGCCGACAACACCAAGTGCTTCTTCAAGCGCCTCCATCATCGGAAAAACGCGGAAAAATGGTTGTAAACAGGACGTGATGAAATATTTACATACATTTTACAGAGGATCGCGTTAGCACAGGATTAATATTACCCGAGGTATTTTCTCCGGACCCTTTTACAGAAGGTAGTCGCCGTAATTTTTACCAACATTATCCGTAATGATTACAGACATGGCACGTTCGGACGGGACTAAAATCCCTGGTAATAATTACTTTACCCCACGTGTCCACATTAAACTAATCCTGTCCGAATAGGGCATGGCACTTACACATGTGCGTAAAAATGGCACTGACTCCATTCAGGCAAACATTCAAGCTACTGGCAGTGCAGTCGCAGGCCCATGTCTCTCACAAAGAAATGCTTTTTATTTATTTAATTCAGAAGATTCTTTATTGTTTTCTTTTACTTGAAATTTAGGTCTTAAGTTCATTGTGCTAGGACCAGTTTTATTTATGGTAAAGATAATTGTTGGTTTTTCCGCACACGTGAGGTACAATTGCATGTATGTATAAAGTAAGTATTGAAAATTGACAGTATTGTTGAAATGATAGGGAAATGCATGTTGCTGACTTTATTTGATGAACGTAAGGGTTGGCTGTAGGACGCATTTAAACACTTTGAGGTTCAGACGTTTTGTTGGGAGAAAATTTTAATAACCAGACTTCTTTAATTTAAGGTCTAGACCCATGTTTAGAATATCGATAAACTGCATCAAAGATTTATTATAATGTAACTGCATATTACACATAACTAAGCTGTTGACGCCAAGTTTACTTTAAAGACTTGGTGTGATCCAAAACTACAAGAAGACAGTCCATCTTTGGCTCAGTAATTACTGTGTGCCTCTTTACAATAACATGAAAGAGCTCCCTGTTAGAAATAGTCTGCACCTTATTAAGATATTTATGTTTGACTGAAGCATACAGGTAATTATGTTTTTAGCCAAGGTTTGCTGGAGGCCTCTACTGTCATTCTAGGATTTTAGGGTTGTTTCTTATCTTGACATGGAAGTCATTTGAAGGGAGGGGTTGATTTGGCATCCAGCCATTTGTGATTTTTCTCTCCAGTGGCACCGAAAATTACCCTAACCCCCCCGTCCCTCCATCTCCTCCCTCACTTCCAACCCCCGTATCCCCCTGAGTACCCATGAGACACGCTGCTCTCATTTTGCCCTGCGTTCTCTCTCTCCCCACTTAGCATGCTAACAATTGATATTCCTATTTAATTTGTATCCATGACGATTACTCCCTCCACACGACGCTTCCAAGATTAGTTTAACAGAGCTCCCATTGGAGGATGCTGACACTGACAGATCTTTCTATACTGTATGTAGAAGGGGGGTATGTTCTGGTGTGTGTGTGTGTGCGCATCTGCATGAGCTGGCACACAGGCATGTGGTTGGAAAACGTACACATGGTTGTCTGATTTGCTGACATGGCACATTCGGTAAGATATGACAAGGGTTGCACTTTCTTTATAATAGCTTTTTTTTAAAATTCTTTTAAATTGTGATGACGTCTTTTAAGAGGTGAGAGAAGGAAGTGGGGAAAAGGCTAAACTTCCATTTAACACGGCACTCCAGAGAGAAAATCATGAGCATGAGCAGTAATGAGATATTTTTGGGTCACTCAACAGGAGGTAGACACACGGGAAGGGATATCCTGATCAAGTTTTTTGCCTTGGATCTCAGTCCAATTCTTTTAATAACGAGTATTTGCCAAAACACAATTCTGAACCCATACTTTTCTTTTTCTACCTGCAAGCTGTAGCTGCATGGTGCAGTCCAATTCACTACAGCACAGTAAGTTTGACAACTGAATTCAAAGATGTGATTAGGTTTAAGGCTTCTCTCGATAGTTTTATATAATATTTTACATTGTGTCCTGTAGAGACGAGTGTCAGTGAGTAGCTGTTGTGGTAGGTAGTATTGGACAGAATTTGGGCAGTCTCTGTTGGTCCCCTGCATAAACAAATGCTTAAATTTGAATGCAGGTTTTTCACTACCCACGGCAGTTTATTTCCTCGTGCTGCGCTGTGGTCCACATGTTAGCCACACTGTTTGTAAGGAATGTGTTGTAGTGCTAATACAAAGCGTACATTGACATCGTGCCAATGCGTTCACATACAAGTAGGATTCTGTATCATCAATTTTCAGATACTTGTGTTAACACACTACCTGGATTTTGACACAGTTATGAAAATGGTAATTGATTGAGACACCTTTTCAGAAGTATGTGAACTTTTTTTGTACAAAATAGAGATGAAATGATGCGGATACAAAAATTTAATTTCATGATTATAGTGAGCGGAACACAACTTGTAGAAAAATCTCCTGCACACTGTCAAACTAAAGTCTAAAAATCTAAAATAATGATTTTAATGCCGCAACATTTCGGCGGCTAGACCTTCATCAGGCGAAAAGCAGTGTGCGGGAGTTTTTTCTACAAGTTGTGTTCTCCTCGTCCCTCTCCTATGCGCCTGTTTGGGAACAGATATGCTATGTTTGCCTTTGTTATGATCATTGCAAGGAAAATTATCGCAGGTCTCGGTGTTATCACGGTATTGTTAAAATGTGCAGAAAATGTTTTTAAAAACACTGTAACATACACTGAAATCACTTCACTGAGTGTTATTTTATATCGGTGGATAAGCAGCCTGTGTTTGAAATGCTTGCTCGAGTGTCTGTGTCACTGGAGATGAGGACCAGGGACCAGTAGCATCACAGGGTTTGCTTAGTCTTCAAACAGTAAGGCTCAAAAATCTCCGGAGCGCTGTCACTACCTTCCGCTATGTTTTCATTGATGCAGAACAAACCTATGTTGCATGCCGCACTTGTGAGACTGTTTGTAACTTACCGTGAGTTTTTTTACAGCACGGTTAATGGTTTTAATAATACTTAAAACATAAAATGGTAATACTAAATGGCTGGAATTTTATTAAGGTTTATCGTGAAACTGTTAACCGTTTCTTCCCTAATATAAAACCCTTTTTGTCATTTAACATATGAAGAGTTTGTTTGATAAAATGGATGAAAGCCATTTTGAATATTTATTTGTGCGTATGAGCTATGTCCATTGATGTTAATTTTATTTTATTTTTCATTTAATTTTTTTGTCTTTTATTTGTAATTTTGGCTACCTGATCTAGTCTGTACAACACCTTGGTCAATGTGGTTAGCTTTTAAATGTGGCATATAAATAAATTTGACTAAACTTGAAATGAATAAACCAACACCAGTTTGACTGATATTCTGTTTCCGGATTGTGCAAAGCAAAACCACAGGTATCTGCCTTTGCAAATGAACTCAGATGCCGAAGTTCGCAAACGAAAGTAAAATGTAACCTAAACACACGCAGCTGTACCAAGACTTTTGACTCAATATAATAGGCTGAATTGGCAAGATTCTCTGTGCTACACATTTTGGTCAGTTTGAAAATAACTCCTCCTATTTATAAATTCATAAATATAGATATAAAATGTTTCACTCAGAGTGACGCACCAGTTTGAACAACACATACACCCCTAAAGTGATAAAAATTGTATCCTGCTTCGCACTTTAATGGAATAATAAAAAACAAGAGCAGTAATCAAGCCCAGTGCTGATTACACAGGGCAGATTAGGACATCACGACTTATGAATTGGAACACTCTTTTCCTGGCAGCCTTCATTTTGTTTATTGCAGTTATTCGCTTAAAAACAGTGTCATTTGTATAGAGCAGAACCATTAGGTGGTTGTGATGCAGAGAGCAGGATCTCCAATCAGTTTGACCTTAAAAATAGGACAAATTTAATGTTCGTAATGCCTGATTTTGCCGTTTTTTAAAATATATTTCTGTTATTGCAATAAATTGTTAGTCTTTAGAGATAAATTAAACCAATTTGTAATCTCAAACAAGCCTTTTAGAAATGTGTTTAATATGACGATCTTGAATGTTGCTAATGACAAATTATTTTGCACTAGTCATTGGGGGGAATTAAATGGAGCACTGACCTTTTCACAAACCCTCAGTTCTGAAAACATAACCATCACATTATTACTAATATGCGTACATACCCAGCTGTGACGCTTGTGACTTATACCTCAAACTGAGACAAAACAACCTCTTATTCAGAGGTTCAAAGTGTCTCGTTGTGCACTCAAATTGGCTCCAGTAGCCTGCCGCTTACAGATAGAGTAGCTGTTGATTACATATCATAATGAGAGGTTGTAGCTGTTTTTTTAATTGGCTGGCATGTCCGTGCATTCAGCGATTTATCTTAGTATGTAGAATGCATGGTAATTCTAGTCCCTTGGGAGTAATCATTAATACAGTAGGGCTATTATTGTACCCTATGTAGGACGTCCATTAAAGCACCATGAAAATTAAATGTGCCAGACGTAGAATGGAAGTAGATCTTACTTACATAGTTATTTCCCTTACTGTAATTTTGGAGTAATAGCATAAAAAGCGTATTTAATGTGTTGCATATTCTCTACACCATTGGTTTTGTCCAAAGCTTCAGTAAACAAAGCCAGTTGTATTTGGATTTTACCGGGATGTGATATACATCACGGCCCCTAATGATTACGCAAACAGCCCTCAGGCTATGTCTGCTCAGGATACCAAACATGACTCATGCACATTCATGATTAGATATTTGTTTGTGCTGTCTTAAATTACAGAGCCATTATCATATAATAAGTAATGTCTGCTCTCTGATTTGAATTTCAACGCGAGCTTGTTCAGTTAGACACTAATGAGTCGTCATCCCTCCGGGGACTATAAATGATAAAGGTATTTGTTCTGCGTTCTGAAGATGAACACACACATCTCAGTTTTAGTGAACGTGCGACAGTAAATTTTGAATCACTGTAACCCTGTCGCACCATACATGGACGTAGTCATTTATTTATGGATGATTAATTCCATATTGCCTCTTCATTTTAATACCCAGTCTCTTTACCTGAGTTATTCAGATTGGACTGCCTCCATTTTTAAACTCCACATGCTACCAGTATTGTACACCCCCCACCACCACCCTTCTGCTTTGCCCAGTGCCTTGAGTGCCTCCATTAAAAATCAGTGACAGCTGTGACTATATTTAACTAATTCATGACCGTACTGCCGACCCCCCCTCCTGAGGCAAACCCAGGCACTTTTTCTTGTCTTGTTCTTTTTCACTGCCTCTGTTTATTTGTTTGTGTCTCTTCCTCACCCTAGGGGTCGCACCAGAGGGAGGGTTGTTGTGGATGAGGAGGACAGCATGGATGGGACTGAGATAACAGAGTCCATTGGCCCTCAGGACACAGGTGAGACGTTGCAATCCCCTTTTTTGATCCATTATGTACACGCCGGTTACATCGGGGAGTGATATAAGACTTGAACTTGCACATCCAGTCAGCCTCATGCAGAGAGTGCTTCAAAAGGGTATTTCACTCAAGGTAGAAGAGGAGTCTCCCTCTCCTGGAGAAGGATGGATGAGAGCATTTCCTTGGCACCCCATGCTTCTACTTCAGGGCTATAATTGAAAGGGTTTAGCTTGAGCTGTGAAGCTGCAGTGGGTGTGTATTTTTTTTTTCTTCCCCTTACTGCTTCCATCTCTCCTCCTGCTTCGAGATTGGCATTGAGGTGCAGTGGGAAAGAGCCCTAGGCTAATGCCCTCTAAAAGCTTTTTAAAATCCCATCAGTCTCTCCAGACCCATTTATGTGCTTTTTTATGTGTGTACATCACATCATGTGACCAAGCCTCCCATTCTCATACATCTCAGTGCTGCCCTGTTGCTGTGCTGGAGATATCGGGGAATGAAATTCTGCCAGTAGCTAGCTTTTCTTTTATTAGCCATGGTTTTACGTTACAGAGGCATTAGGCAATTATTAGGAATTTTAAAACATTCCAACAGTGTCATTTTCTTTTTGGCATGGTTGTTGCTCTTATTTGTGTTATGGAAAAAAAAACCAGAGCATGCACTTTTCAGTCTACTTCCATGTCCACTAGTGGTTCCCTCGGTGGCTCTGTCTGCCTCCAGGCGCCACAATGAAATGTACGGTTTCTTTACAGTCTTGTCCCTAAAGGGATTTGTGTGCAGCATTGTATATCTGTGCTTTGAAAAAGTCAAGATATGGGCTTAAAATCCCCTGCGTAATCTTGTTTTGTGTCACTTGCACAATGTAACTTAAATACTTTATGCAAACACCTTTTAAAAACATTTCAAATATAATTGAAGCTATCATAAATCACATACTTAAACACAGGTTTACTTTGAAAATTGTCTCAAAGTGACAGATTAAATGCTAATCATAACAGTGAGAGGTTATAGTTGAATGTTACAGAAACAAAGGTGAAGACTGTAAGATGTCTTCCACAGGTGCATTCAGTTTTGAGGAGGGAATGAGTTCGATTTTTGTCCTTGTGTAATTCCATTGGATGACACCGAATCATTGCGGTATTAGCCTAATTACATCTCAATGAAATGTTAATAAAAATTCTGCATGGCCCACAGTCTCAGTGAGAGGTACTTTTGGGAGTTGTTATGTATGATTAGCACAGTGAATTGAGCCCTTTTTTTTGTAATTTAGATCAAAAGCACTCATGATAGCAACACTATTGAGTTTAGTTGTGTTGCAGGCAAAATTCTCCCCATTAATATTAACCCCCACTTCTTGAGACATTTTGGCATCCGTGATTCTTGTTATTTTCCCTGCCTCCATTGTTATTGCTATTCTGTACAAGAGCTTGATGCTCCCAGAAGGTTTACAGTAATCAGTGCTTGAGCATATGGTCCCCATATTTTACCATCCATCTCACTAATAAAGGCTGTGTTTTTGACCTGGAGGAAGCTGACTAGAATGCAGTCGGCCTGCCCTATGACAGCTTGTACCTGTCAGAAGCTGCATGCTGATTTTACAGTCATAATTGGCAATGAATTGAGGAGCAGCGAAAAGCAAAGAGGCCAGTGTTGCAGTGCTCATAAATGCTCTGGAGGGATTTAAGCACACAGTATGTAGTTTCTACTACTAGGGGTCTCTCTGTCAAAATAACAACAAAAAAGGGACATTGATGACGTGAAGTAGTGCCGTGGGATCATGGAAGTTGTCTTAGTCTTAAACAACCATATAGAACCATATATAACATTTCTATTTGACGTGACTCTGGCAGAAATTATGTTCATGGATTCAAGTGTTTAGTCACTGTGTTTATGTCATTTCATTCTAGTGAAATGGCTGCAAACGTGCTAACTTGCCATAAACATTGGATATGTCGACTACCCATACTCTGCACAACCACTGTAGCTAACGTCATGGGGCAAATTCAATCGCGTAGCATCCCTTAGCTATAAAAAAAAAAGTCACACGATAGCACAAACTAACTAACCGAGCGAGGCAGCGGCACACCAGTACCTCCCGTGTCCTGTGAGGTAAAATTAGTTTCTGTCAAAGGAGTCTGTAGGCTTTGAAAAGAGCAAAGTATGGCTTCAGCAGGGCAGCAGCAACCTAAAAAAAGCTCACCACAGTTTCACACTGGTCCTACTATGACTTTGAAATGATTCCAGAAAATCAATACAAAGAATCTGATTGTTTCAGTTTCACTTTAATTGTACATTATATTTAGAATATTTTCACTGCTGTTCCTCGCTCTTAGATGGCCCTTTTATTCAGGGAACTGAAGCCATTATCCAGGCTCTCTTCAAAGCCACCAGACTCCATTACAGTAATTTTACCTTCCATCACAAGGAGTGTCCGGTCTACATCTGCATCACTCGGTTAGTTTGTGCTATTGTGTGACTTTGGTAAATCTGAACTAACACTTTAAAACACCGAAGTCATGCAATAACGTAATAACATTGTTGTTATTACATTATACATCAGCTCAGTGGCGGGCATGAGACACTTGACATAGTAGCACACGATAGTAAGCTGGACAGATATTGGAATATTATATCCATAAATTATGTCTCTGCAGGAATATTGTGTTGCAAAATGGCATGCAGTTAATGACAACAATGCTGTGTGGCAGAAAAAAATTCTGTGACACTATATGACTGACAATAAAAAAAAAAAGTTAGAGCAGCTACGGGGGTAAAGGGGATATGACGCCATTGACAGGCGACCAAATGAAATGCTTGCTTTCTTCAGTGAAATTACAGATTTCTCTTGATTTGAACATTGTAGGAAACATTTGGGAATACAAAAGTCTGGTCACTTGTAGACATTTTAATGGTTAAATGTTGCATAATGTATCCGAAATGCTTAGTCGTTTCTTACTAATTAACTGATCATTTAATGTTTTTGTTACCATCAGAAACACCAATCCAGCCAGTGGAAACTGTGGAAGTGGTGGCCACTGAGGTGCCAGAGGAGGACAAGCCCTCTTCCCCTCTGGCCCAGAGCCCTCCAGCCGAGAATCCAGCAGGACCATCTGTCCCAGCAAGTAGAGAAGTCAAAAGCAGGTTAGAAACACTAAACTTCCCCCGAACCACAACTTTTAGAGAAATGAAGACCCTTGTGCTTTTGTAAATGTTTATATGAATGTATACATGCACCAGCATTAGTATGCAATGGTGCATATGTGTGTCGCAATGTGACATGCTGTTTGCCTTGCTGTGTACACATGCGTAGATGAATTGAAATGGAGTCATCAGCTGTTAGAGGCAGCACTCTCTTCCCAGGTGTCACTGTGTTAAAGGTTGTAATCAATCTCCTGGCCTGTCTCTGCTATCGATGTTAGTGATGGAGGGCAGAGCAGCAGCATCTCCTGGGATCTTATTAACAAGGCCCTCTCATCCCCTAAAAATGTGATAAATATTTACCGCCTGTTTTAGTTCTTAACTTTTCAGCTCTTGGCTGCTGTTCTCTCTTTTGTCTCTTTACCACTCTGTCTCTAAAACACCTTTCTCACATTCAGTCCGCAACACTTGCATGTCCAGTTATTCTTCAAAGCTATGTAATATTATCGATTGTGGCAAAAATCATAATCACGATTATTTGTGGTCAATATTAAGATCACGATTATTTAACATGATTACTCATTGACTTTGTGAACACCATGCATTCATTGAACTTTAAAAAACTCGCCTTTTAAACATTGGATCTTGAAGTTTAAATATATTTCAACAGTAGGCGGCTCATTGGTCATAATTCTTACTGTAACAGTGATGGTACTAAAATGCTGGCATATTGTCAGTTGGAAGAATAAATAATACAAATGTCAGTGATGTAATTCTCCATCATAAGACTCAGACCTGTTGATATCTCCTGGACTGTAGCTTGTGCTGGTTTATACAGAGCAGAACTGACTTAACAAAATTCATGTGTGAAGGCCCATTGTAGAGAAGCTCAAGCACTTTAACTATATGCTTTAATTTGGTATTCTCTAAGACATACAGTCTATGGAAGTGTGATCCTATTTCCATAGTGAGTAACACTCCATAGCATTAGTTATTACCTTGGCACGGTCCAAATCTGCAGTGGAATGCTGCCTAAATGCTGCACGGAGAAGGACTTGCCTTCCAGTCGGTTTTTGTCTCATTCCGCCAGACGATACGCTCGGGTGATGCTGTCGTAAATGAAATGCTAGCAGCCGTCCTCGCTAAATCTATGAAGAAAGTCGCCAAGTTGGCAACATTGAGTGCACTGCTGTAAAGGAAGTGGATGCACTGGATTTATAAAGACAAAACGAGAGCTTAGTTACGAAATGGAATGCGGCATCTTATTTTCATAGTCGTTGGAAGCCAATATCACAACTGAAAATAAAATTCGATTAACTGTGCAGCCCTAGCAGTATTTATAAAAGTGAAAATTTCTGCCAACTATCACACTGAAGGTTACAGGTTAAGGTGTGTGTGTGAGAAAGGGTCTGGCCTGCTACTTGCAAAGCATTGTGGATTTCCTAAGTGGTTAATTATCTAAGTGAATGTGTGTGTAGAGACGGCGTGTGTGCC
Source organism: Epinephelus fuscoguttatus (assembly GCF_011397635.1). Classification (NCBI taxonomy): domain Eukaryota; kingdom Metazoa; phylum Chordata; class Actinopteri; order Perciformes; family Serranidae; genus Epinephelus; species Epinephelus fuscoguttatus. Next base: position 34,566,591 of record NC_064766.1, read on the forward strand.
CGCCTCCCAAATGTATGCATTATATGTTCATACCGGTAAGTATGTTGCTGCCCAGACAATCCCACTGCCAGAAGAGGGAGGCCTTAATTCATGGTGACATACGTGGCACTGTATTAAGTCACAGTAGGTATATATAATTAAACAGCCCCCTACCACCCATTTTCTTTGTTTCAGCGAGCGTCTCTGTGCCTTCTGTTACTGCGGTGGCCGTAGCCTGCTGGGTCAGGGGGAACTGCAAGCATTCAGCACCACGCCTCTGCTCGAAGCACTCTTCAGCCGCATGGGTGGAGGAGGCTCACCGAGTGAAAGCAGTGATGGTGATAAAACCACTCAGCCAAAAATGGCCGGAGAGACCACCTCAGGACAGAGGGAAAAGACGAAGTAAGTAGGCCTGGCTTGTCACAAACGGCTTGGCTGTCAGTGTTTGCCAGGATTGTAAAGTAAAGAGCCCCTGTTGTACGTTAATGTAGGGTGACCATATTTTGATTTCCAAAAAAGAGGACATTCGGCCCGCCACGACATACCCTACTTAAACGATACTCGCAGTTTACTCAAAGATGCCTTATAATTTTAATATATTTAAAATTTATATGTATGGATAGAAACTGCAGTTATATTACAAAATAATATCTCTCAAAGACAGAAATTCAGATAGGCCCCAATAGGGACACATACACACACTAGAGTGTGGCGATCCGAGCCCAACAGTACCCGACAGGTCGGGCAGGGTTTGGTCAGAAATGTAGCTATAAATTGCATTCGGGCTCGGGTCGGATTCGGTCAGCTTTCAGTGAAAATGTAGTGTAAAAATAAATAAAATCCTATTGTCTGTCCTGTTTATTGCTTGGGCACTGTTATTTACGTGACAACACCTGAACATAACACACACACACACACACACACATTGGCTGTTTGTTTCTACCTCTCTCCTCGCTGGAAGTCTCGGACGTCCAGCCGCCCGCCTCCGCCTTGGTTAAACGCTGAAAATAAAATAAAAAAGTGAGACAGGTTTTTCCTATTTTATCTTATTTTGTTCTATTTCTCCCTTTCCTCTCGCTGGAAGCGTCGGACCTCCTGCCTCCCGCTCCCGTCTCAAACATGGAGGTCTCCCTCTCCGTTGAGCACACCAGCACACAAACTCAGTGCTTTGGTCATCAAATAATGTCGGGCTCGGTTCGGGTTCGGACAGAAATATGCAGCCCGTGCCACACTCTAACGCACACACACACACACACACACACACACAATCACACTAGGGTTGTGCCAATGGGCGATCCGATCGCCCATCGGCGATAGAAGGGTTGTTTCACGATGTCTTTTTTAAATGACGATGCAATCGCGAGATGTGGGGGGGTGGGGAGGGAGTATGCTGACAAGATCGACGCTGAACGAGGCTGAGTGAGAGGAGACAGAGGGAGGCTGCTTAGTGAGAGAGCGGAGGGTGGGGGGGATCAATGCCTCCACCCGCTCGACACAAGCATACTCGGGCATACTATAAGTGGAGCGGACTCCGCGAGGAATGTCTGCAGTCATTCGGGCTTTCATAGTTGAGAGCACTTCCGCGTTGTAGTTTCCGTGAAAAATCCCCGCGATGTGAAAAATACATGCTGAGCAGTCACTGGTGCGTGGAGCGGAGTCCGCGCGGTCGTAAAATCTGAGCTTTGCGCGCACAGGGCTTGCGGACGTCCGCTTTGAGTCCGCACGGACCTCTGCGGAATCCGTTCCGCGTATGTTCCGTCCGAGTATGTTAGGGCCTTAATGCGCATGTCACGGAGTAGTGAACAAACCAAACAACACAATGTCAGGAGAAATTGAATTGAATTGCCGTCTATGTAAAGTCAACTTGCTAATTAAGGAGCCATTACATGTTCAAGAGTTTTATAAAGCTGCTCAAACGGCAAACAGAGGCTATGAGTGAACGTTTCAGCGGCGACGCGTAATGGACCCCATCTTTGTGAAAGTTAATTCTTTAGTTTTAGGTGAAATTACCCTTTACCCTTTCCTTAGAAAGCAGTATTGACACTCAGTGGATTATGGTGGTGAAGGAGAGCAATGGTGATGGTCAGTAATGGTCACACCTCTTCATATATATTTACCTGTGCACTAACTCATTTACACAAAGTAGCATGCACACAAAACAAAACCACAGACCTCACAAGCTGAAGGGCCTCTCTCAGATAGCAGGTTGTGTTGTCACTCCACATTTAAAGACTGAATTATCAGACGTGGCCTCAGGCCCAAGAATGTCACATCAGGTGAAGGGTTCACGTGAACCTTTCTTGTGTTTATGGGCGCTACATATTTGTGCACCGCTGCAACAAAAGACCCTCCTCGGACTCTTTTGGACAACTGCCTAATTTGTTTTGGTCCTTTTGGAGCCAGTTGTGAGTCTCTCCGGGTTCCCAGTGACGTAATGGGCAGTGGGAGCAGTATGGGTCTGGCTGCATGCCAAGCCAACCAGTAGCTGTTGTGTTGCTGCTGTGTGATTGGCCACTGGGACCAGTCCTTGGTTGTGCCACACTGAGGCGCAGGAGGAGAAATTACACATTGATTTGTCAGAGAGGCAGAGGTGGTGGACAAAGGGCACAACTGGAAATGTGAGGAGGCTGGGGATAATGTGGTAATTGGTGATGAAACTTTGGTTGTAAACAATGAGCTGTCATGAGTGTGCCATCATGCTTCCAGAAACCAGTCTAGATTTTGGCCGTTGGTTTGTTTACTGGAACTAAGGTCCTTTTTAAATGCTAATGCTCCCTCTCAACATTTTCCGCATGCTATGCAGCTCACTAGTTCAAGCCAGGGACTCAGGGAAACGCATCCTTTTCAACAGATTTTATGAGACAGAACAGCCAGCCTCTTGTGCACACGCCAAACAAGATGGCCCTCTTCCTCCTCCTACTCTCCCTCCTCCCCCACAGCTTTTTATTTGCTCTCTAGCATTTTTCCCCCAGCTCATTCTCTCTTGTCTTCATCTCTCTGCTTTTGTAAAAACTGCACATCGTCCTCTACCCTAATGTCTCTGCTCTCGATTCATTCCTAAATTCACTCAGGCTGTCCTCTTCCTGTGTAGCATATCTTTTAGCTGTCCTCTTTTAAAAAAAACTTGTGCTGACCCGCTTTTTTGCAAACCTCTTCCTTTGTTCCAGTGGGTCTGAAAGCTGCGAGGAAGAACCAGACCCAGCCAGTCGATTTTGGGATGAACTTTCTCATGTCGGCCTTCCACAAAATCTTAACGTCCAGTCTCTCTTCGAGTCAGGTAAGACAAGTAGACTGAACATTTTTACTCCTTTTTACAAAGCATTGTTGGCACTTCTAATGGAGAGTTACCATTTATTCATGAATGCTCAGTATGAAGCAGAATCTGCACCAGACAATGATTAGATTGTGACCTTTACCTATGTTCTCATCACATCCTTTATGTCTCGAAATTTCAGGGCAATGCTGGGCACATCAGAGTTGTGCCTTGTGGTCCGAAGGTGTTTGTGAGGGCGAGGGACAATCTCTGCTTAATGTGGACAGAGCCATTGACTCAGGGAGCACAAAGGTGAGTCAAGGGAGAACATCCATGGACTAATAGGTGTTAACACCATCTTAATGTGCTGGGGCAGCAGGGAGGGACTGCTTCAGTGAGGCACAGCAAAGCTGATGGATCAGACTGGCTGGTAAAGGTCGGCCCGGCAGCGTGGATCTCTCAGCTGTGAAATGGAAAAGGTCACGCCACTCAACGGGGCTGAGCTCTCATGGCAGCTTAGCTCCTAGTGTTAGCAGTGGCACAGCTCACAGCTCTCCGATTGCATTTGCAGCCCATTGGTCGCGTAGCCCATCAGCAAGACCTGCACTTGATCTCCAGAGTGGCTATTAGTGCACACTCATGGGACTGAGAGGAATTGGGAATGGATGAGGTTCTGTCATGAATGTGACCATCAGGGGGTTAAAACAGGGGTCGTCTTCAAGCTGAGAAACCACATAACTATTTTTCCCAAAGAGACATTAAAAGATGAAGTCCTTACATAAGCTACGTCAGTCATAAAAAAATGTCAAGGACTTGTTGATGAAATGAATTAATTTTAGTTGCAGATAAAGACATTTCAGACATATTTTTCTCTTTCTCTGCAGCACTGTGCATACTGTAAGCGCCTTGGAGCATCCGTTAAGTGCTGTGCTGAAGGATGTGCTCAACTCTACCATTTCCCCTGTGCGGGGGCAGCTGGGACCTTTCAGGATATCAGGAGTCTCTCGCTCCTCTGCCCAGAACACATTGAACTGGCCATTCACAAATGCAAGTGTTGAGTAGTATTAAATACAGACATCTACAGTAAAATGGTTTACTTAAAGGGGACCTATTATGCTTTGCCTTATTTTCTGTCATGTGTGTAATGTTACAGTGTCAGATGTTCATGTTAACTAGTTTTAGATAATGAGGTGAACGAATGTGAAAGTAATTCCCGTGAGCAAAAAAACTTTTTTTTTTTTTCTTCTACTTTTAAGCTTGTGGGGGAATTCTTTGTATGGTCATCTGCTTCAGGCACCTTACTGCAAGTTTTTACATTATGTACTGGGGTAGGAATCACCAGAGGATCCATGATATGATATTATCGATACGATATGATATGCTGAGTTTTGCGATAAAATATATTGCGGCTTATTTCCCTTTTTCAAATGTAAATTATGTCCCCAAAGGAAAACTTTGTCAACATCTGTTTTATCTAAGAAGACAAAGTTCTCAGTCTGTTCATCTCACTTCAGACATTTTTTTTGTGGCAGAAAAATGTGTCCAGTGGACTAAAAAAAGCAATGGATTTTATATTATTTAAGTAAGTTACCTAAAGTTTAATCCATATTTGTCATATTGATAATTCATATAATAAAAAATGAATACGTAGCGCTGTGTGACAATTAGGGGTGTAACGATACATCAATCCACATCGATACATCGATTCATTGATTAACAATCTGATTATATCGATGCAAAATGAAAACATCGATCCATAGCAAGCGCGCCTCCGCTCAAACAACAAACAGAGCTCAGAAATAAAATGGTCAAATCATATTCTAGTTGTTTTTGTGAGTTGATGTAAATGATTGTGTTAGATGGGCATATGATATCGCGTCATATCGATTGCAGGCTCCTGAATCGAATCGAATCAAAATCGTATTGTGACAGACTTTGTGATATCGGCAAACATCGTATCGTCATCCAAACAAATCGATATAATATCGTATCGTGATGAAGCTGGTGATTTACACCCCTAGTGACGATACGATATTGCCGATATTGCCACACAAAAATACTGCGATACTATGCTGTATCGATCCCCCACCCACCCCCCCCACCCCATTATGTAGCCTACACTGCTACGTATAGCTACATGCTAACGTGAGGGAAACATGTAATCGTGGTTGCCGTTGTTGTTAATTTTTTACCAGATTTTGCATCATATTCTGTCTGGAACATGTCCGGCTATGAAGATTTTGATTCAGAAGCTTTCATTGGTGATTTTTTTTTTACAGTAAAAAGTGCCGCTATACCTCGTCAGCCATTCCCCCAGCTGCATGTAAACACGTTTTAGTAGAAACCCGAAATACAAGCATGAATGTGAAGTATGTGTAACAGGTCCTCTTCAAGTGAAAATTAGAAATTTGATGAAATGGAATTGAATAAACTGCTGTTTTCCTGACTGGAATTCTTTATTTTTTCTGCCCGTAGTTGTAGATGATGTAAATTGCGCACTATGTGATAGTCCAGGGGACCTACTGGACCAGCTCTTCTGCACCAGTTGTGGTCAGCATTATCATGGGATGTGCCTGGACATGGCCGTGACCCCTCTGAGGAGGGCAGGTTGGCAGTGCCCTGAGTGCAAAATCTGCCAGACATGCAAGTAAGTCACCTTCCTATCCGTCTAAATAACACATCTCACACTGAATGTTTTTGTGCTGTCTATCTTTTCTTTCTCTTTTCCGTTTACTAATTCTCCACGTAGCTACCAGGCATGGTGCTTACTGCTAGTTTGTTTACCTCTGTGGTTTGTGAGGAGCTAACTGGATGTTGTACCCTGAAGCTCAGTCTTGTAACTTCTGACCTTATTTAAACAGCACAGGAGCTCTGCTAGCAACCAGGACTGTTTGCCTTAGGTGAACACTGTCCATTGAGCTTTGTGCGCCATATTTACATAGCAATTCTAGTACCATGTTATTACTGCACTGCATGGTGTTTTCAAGATGAGTTTATCATCACAAACTGTAATGGACGGGATGGTTTCAGATTTTCTGATTCCTTTGAATTGTTTAATTTTGACAACACAAATTTATAGAAGTAAAAGATAATTGAAATTCAGCCAGTGTGAGCAACAGCAAAAGGCCATTTATGAGTCTCTCTCATTTTTTATTAACCTTTTTTTTTTTTTTTTTTTGCCTTACTCATTGCCAACCTTACAATTAGAGATGTAGCACCCACACACACTGTGACGCACAGCTATACGCCCAGAGCTACTGTGTATCAGCTGGGCTAATGTTTTTGCATACTATAATTTGTGCAGGAGCGGGCATTAGTGTTGCATTTACCATTCTGATGCACAGCAATCAGTAGTCCCTTTATTAATTCTGTAAACAAGCTACATTCACCACCTTTAGTAAGTGTAAACACACAAGCATATATGTGTATAATATATATAAACAAAACCTTACTACCTCAATGTATAAGGTCACTTAATGTTCCTCACAGGTTAAATGTTTTAGCACTGGATGAAGCATATTCAAAATAACTTGTTGCATGTCCTCGCCTACAAGGGATAGTCAGTGTGCTCAGCCAGTCTTCTAGCTGGTCTGGAAAAAAAATATTTTTATTGTGAACGACTGTTGTATTTTTGGAAGTGTATTTTAATAAAATAAATAAAATTATTAAGAGTTGACCAAAAATGTGCACTAAAATTAAAACACATAGTTCTTCCTCCCTTTTTTTTTGGAATAAATAAATAAATAAATAAATAAAAATAAGAACAGAGAGCTCCTAATAATGTTGGCAGCAGGAGGCTGGTTCTCTCTTCTGATTCTTGCATGCATTCATTTATTAACACGACAACAAATGGAATTGATATTTGCCATAAAACTGAGATCCAGTATGAAAAGGAATAACACATCAGTTCAAACAAGGGATGAAACAGTCTAAAAAAATAAAAAAAAATACACTTGTGCTTTAACCTGGCCTGGAGAATAAATGGAGTCAAATAATCGAAGTTCTCAGTAGAGAACTAAAGCAAAAAAAATAATTCATCTTTTAAAGATGGTTGTTCCAAAAAGAGAAACAAGGCAGCTATGATAATCCATGTGACCACTGTACATAAAATCCTGCCAAACCTTTTGCAGTTTATGTTGCACATCAAAGTCCTATGCTGTCCCTTTTCATTCAACCTTCTCTCTGTCTTTGTAGGAATCCAGGAGAGGACACTAAAATGCTGGTGTGTGACATGTGTGACAAAGGATACCATACCTTCTGTCTGCAACCTGCTATAGACACTCTTCCAACCAATGGATGGAGATGTAAGGTAGGAAAGACCTCATGTGGCTGGATGGCTTATTTAAAGTCCCCCTCCAGACATTATTTAAAGTATGATATTTATGATAATATTTTGTTTAATATGGTTTTCCAACATAATAGTCGTAAAAAAAAAAAGCCTCTAATTTTGGATCGGGTTTCTGCCCCAGTCACCACTGCTGCTTCTGGAAGGTTTCGCTGTTGCTTTCTCCAGCCGCACTTGCACTAGGCTGAGCGGTGTAAGAGCACTGCGCATCAGGGCTATTACATACATACCTGACGGTCAGGTATTGGTCAATGTTGGGCTGCTGGTGAGCATTTGTCGTGTTAGTTTTTGCAATGTGTCTGTCACCGTTAGCACAAGTTGGCAATAGTCGGCCCTTTTAGGCTTTTTTTTTTCCAGCTGATTCAGCATTTTGAATAAGCTGTGGTATTTAGAGTTACTTCCTCTCATGCAGGTGCAGAACATTCACGCTCGTTGGTTGTCAGCTGTGGTCTTTGTGGTGTGTTCAAGTCCAACTTTTTGATCGAAACACAGGTGATGTGAGGTGGCAGCCTTCATCGTCACTAGTCCTTTGATGTCAGTTTGGTGGGTCTTGGCCTTCAAGCTGGCTGGCGCTCACACTCATATAAGGAGTCTGTTGTGCACCAAAATCTCAGATAGCAGATGAATCAGAATGGAAAGAGCAGTTAGCATCTTTTATTTGTTTATGCTGTTTGTTAGCTTGTTAGCTGGTAGGCTAACTGGCAGTGGCTGACACAGCATTAGTGTTTGTGAATCATTCAGTATATCTGCTGCATTTGGATTTTTAGTGTGTAGCTTTTGGATGTGAACCTGAACTTTGAGCTTCCTTCCTCTGTCATATTTGCTGCCCTGCGGTGGAGGTGTCAGGCATATTTAAAGTTCTGTCCCCCATTGATATGTTTCCCGTATTAGACAGCAATTGGGTTTTGTATTAGTAACATACATAATCTAGTTTCCCCGACGGAAGGTTGAACCACAGATTTTAAGGAAATGCACAAACATCGCCCCCCTATGTGAAATTATTTCAAGATATTCCACTATTGAAGCGCCAACCTATTGTTTCCACCAGGTATATATTTACAGCAAACTGCAACACAAAGTTCCCACTGTGGACATTAGTATTCAAGATATAAATCATTGCTGTCTACCACGTATAAAAATATGACTTTTTGGTGGTTTGTATTTGCACGTCCTGTGGTTAAGAAATGACTCACACCAGCTGATCTTTGAAAAGTTTCAGTTCAGTCTCTTTGCGGTTAAGATAACATGGTGTGTATGTGTGTGTGCATGCATGTGCTTGTTAATCACACGCATCCCTCAGTGCAGCCCCGCCTGCCATCCTCCAGCGGCGTAAATGTTGTGCTTGTCACTCATATGGCGGGTTAACACACCAACCAGTTCTCTGCAGCGGCTGGAGGAGGCTGCAGTAATAGAGCCAGCAGGTGATGGAAGGTCTTTACACTTGGCTTCTCTGTCTGACTCAGCACAGGAGGAACACAACCCACACACATCCTTGGCACTCGCTTCTCTTGGGCGCCCGCCTCCAACCCGTCCCCTCTCACGTGGTAGTTTTGTTCTGAGTGCAATCGTCTGACTGAAGTAGATATCAATGAAGAATTAGTCCATTGTTCCAGTTTCAGTGCTCCGTCATGTTCCTCTATCATGTACGAGCACCAGAATGGCAGGCCGCGCTTGAGACAAAAGCTTTCTCAAGCTGAGTGGCTAGCTAATCGACTACGCTGCAAAGTCACTGTATTGGAAAAAAATAAGGGCTTCATGAAGAAGCTTTGTGGTCATGTCTTGTTGAAAATAAGAACAAATGGAGACAACGATCGCTCTGTGGAATCACATTCAGGGAATTTCTTAAAATTTGGCACAAACTTCCACTTGGATGAACTGATTAGTTTGGTGGTCAAAGGTCACTGTGACCTCACACAACATGTTTTTGGCTATAATTTAAGAATTCATACGCTAATTGTGACAAAAGTCACATAAACGTTCAATAGAATGAAATAATGAAGTGATGACATTTTATATCCAAAAGGTCAGCTTGATTGAAAGATAATTTTTTGGGCAGTTTTGCCTTTTAATTGACAGGAAAGTCAAGCGTGAAGTGGGGAGAGAGAGCGAATGACATGCAGCAAAGGGCCACAGGCTGGAGTTGAACCCGGGGGCTGCGGCAACACCCTTTTACATGGGGCGTCTGCTCTATCCGCTAAGCAACCGACGCCCCAATTGTGACATTTTAATGTTCCTCATATTGGGTGCCCGTCATGAAACTGTGGTGACTGTTTAGATTTTCTTTGCTGCCATGTTGAAGGAGGATCATTGTTCTAGAATTTATAGTTTCTTTGCAGCAACACAGCACTGTGGTGCAGTGGTTAGCATTGTCGCATCACAGTAAGAGGGTTGCTGGTTCAAACCTGGGGTGGGGGGTTTGAGAGGTGAGGGACTGCCAAGTTTGTATAGGTTTTCACTGGATACTCTGGCTTCCTCCCACAGTCCAAAGACCTAGAGATAAGGTTAAATGGTGACTCTAAATTGGTTGTTGGTGTGAATGTGAGTGTGAATGGTTGTCTGTCTCTATGTGTCACCCCTGTGATAGTCTGGTGACCTGTCCAGGGCTGGGATAGGCTCCAAAGCCAAGAAGCCAAGAACTGTTTTTCGACCACAGAAACATTATTTTTTAAAGGCTAAATGTCAGCAAATATGGGTCGAAGGAGAATATTTCATTAGATAAAAACATGTTGTGAATTTTGTAAATGATTACATCTATCTATCTCAATACATTTTGCTTGCTCTGGAGTTACTAGACATGTTTGGATCACACATATCAGAAACATTCCTACCCAGCCACCACTAGTCTACAACTAGTATAATACTAATAATGTTAGTGTAGCCTAATATTTATCTGCAACTGTGCAGAAATACCGGGTTTGAACTGAATCAATAGCCATGCCAAAAAAGCAGCGCAGCATTTAAATGTTGATTCAGATTTTGAATGCCAACGATATGAATGAAGCTTTGAAGATTCAAACTGTTCGGCACCGTCCTAATATTTATGCATTCATAACAGGCCTGCTTAGAGTATTAAGCTTAAAGTAGCCCTTCTTTAAAATCTATATACTAATTTAATAGTTTTAAAGCTGAATATGCTCGATAACTCAAAAGATTTTCTTCTTTAGGATTTTATACCGTCTTATGATTTTTTTGTGTGTGTGACAGTAATCTCTGTGCAGTTGTGGGCAAGAAGGTTTTGTCAAATTTGGGAAGCCTCTTTCCATTCCTAGCATGAGCAAAATACTGAAGTCTGAATGCAGTTTTAAATGAACAGCTGCACTTCAGAGGCATGCTGCTGAAATAGAAGCCAAATGGCCACTTTTTTTTTTTTTTTTTTTTTTTTTAAAACTCAAAGCAGCACTGCTTGCTGGTGCACGCTGTCAGTGTGGATATTTCATCAAAAAATCTGGCTGCCATTTATTTGCTTGTGCCACTCTGTCGTTCTGTCGCTCACAACACTGTGCTCACTGTTCCAATCATTTTTGAAAAGCAGTGGGACTTTTGTCTGCACGCAATACCCAGAAAATAAAAGATAGAAAATGGAGTGGGCTTTATATAGCTTACACTAATCCATTCAAAAAATATATAAAAAAAATCCAAAAATGTTTGAGACAAAGCAGGAAATAAAAAGTTCATAGATTTGCTCCATGTTTTGATTATTGGCAAATTGCTCTGATTTTAAGTGTCAGCCATTTGTAGCACTACTTGGCAGCATGCTGCAGCCAGTCATGCAGCTTTGTAGCCAGAACCTACCTTATTTGATGCCAGTGTTTTAAAAGTTTTATTCTTTTTGGCAGTTATTAAAAACTGTTTAGTGTAAATGATCCGGCTGATTAGAAAATTGCCTTGAAAACCCATTTCATCAGGGCCTAAAAATATTGATGTTATTTTTTTAGTCAGATTCCCCGGCTCTACCTCAAATTTTGTTGGAAAAGAATCATGGTTAAATATACTCATATTCACTGTGGGCCTGGACAGGTTCCATGCTTGTTTCCCATCCCATGACTTGTTCATGGCTTGTTTCCCATGAAGAGCCAAATTTATATAGCAGAAACACTGTATTGGGTCTGACTGGCTTTCAATGGCTTTGCTCCTCAGAACTGCAGAGTATGCATCCAATGTGGAACACGAACCAGCGGGCAATGGCACCACACCAGCCTGCTGTGTGAGAACTGCATCCAAAACCAGGACCCTGCTCTGTGCTGTTCTATGTGTGCCTGCATCCTGGACCCTGAGCATCACAAAGACTTACTCTTCTGCCAGACTTGTAAGAGGTACGGCACATTTATTTATAACCGACTGTAAACACTTCAAATGCAGTACACTTGTGTTTTTTTCAGTCTTTTTTGTATCCCTGTGGCAATTGCGTATTCCCTGGTAACATTGAGGAAAACCACAGTAATTAATATGTCACATTTTAGGATTTCACAGAGATCCCTGTTGAATAATCGCCTAAAATTCCTTTGCACGCTTTTCAGATGGCTACACCTGGAGTGCGAGCGTCAGAACTCAGGCCAAGCAGAAATCCACCCCAGAGAGGACTATGTTTGTTCCAACTGCAAGACTCCTGCTGCAGAGCAGGCGCTACAGGCAGAGGATATGGACACCGGCCCAGAGCTCAGCCCTCAGCCAGCCTCCATGCACACAGACTCTGAGACTGGCCTACAGCTGGCTCAAAAGCACACGGACCTAGAACCTGGCACTCAGCGATCTCCTGAAATGCACAATGACCCTAAACCGGAATTACTTGCTGTTCCATTGCACTCAGATCCAGAGCCTGTTCAGGCTACCGTCCAGGAGGAGAAGCTGGCCACGTCAGCCCCAAAGCCTGGTGGGTCTTTGTTCCATAAAGGTTAGATTAAACACAGGAGGGTAACTGCTCTGATCTCCGTGCCTGTGTTATCTTTAAATCTGAAAGTCTTTATTTTCCTTAATGCCCAAGTGTCCCTCCTGAGAGTCTGATCTGCTTCATCAGCATATTAATCATGTCTTGGTATTGCAAGGACAAGCCAAGGAATGTAACTCTTTTGATCATACAAAATCATACACACAAGCACCAGGTTATACGATTGAAAATGAAAGAGAATCTTTGTAGTCGAGGGTTCATTTACTCAGCCTCTAGCCATGCAGACACAGTTGAAAGTTTTGGCCATGCAACACGAAATTGGGCTGTAGTGTCAGCGCTGATGAAGTTTTGGAAGTCGCAGTTGTTGCAGATGAAAGCTTTGGGAGTTGTTTGGACTAAGACCAGAGAGAGGCACCACCTCTTTTATGTGTAGGATTTTCTGAGGACTACCCAATAACCAGATGGTGTCCTACTAGCGACAGATTAAAGCGACTCCTTTGTCTTTGTAACTCAGTGTTTTGAAAATTAGAAGTACTTTGTTTCTCCCTCCTGTCTCCCGGGGCTGTAGCCTGTGCTGCTAATCTATGGAAATGAGAAACTGATACTTGAGAGTGTTTGTTTTTTAAAATTTCACTTTAATACACAGCTAAATTTACTGCACAGTGCAACTTGAAGCAGAGGTAGACACTAAAGTTGGTTGCTCAACTTTATATTCGTCTTTATTAACCTTAGCCAGACTTTTTGACACCACCAAACAGAGGGAGAGGTTGTGAAGGCATTGTGGCCGTGTCTGATGTCTGTCATATAGCTGTGTGTATGCTTGCCAGCAACAGGTGTGTGTGACACAGAATCAAACACAACAAGCTGTCTCAGTTGTATAGGGGCTTTAATGAGATTCAGACTACAAGTTATGGTCATTGGATTCAGGGTTTTCAAAACCTCGGGCAGAACAGAAGAACTGTGTTGTCTGGATACAATTCTCAACATGGAGGTGGCTGAGTTGGCCTCAAGCGGCTAACGGTGCTAACTCCATAAACAGGGCTAAACAGTGGCAACAGTGCTGACAGAGGTAACTGTAGCTGTGGTAACATGGACAATATTTAATCACATTTGAAATCATTCTGATCAGAGATTCCAACTTAACCGTTTACATGCAGTCTACATAAATTGATTCTTCCGATTGAGGTGGTTACACGTGGTATTTTTATTCTGATTAGGCTATTATTATGAACGTTAGTGGATTCTTAGGCTCCATTTCAATGCACCTAGTGTTAACCAGTGGGAACCAGAGGGTGGGCACTACATTTTCACAATGACGCAGTCCCGATATCAGTGGTAACCACCATATAAGTGTAGTGCAAAGTGGCAGTGATGAGCTTGCCAGCAGGATACACGCACCACAACGTCCACAGAGAAGCTCAGCTTACAGCAAAGGTAGTGTGACTTCATTGTGTGCTCAAGATGCCATTACTCCACTATATCTTTACATAGGAAATAGTGATTTGCTGCTATATTAATGCTCTAAAAGTCACATATAGAAGTTTTAATAGTGGTTCCTTTCATATTCAAGAACAGTAACTAAACAGGATATAACCTACAGTGAAATAGCCACACTGTTTTGAAGCCACAAGCAATATGGAGTCTTGGATGTGTGGATGTGACTTGAACTCTAACCCAAGGGTTTCTTGAACATATGAGCTCATCTAGCTAGATTCCATTTAGTAGAAGCAGCACCATTATCCTGGTAAACCCTTTCCTTCAAAACATCTGTCTATTGTTTCTGCTGGTCACGGTGCTTCTGTGATTCATTGTGGTGCGAGCTGTACCAACGCTTTGAGTTACATGAATTTTGGTATCTGCCTGTACGAAGCTCAGGGCTGCATCTCCACTTCGTGTGAGTTCTGCCAGCAGCGGAGTGGAGTGGAGTATCAGGCAAATTAACGGTGAGCTGGGGATGCCAGTGGTAGCAACGCTGCCCACTCTGTCTAGACAGCAGACTCCACTGGCAGGAGAGAATGGATAGGACTAGCATGATGGTGATGATATTAGATCCCCTGTCTGCAAACCTGCCTTGGAGCTACGCTGGCTCATTCATGACCGCTCACGAGCTCGCTCGCTCTGCTCTGCATGCACATGTGCTCTCATTTTACGAGCTTTTTCCTGTGGTCGTGAACTGCTTCATCATTGGATTTAGCTGGCAAGGCGATGCGTCTCCCACTGTGGTTTTAGAGACGTGTTGGGTGATCTGTGTATTGATTTAAGAGAGGCTTTAGGAGGTTTATGTTAAGCACCTCAAAAAAGACTCGGTCAAGTTTACCTGTTTTTCCAATACACATGTCGTAATGCTGTCTACCCCTGAGAGACAAACGGTTAAATTTTACTTTATTTTTTTGCAGTGAATTTGATATTACAGCCCCAAATAAGAGGAGGAAATGTATTTTATAATATGCTTAAATTTACTTAGATATTTAAAATTAGCTTTACTTTATGTGACATCATGACTGTGCTGCCAACTGCGCCTACATGTAATGTAATTAAAGTCATTAACCAGAGCTGTTTATCACCTGCCAGGATTCTCCACCACTCAGGGTTTAACAGCAGGCTTACCGCGACTCAGCTGACAGATGCTGTTAGATCCATCCCACGACTGCAAGTTAGACCTGACTTAAGGCCTCTGCTGCATTAATCAGAGCCGTGTATTTATCTTCACCATCACCTCATTCACTGTAGGAGATATAGGAAGCAGGGTGTTAATATGAATGAGAATGTGTGTTCAGCTTGGTCAATAGTTGAAGGCTGGAGATGGTTGGAGGCCCATCTCCTAATTGACTTTCTGGCATCGGCACCGGATGAGCACCTGCAAGCTGCACAGTCATGAGCCCAGAGCACACAGACCCTGGGATGTTGGTTGTCATGGTTACTCCCTTCCCTGGCAGAGATGCTTAGCAGGTGCATGTGTGTGTCAGGATCAGTGTGACATGGGAACTTGTGGATTGAAATGGTGGGTGCCTCGTTAAGACTAGGCTATCTGTACGGTCAGAGGCTGTCTGGCAGAATATTGGCTCGATGTGTGGATGCCTGATAGCCAGGAATGACTAGTTCTATTCATGCCAGACTAGTCAAATGCATTGATGTCTTTAATACAAAACCAAATAGAGAGAGAGGAAAGGAGACTCTACAAACCCAAATGGAGAGAGAGGATAGGAGACACTAGATTTATACTAAAATAGCATATGAAGCGTATAAAGGCTTGCCTCATTGTCTTTTCATGCATTGTTACTTGAAAGCGAGTCCTTTTCAGTAACACATCGGTTTCAAGGCTAATGCAACATTAAATCTAAACAGTGAAAATAAAGTTACATCCATATATAATGTATAACCTTTTTTACTTAATATATATCAGTATAAGACCATATAGAATCCCCATTATTCACTTATTGTCTCGGGATAATTGGTGATCTGCAATGCAAGGTTTCAGTGGTTTTACTAAAGGGAGAAGAGTTTCCTCGTCTTTGGGATTCACGTCATTGTAAAGATTGTTGGTTTTACCCTTAGATTTGAAATAATGTGTGGAAAGAATTGACATAAACAGAAATAATTTTCTCTCAATCAATTTGACTACCAGGCATCCAAGCCCAACATTCCCTACAATCCACTTTCTGTATTTCCGTACCACTTTATATTAAGTGTCTTCACAACCTCTCCAGACTCTTAGTTCTCTCTATTAATGAACAAATATCAATTTCTGTGTCTGTAATCTTTCTGATAATGAATCTTCTCTCTTTTAGAAGTCTCAGTGGGAGCAGACGTTGAGAAGCAGGTTACTGAACCTTCTGTCAACAAAATCCTAACGGAATTCAAACTAGGTTTGTACACACAATCTGATCTGCACTGTGGAACCTCTTATTGACTTGCATTTATTAACAGTGATTGCTATTGTAAAGTTTGTGTTAGTGTGAATAAACTGTGAGCACGACAGTTCAGATGCTGTTTAAATGTTTACAGGTAGTATTAGGCAATGCCCATGACATGAAGTCTCCTCACCAAATCTGTCATTTCTTTAGTGATGTTGGTCTGTTAAAACCATGATTGTATTGGTGTACACCTCGGTCTCTCTTCATCTGTTAATGTGCATGACAAGGGCGTAAAGGTATATAAAATTCATGGTTAGGTGTGTACCTTGGTTTTGGGGTCATGGTTCTGTACATTTTCGGTTCAGCAGGGAAAACAAGACACTTTTTTGTCTTTTAACTTTGAAAAATGTAAACGTTCAATGGTGCCACCTTGGCCGTAATTCTACTGTAAATGAAATAATTGGAGTGTTGCCACAGATATACTCGACATCAGTTGAACAGTGTCAGTATGCAGAGATTTAGAGATATATCATTGTCCATTTAGCTTGACTAATCCAGCCCATTGGGTGAAGCCAACTATAATGATAGATAGCAACTAGTTTGATGCCAGAGTGTGAGTAGTACACATAAACAGACCAATTTGACTGTTTGGGTCACAAGGCATACCGAGCTTTTGTTGTATACCAAACCCAACATCCAGTACTGAACGGATCAGATGAAGAAATACGTACCATTACCCCCCTAGTGTATGATGCAAAGCTGTACAAATACATTCCCTGACCACTGTGTATTTCTTACTACAGAAACAAAACCAGCAGCAAGAGCTCAGCTTACATCTACAGAGAGTCCTGCGTCTCCAGCGACTCCCAGCCAAGAGTCGGAGTCCTTTCCAGCCCAGCTCTCCATGGAGGTACTACAGACACAGGATACAACATCACAGATCAAACCAGCAAAGACAGAGGCCTGCCCCGAGGAGGGCACGGCCAACCCCAGCACAAAGGATTTTAAGGCCATCATCTCAACCACCAAAGAACCAAGTACTGCATCAGTACCTTTCACGGACCAACCAATGGAAGTCTCACTACCCCAGCCTTCGAGTATGGATGTAGTCAGGGCTTCATTCCTGGAAACTGCTCCAGAAGAACTTAATAAGGAGAGGATGGAGGGTATTTTTCACAGGAACCTGGCAGAGACTGTTAAGCCCTCACCCTCTAGTACATCAGAGGAGATGTACACTACACCGGAGAGCAAGCCCAATCTGTCATTTCCCTGCCTGCCTTCAGAGGAGAAACCCCTCAAGACATCCGTGGAAAGGTTGGCGGAAATGGTTTCCTCTCCTTGCCACTCCTCCCCTCTGGCCCGAGGGACATCTCCCAGAGAGCCACCCCAGACCCAAATCCTACCTTCGCTGAGTGACCACAGCAGTGTCATACCCACCACCACCACCCTCATACCACTCACTCCGAAGATTGGAATGGGAAAGCCAGCCATCACCAAGAGGAAGTTTTCTCCTGGGAGGCCACGAGTGAAACAGGTAGGAACCTTGATATCATGTCACGGAAGACCAGTGATTGGTTTTGTGTCGGTGTCGGGCTCGTGGTGCTCAAATCTTATATACTCCTAGATGATGTGCGTGTGAGTGTCTTGTGGGGTCTGCTCTGTGATGGTGGATTAGGTTGCTTGGTGGTTGGTTGACGAAGCTTATACTATTTAGATGTGTTTTTCAGATAGTTTTTAATTTGTTTCCTCAGTCAAGTAATACTTTGCAAACATAGTAGGAGGACAATCTGGCAATTGATGCTCTCTTTTAATTCCCTGTGCCCTTTTCACATCTCTGTGCACCACATGACTAGTTAGACACAGTGTTTGTGCTGAGCTCAGTTGAAGTTTTAATTATTTCTAGTAGGAATTGTACTTTTTTTTAATGGCTAAAAAACCTTTTCCTGAGAGACCTCTACATATTCCATCTCTCACTCATGTTCATCTCATGTCCACGTCACAAACATGTGCCACCTTATTGTGCCATTGAGAATGAGTGTTCATCAAGTCACACATTTCAGTGATCGTTACCATTACCATGACCTGGTTATCTCCCTATGACTCCATCCACGTTGTGGGTCACTAGTGACTGTGAAAAAACTTTTAATCCCCTAATGTTAGTGCCCCAGTGTTGTTAAAACATATGGATTGTAATGGAGACACTGAATGCAGACTGTCTCTGGCAAATAATAATGGGAATAGAATCACACCCATGGCTATAATATATTATGGATGATGCTTGTGAGGGGAGATTAATTTAGTTTGCAAAATGTATTTTTTCCCCCAGATATATCTCATCTCTTAAATAAACATTATATGGCTCAAACTAATTTGTTACACACGGCCCGGGGGGGATCTGTTCCAGAAATTTGAATGTTGCTCCTCTTTAGTCCAGTGCGCTTTTGTCTGATTGCACTCATGTGCTGCCATGCTGACGCAATTCTCCTTGTTTTGTCAACATGCCAAACATACACGGTTGTCATGACAAGCGATCGCAGGGCCTCTCTCCTGCTGTATGGTGCCATGATGCCCTGGCATATTATGCTGTGTGAAATGCAACTAACACAATTGTGCTCTCCAGTCGTGCTTTTACAAATTTTCTACCAGAAACTTGCCACTTAAACTCATATGCATGAAAAACTCTAAGGATTGGCTTTATACCACAGACTGTAACCTAATAACTTACTCTGTTCATATTTGGCACATGAGATGCTTTCTAATACTGTAGCCCTGCGTAGATGGGTTTGTACTGAGAAGTCCCCGACTGGCTACATTAGAAGCTCACTACATCTCTCTAACATCTTTCTTTGTATGTTTTGTTTCTTCGCTGGCTTTGTTTTTAAGTTGCTGCATTTTGTCGCCCT
The DNA here is from genome assembly GCF_011397635.1 of Epinephelus fuscoguttatus. Lineage (NCBI taxonomy): Eukaryota > Metazoa > Chordata > Actinopteri > Perciformes > Serranidae > Epinephelus > Epinephelus fuscoguttatus. The sequence continues at coordinate 34,585,810 of NC_064766.1, forward strand.
CCTCCCTCCCTCTCTCTCACTCTCTCACCCGCCCCCCCTTACCTTAGGGTGCATGGAGCCCCCATAGCAGTGTGAGCTCCCCCTTGTCCTGGTCGCCAGACCAGCCAGAGGGGTGGGACGTCCCAAAGACCAGGCAGTCCTCTGGCAGCCCCGGCTGGAGCATCAGAGTGGTAAATACTGTGGCTCACCAGAGACGGCAGGGCAGCAGCTGCCCTCCGTTAGCCCTCTGTTTACCCTCGTGACACACACTCCCCGAGTGTTCCTGAATGTCACTGTGATGTATATCGTAGCCTACGAAAACAATAATCGCCTTACAGTGAGAAGAGGAGATTCATAGGCGAATGGCTCAGCTAATGTATGGAGAGGAACTGAAAGATATGGTTATATTAAAAATGGGCTTTGCTGTTGAATTGAGAGATCAAGGTTATGGTGTAATTACTCTCCCACAGTATAAATATTTGGCTACATTTTTTTACTAATGAATGAACGTGCCCCGATTCCTCTTTGTCAGCCGTGCTCTGCTGCGCTCTCTTCTCTTCTGTCGTATTCAAAACTGCTCTCGTATTTATTTATATATTTTCTCTTCTTTGAGTCTGACTTTGTGAAAAGTCTGTGGCAGCTGGTTGCCATGGCGACAGTCATTACTCTTGGCAAGGCAAGGTGAGGGTTAATTTATGTGCTGTGGCTGGGGACCAGTCCAGGTTAAACACCGCTGAACAGTGTGCCTGTCAGGAGGCACAGTGGATGGGAGGGACCTTGGTTTGGGATCAGTGTCAAATGTGGGGTAACTGGGAAGGGATTTTGGGGGTAGGAGCTAGAAGATTCAGTTAGACTTTAGTTTGACAGTCATGATTAGACGGAGGCCTCCTGTCGGAAATGTGCCAAAGGCACAATGGATCTCGCATTGCTAGAACAACAGCTCAGAGGCCTTTTCTCAACTCTTTCACTTGCTGGCTGTCTGTCAGAAATTGTAGTGCACCTCTCAAATAACAGTAATTTTCACAAACTATCAAAATGTCAGGTTGATTGACTTTTTTTTCCTTTTAGAGCATTTGCAAGTTCATGTTAAAGATTTCTTTAAAAAATAAGATTTCTGATTTAATCTTTACCACCCTTTTGTTTTTTTAAATTACCAGGTCTAGATCCTTAGCAATGTCTCCATAAATACTTGAATGTATGAAGTAAATCACTGATCAAGCAGAATGTATTTGCAGCAGCAGCTTGCAGCCGTACAAGCAAAAACACCGCAGAATGACATTACCGCTCTAGGACTAGATGAACAATGCTCTTTTTGTCGCGAAGTCTTTAAGTTCAAGGATAAATCCAGACCTAAAAGCTGAAAGTGGAAGTGGTGAAAGTTGTTTTTTTTAAAGGGACAGTTTACCCCAAGATAAAAAAACAAACAAACATGTTTTTCTTCTTACCTGTAGCGCTGTTTATGAATCCAGATTGTTTTGGTGTGAGTTGTCAAGTGTTGGAGATAGTGGCCGTAGAGGTGTCTTCCTTCTCTTGAATACAATGGAGCTAGATGGTACTCAGCTTATGGTGCTAGAAAAAAAAAAACGCATTCGAAAAACTCAACATCATGTCTCCTTCCAGAAATCATGACCTGGTTATTCAAGATAATCCACATCTCTTGTTTGGAGCAGTTTCATGTGGGAACTATTTTCTCTCTACCGAACTACACCAGTCAAACGAATCATCACGTCAAAAAAAACCCATGCATCTTCTCAGGGACGAGAGGCTTGTGTTCCTGGAAGCGCCTTCTTCGGCTGAGCTTTAACGTAAGCTAGCTCAGTGGTGCTAGGTGAGCTAGCGTAGATGCACACTCGCTTCTGCATGGTGTTACGGTTGCGGGGTGTAGTTTGGTAGAGAGAAAATAGTTCCTACATGAAACTGCTCACAGCAAGGCCTGTGGATTACGTCGAGTAACTGGGTCATGATTTCTGGAAAGAGACTTTGCTGTTGAGGTTTCCAATTAAGCAATATCACACAAGAGGGAGTGATGTGCCTCGTGCCTACAACCGAATCACAGCCGTGACGATATCACAGTACAGCATCATGAGCTCGAGTGTGATATTGCTTTTATACAACAGTTCAACAGTTAAATAAGCAAGGCTGATTAAGAAATGTTGAAAAATGAGGACAAAATAGATAATTTAAGCATTTTATTTGTCTTCCGCCAACAAACATAGTTCCCTCAGGACTCCGCTGTCACCGTTGCTATGTAACGCAGACATGGTGCGCCAGGCCGTTACTCTTTATACACATTTATCTGCACATTTCCATTAATTGTGCAGCCGGTGAAATAAGTCTCTGGTGACTGCATGGTGGACTGTCGCTTCACAGGCACAGCCGACTCTGCCTTCTGATCTGACAGTATGTTGCTTTTCTCCAAGTCATTGAGCTCCGCTGATGAAACACTGACAAACCTGGATGTGTGCTCAGATGGATTCAGCTTCTCTCCCTCATCTTCCTCTGATGACCATTCATAGTTCAATTCAAAACTTATTTTAGGAAATAAATCCATATTTTTGGCTGTTTGACAGTGGATGAATTAATTAGCCTACAACGCAACTGCTGACCTCACTGACACTAACCGTCAGTTTTGATTTGATTGTTGATTGCAATCAGCTGTGAGGCGGAGTGATACATACACAGTGAAATAACCGTGATGTTGTACTCCAATATCATCACGGTTTTACTGTCTCTCGGCCAATCAGATTGCACGGCCGGAACTAACTGTTGTATAATTGCTTTTGTTTTTTTTTAATAGCACCACAAGCCGAGTGCCATCTAGTTCCATTATATTGGATAGAAGGCAGACATCTCTATGGCCAATATCTCTAATACTCTGCATCTCACACCAATCTAGATTCGTAAGTAGCTCTACAGGTCAGAGGAAAAATATGTAGTTTTTATTTCTGTAGTAAACCGTGCCTTTAAATCTCTGTCTGTCCGCTTAGTAAATATGACGCGAATGATTCAGTGTTGGCGGCAGAGAAACTGTTGCCAACAAGTGGAGCTTGCATCTGCCCATATCAGATTGTACGTCGGGGAGTGGTCATTGTCCCTGTGTTCCCCTACAGTGTGTCTGTGTCCATTCCTTCGCTGCCACACTGCACATTGTCTGATTTTTGTCTGTTGTCCACAGGGTCGGGGCTCAGGCTTCCCTGGGAGGAGGAGGCCCAGAGGGGCTGGTCTGTCAGGTAGAGCTGGACGTGGGAGGGCCAGAGGCAAGAATGGAGCGAGTCCCAGCATAAACCCTGGGGTATGTGCCGTCAACTGGGTGAGATCTCGACATCTTTGGCAAATATTACACTCTATGCTAAGCAGTGTTTGTTTTCCCTCCAGCTGAAGACATGGATGATGTATTGTAAGCAGCATTAATGTTAATGACAAAGTAAACTGTTTGCTAGTTTCATTTTTATGGTAAAGACTGCACATTTCCTGAGGTTCATTTCCTCAAAACCTCTGAATGATGACTCAGCAGTGGTGAATAATAGAGCACTGGCTGATTGTAATTACTCTTCTATAGTATGTGTATCCTAAAGTGAGTCACTGTAACTCTTGTGATTGTGGATCTTGATTGATAACAAATGATAATAATGCTTATGTCATCACATGGTTTGTTTATGTCTTGTGCTTTCTTCCCTGATGTGCAGATCACCACAATAGAAACACCATACCCAGTCAAGGAGGAGGAGGAGAATGCCATGCATAACACAGTGGTTATATTCTCCAGCAATGACAGTTTCACGCTGAAACAGGTTATTGTTCATTTTATATTTTAGCGCGTTGCTGATGTATTTCATTTTGAATCCTCATCCGTGAATTTCTCCATTCATTTAGATGGCCTGAAATTAAATCTGTGCTTAAAGACCTCTCCCACTGGAGATCATTAATTCCTGTGGAGATACTGCCAACTGCCTGCAGGAAGTGCAGTCGATTATGTAACACGGGATCATATTGGAATTTTATTGTTTCTTACTTTCTGCCTTTTAGAGTTTTTGCACTGAATTTAATTCTGTAAACAATAACTGAGTGATAGTTGCTGTTTTATGAAGTTAGCGGTGGGGGATAGTAGTAAAATCCTGCCTTGTTTGAGAAATTATTCTAGGGATTTACCTGCCTGAGAATTATGTCAGTCGAATCGGATTTGGCTCTTCAGTTTGAATATGCGACTATGCATTCCTTGTTTTCCATATAGAGTTTGAACTGGGTTCAGCGGGATGTTCAGGATGACAGCTGTGTTCACATAATATAGTTAACAAGCCAAGTTAGCTCTCAGAGCTAATGTATGCTAACTATGCTAGATTGGAAATGTGCAACATTATTTGCCGACACCAGATTAAACAAAAGCCAGAGACTGTATTTTATTAAGATGCTGTGAGCTGTAAATTCACTACTTCTAAGCAAAAGACAAAAGATGATGTTACCGCAGACTTTGACCGGGCGAAGACTTTCTTCCTCCGTGCAACTACCTTTGTCTCACTTAGACTTACCCTGAGTCTTGGTCTGCAACCGCCAGTACTGGAGAGCAGCGTGAGAGTGAGGAGCGCTCACTCTGGAGGCACCTTTTTGTCAAATTTGTCAAACATACAAAGTGGCTCTGACCAAGCCACGCAACACTGTTCCAGCCAATCATCATATTGAACTCGTGCACAGGATGGGGGAAAGGCCATGGATGTATAAAGGCAGCAGGAGCGGGAGGGACAGTAAACCAGGCACACAGCATATTTGTTTGGTTGTTGTGCTCAAATATCAACAGTCACTAACTCATCCGCTAAAAGACCATTCTGTCTCGCTCTCAGCTGTGAATGCACGCTGAAAAGGGCTCACTCAATCATCCTGGCCAGAGTTTCCATAAGTGCCGTGTTTTCTTTTTACGTTGCATTTCAATATGTGTTTTGCACAGCTATATTTAAGAAGGGAGGACAAGTGCACTGTTGGTTTTGACCATGCAGGTTTAGGGTGCAGAAATAATTTTGGTTCTTTCGGTATTTATTTAGTTAATGACTGATACTTACAGCGCCAGTGACGTGGAATGAATATGCAGAATGTATTGATACCTGTGTGATTGGGTGGCAGTAAGCAACCTGAGTTAAAAGCAGTGGTGCAGTGTCTTTGTTTTGTTTTTTTCGACACACACATATTAACAGAAAAAGTAGGAATAACAAAAATGGGCCTCTGGCTGTAGAATGTCAGTGTCTGAGCTGAACTGCCTGAGTGAAATGGGGTAACTAATGATGTCTTTTTCCCTCTCAGGACATGTGTGTGGTGTGTGGGAGTTTTGGCCTCGGTGCAGAGGGCCGGCTTTTGGCCTGTGCTCAGTGTGGCCAGTGCTACCATCCATTCTGTGTCGGCATAAAGGTACATCTGTTATTGAGCTTGTTCACCACACACACACGATACCCGAGCACATAGTAGAAATACCATCCTATCATACACAGGCCTATATATAAATGTCTCATTGGTACTTCCACAGATCACAAAGGTGGTGCTGAGTAAAGGCTGGCGTTGTTTGGAGTGTACAGTGTGCGAGGCCTGTGGCCAGGCCACAGATCCTGGCCGCTTGCTGCTGTGTGACGACTGTGACATCAGCTATCACACCTACTGTCTGGACCCTCCTCTGCAGAATGTGCCCAAGGACAGCTGGAAGTGCAAATGGTGAGTGCATTTATGATCATCGCTGCCAAATTTGCTCCACACAGGCATTATTTAAATGTATATGACACAGGCCCCTCTTCCCTTTACTGCTTGTATGTGACGTTACACCACATGCTGCTATTGTAGGAACTTTACCTTTGTTGTAATCAATTCTGATACTCAAGCAAGCTACTGTAACTAAGCTAACCGCTGGCACCTGGCTGTCCAACAGAAAACAGGCCAACTCTGCGTAGCTCTTCATCTCCATCCTCTCTGTCAGTGTTTGCCAGCAAAAGTGAAAGCCAACCCCAGATTCACTCTTGCTTTGGAACAAGCTTTGTCCCTTTGGCATGTCGCCTTGCTTTATTTGCTTTGCTTTTTTTTTTTGTTTGTTTTTTTGCGTTTTGTGCGTGATTTTCATAGCTTCCCCTTTAATGCATACTGCCTGTGGTCTGGCACCTGGTCGCTACCGTTTATAAAGTCCCAACCTCACCTGCACACATTATTGGCTGGGGACTACACACCCAGGAATGTAGAAATAGTAAAACATGGATAGTAAAATATATAGCATGCATAGGAAAATAAGGAAACATGGGCAGTGTGCATTGTTTTGTAAGAAAATGCTGCATAGTATACCTTTAAATTTGAATTTAATTTGTGTTAGGAAACAATAGAAGAACACCAAACAACAGTGTTCAATATGTACTCAGTAAGTAACTCAGGCAATTTACCACATTCCACCTCCTCTGGTTATTAAATATTTCTCTCTTCTTACTCAATTTGAAAATCAGTTTTTAAAAAGATCTGTACTTTTTCAGCTATAGAAAGGCAGGTAAAGTGAATATTTTTATGGAGAGGTGTAAGAGTGAATTAAGGATTGCTTTTAAAACGTTCACACAAACAGCAAAGAATTTCATACTTGCAGACTGTGGGCAGTGAAGGGAGTCGGCAGGAGTTTTGCAGCACAGTTAATCTGCATTATCCTCTTTGAAGTAACCTGGGTAGAATGACCTCTGTCCTCCTGTCTCCTGCAGGTGTGTGTCCTGTACCCAGTGTGGCGCCACTACCCCAGGCCTAAGGTGTGAGTGGCAGAATAATTACACCCAGTGTGCCCCCTGTGCCAGCCTTGCAACGTGCCCCATCTGCCTGGTGGACTACAGTGAAGGCACCATAATTGTGCAGTGCCGCCAATGTGACAGGTGTGCAATGTTTCTACAAAACCTGTCGGCTCAGGAGAACTGGTCTCTATTAATTTTTATTTTTTTAACATAATTGGCTCTTATCTAAACGTCCTCTTTCCACAGATGGTTCCATGCGTCTTGCCAGGGTCTCCATTCAGATGAAGATGTAGAAAAAGCCGCCGACAGCAGCTTCGACTGCACAATGTGCCGAGCTTTCAAGACCACTAAAGGTGAGAGTGCAGCGATTCCTCTAAATGCGGTTTGAGTGTGCGCATGATCAGCTGTACAGTGAATAGACTCAACTATTGGCATTTAATCCTCCTGTTTCTGCTGTTTGTTTTTAATGGCTTTTGTGTGTCCTGTGCTGCTACAGTTGTGGCCAAGGCCAGAGACTCCATTGAGCCAGTAGTTATGACGCAGATTGTCACAAAGGCTAAAGACATGGGTAAGCTCAGAGCTGCAAAATCAGTGGATTATAAACTAGCAACATGAAAAAATGTTTCTCTCGACAAGACGTTATTTGACTTAAATTCATATAGTGTGTGCTCATTCTAGCCGTAATTGTTTTTCCAGATCTGTCAAGGACCTACACCCAGGATGGTGTTTGTTTGACAGAGTCAGGGCTCTGCCAGCTCCAGAGCTTGTCTGCAACAGCGTCACGGCGCAGGAAACCCAAGCCGAAGCTGAAGCTGAAGATCATTAATCAGAACAGTGTGGCAGTGCTTCAGGCTCCTGTAGACCACCTCGCAGAGCTCTCTCGTGATGAAGACATGGAGGACAACAGAGGTACTTGTCTCTTCTCGCACAAGCTTCTTCTTTCATCTCAGACTGCCTATTAGAGGCCTGCAGTGCAGTAGTGTGTGTGTGTGTGTGTGTGTGTTGTGTGTTTTCTCCCAGTTTGACTTTTAATGTTTTTCACCATTACACAGCTGCACAATTCAAACTAGGGCCGCATGATATTGGAAAAAACGGACATTGCAGTGTTTACTTGTTCTGTGATATATAAATTGCGATAGAAAAATACAAAAATATTCATCAGATGACTTGAATAGCTCTGTTTGGAAGGAATTTGGTATTTTAGAATTATTTGAGTGATTTTGTGTGGGAGTCCATCTGCATAGAAAATAAAAAAAAAAAGAATTTTAAAAAGCTGAAAAAAAAAAAACCCTTTTATTCCGAAACCTTTTTTTGAGCGTGAACCATCTTCTGAATGGATTTTAGAGGGTGAAATTTGGTAGTTTAATACACTGAATGACTCACCATGACTCCATTGTATTCATAGAATTTTATACTCTTCTTTCAGTCCTGGCTCAAGTCAGTGATAATAATATTATTAATACATGTCGCTTAAGCTAAAATAAGGGGGCTCCCATATGTTCCTCCCATCCTGTTCCTTGCTCATTCTGAGGTTGTGCCTGCTTTAGTTATTTGTTGAACAGACTTATCTTGTAAAGTTACGCTGGTGTTAACATTGACTTTTTAGCTTTGTGGCACTGGGAGACCTTTGGTTTCTTTAGGTTAACTGGGTTCGCTTTAACCTGCCTTGTAGCCGGTAACTAGCTTTTACAGTCTGGCAACTTTGGGCTAAAGAATGGTAGGGAGATGTTGTGATAATGTTGCATTAAACAGGTGCTTTATTTCTTCCTCAAATCATGGCCCTTTTCACACTTGCACTGGAAACTGAGTGAATCTAGACTCTATGCAGACTGCTGTAGCTTCAGAGAGGCATGCGCTTCGCTGTGTCTGCAACACTTGCGGTACTTTCCTACTCACACACGTGTGAATGAGAGCCTCCTTTACCGTAACAAACACCGCCAAATATCGTCACATACACACGTAACCTGTCTTTAAAGGGGAAGGTTTGGCTGGTAACATTAGTCATGGTAAATTCGAACCATGCAAGTTTTCCTTTCTTTATCAAGCAGCAATAAATAAAGCAGGAATTAATTAGTCTTACTTGATATCGCACGTCCTGTGATGTGACTTTTTAGGTCGAATACACTGTGATGTCGATGCTGAATGAATATCTTGTGCAGGCCTAGTTCACACTCAAAATTACTGAGGCTGAGCCAATTGTGATATGTTTGACAGTTTGCTCGGCATTAACAGTGTAGCCTGCATCATAAATTCATTTTAATGGCCCCCTGCAATATTTTGTGTACTGTCCTGTTTTGTTATGTTTAATATCTATGGAGATTGAAGTGTGGACGTGTTACAGTGGGAAGTATTGGACAGGATGGATAGACAGTTTTACAGAGCATGGATAAAATGCTGAAGAGTGAAATGCAAATTTGCTCACTAGAGTAGGCTTGCTGACATTTTCTGTCAGTTTGAATATCATTAGCTGAAGCTGCTATTTATACTTATTTTGCTGTGCTTTACAAATATAATGGTTGTTGTTTTAGTTTTTAAGCTCTGCATCATAGAATCAATACTGATTAAATAAAAAGAGAGCCATGATCAGCCCGAGTATGAGTCAGATTATCGGCCTGGGATACCCCTAATTAGGAGAAACAACATTAGTGTATTCCTTATTTACCCAAATACAATTCTTTCTCCAAGTCAGAGTTGCATTTACAAAAAATAAAAGTGTGTGAAGAAGAAAAAGGTCTCACTGGAATTGAAGGTCCTCAGTAATGGAACTGGTGAACTTAATTTCAATCAGGCTAATGTCCTGCCACTGAGTGCGGTTCAGATAGAATTGACCCTGGCGCTGTTGAGGGGCCTGGCTGGGGTGTTCTCTGCCGCAGGGCTGTCACTCATCATCAGTGCTCTCTCCCTCTTGCAGAGGCGGAGCTCCTAGATTGTGAGGCGAAGTCTGACTCGAGCCTGGAGCGAGAGCCAGCAGAAGATGACTCCAAGGGGGCGGACGGCGGCAAGAAGAGGAAGAGGAAACCGTACCGGCCGGGTAGGGCACCTGATTGAAGGAGACAGCTCCTCTGAAGCGTAAAATGGTGCAGTACAGGCCCGACGTTGTAGCTGTAGCAAAGCACTGCCATCTCAGGGCCTCTGATGTACACAGGGCTCTATCTAGTGTTTCTGAGCCTTCATGCTGGACGCACTGGACAATTAATAGAACCATACAATCAAGCTCAATATATCTCACCTCACATCACCTCCACGATTGTGAGGAAACGTTGTTCTTTTGTGGGCATTTGTGTTGATTAATTGCTAATGAATTAATAACCTCTCCTTTTAAGGCATTGGTGGGTTCATGGTCCGGCAGAGGAGCCGTCCAGGTCAAGGTCCAGGCAAAGCCAAACGATCCCTCTGCAGAAAGGATTCCACTGGCTCTGTGTCAGAGAATCCCTTTGGAAAAGAGGAGGGTCTGTACACCAATAATACATACAATATACATAATAATACACTCACATTTGTAAAACAATAGATTGTCCCCTGATCTGCTGATTTATGTTTTTCTCATTTTTCTCTTTGTAGCAGGATGGACGGAGGCTCTGCCTGACACTCCTGTGGATGAGACGCCCCCTGGACCAGAGGTCCCAGAGAAAATAAAGAAACGCTACCGAAAGAAGAAGACAAAACTGGAGGAGGCTTTTCCCGCCTACCTACAGGTCAGTCACCTTTGGTAGCACACTCTTACTGTTTGAATTATACACTTACATTGTGTATAAACAGGAAGGGCTATTTGCTTCAGCTTATGACCACTGTCCTGGAGGAACTCTATGATCACTGTGTTCAAAAAGAAACTGATTTAATGAGGAATTCTTTTTCAACTTTGTAAAGGAATATCTACAAATAACTAGCTTTTGTAATATTAACTTTTTATTAATATTATTCAGCTCATTCAGCCAGCACAGGCATCATGTTCTGTATATGGCATTATTGATTGCCCCATTGTCACCCTATGAGATTGCCAATACCCGCTATAATAATGATAATTATAACAACAACAACAATTATTATAATCATAATAAGACGCAAAATAATAGAGGTAATGAACGATTTTAACCACTGAGAATTGACTGCTAAAGTCAACAATATAATAGCCATAACAGTGGTTATTAAGTCAAAATTTAAAAAAGAAAGAAATAAAGATGATCAGATTGTGTTGTCTGGGTTTTTTTGCAAATGCCATGTAGCTATCGTGCTCTCTCTCTCTCTCTCTCTCTCTCTCTCTCTCTCTCTCTGAACCAAAGGGACGTGTTCTGTCAATCTCTCCTCTGTTCCATTCAGAATCAGGGACTACACTGTCAGCTGGTCAGGGAGTCTGTGTGTATGTAATAATAATAATTATTATAATATTGATTTTATACATTAGCGGAAAGACGAGCCAAATATCATCTAGGCATTGGCTGTTGGCAGTCTGTCTGACCATTGTCAATTCCCCGGGATCACAGCCTATCGACACAACCAAAAAGACACATTTTTGATGAGGAAAAAATAATACTTAAAACAGGTTATTCCAGCAGTTGATTTTTGTGATCTGTTTTTGTTGTATTGCTGTGCTAGCCTCCTGTTCATATGCACAGATTCAGGTCTTGTCATGCCGTATCTTCATAAAATGCCTTTTATCTCACCCTTGGGAAGGTTGGGGAACCCAAAGTACATTGCCTGAAAACCACTTACAGAACCTTGGTGCACGGTGCCCCCTCTGTGAGCTTTTTTGAAAGAGAAACAGCCTAAAGGAACTCACTGTAGAGGATACCCGTCTCTGATCATGCTCTTTAAATGGCTCCTGTCTGGGCTGCGAATTGACACACAAAAGCTTAACTGGAGATGACTTCAAGGCTCCTTGTCTCTAGCCAGTATCTCAGTGTCACCTTTTGTTGGCCAAAACATAGATATGTGATGTGCATTAAGACACCGGCAGCTGTCAGTGCTACTCTTTATCCCACCACAGTCTGGGGATGCTCAGTCCAACCTGAAGGTCCAACACAGTGAAGCACATTTCATTAATTATTGAAATAGCAACACGTTGGGCTTTTAATGTCTCGGTGCTGCAGGGAGCTGCAGCTACATGTCTTTGAGGATAGTAGATGACTTGTGGGTATAAGTGGTTTGGGGGTGGTAGGTGCTGACAAAAGTGAGGTCAGCGGCAACATGACTGTTAGTTTCAGGGCTTCTCTGTTTCACGTCGGTCAGTTCTCATGGGCCCTCAATGTGTACTGGATAATATCCATGTGACATGGTGATGTGTTTCCCAAGAACGCTGTCAAGAAAGGTAAACTGACAGTCCTTGTGTCAACACAGAGACTTGACCGGTGCTTTGTGTTGTCATGTTCAGGAGGCATTCTTTGGAAAGGACCTACTGGACAAAAGCAAGCAGAGCAGGCAGCAGGGGGTCGAATCAGGCTTACTGGAAGAAGGGCAAAGCCATGTGGAGAGGAAGCACCCAACTACCAGCTTCCTGGACCCTTCATCAGACCCTCTCCTCAGCGCCTCGGCAACATCCCTCCCCACCAGACCATCAGCAGCACGTACGTATACACATTACTTCACTTCTCCAGGACGAGGAATATAATAATTCATTGATTCAAAGTGTTGGACTAAACTGAGAACGGCTAAAATTAAACCTGGAAAGGAATTAATGGAGGTATTGGAAAAGCCTGACAAAACAGGGGTATCTTTTATTTTTATTTTGGCATCTCGCATAACAGTGTCTTTTATTCCGTGCATTTCTCCCTCCCTGTCCCTGCAAGTAACATCACCCAATGAGAGCATTAACCCTTTTCACACAGGAGTAAATGGGTATAATAGCGGTCCGCTGAGTGCACATCCACACAACATTTCACCCTATTATACAAAAAAAGTCTCAAATGTGGATCTCTGGTTATTAGTGTTCACAGACTCATTTATGTAACTGCAGCTCCTTTTATTTTACATCTACACTAAAGAATTACACAGAATTCCACTTCTCAAATACCACATAAAGTTTCAGTTTCTGTTCACTCTGCAAGCTCGCTCTGTCTCGCCTGCCCACTCACTTTATGTCTTTCGCTCTCTCGACCTTTCTCTCAATTTTACATGAAATGACATGTGCCCCTTGTGCTGACCTGACTGACATTAGTTGTGCAATGTTGTTCAGCCAGAAAAAAAAGCCACGTGTCTCAAACAGAATAGTAACAGTGGTTGTTTTAGGCTGATTTCAAACTGAAAAGGTAACATGTTGTGTTTGCCAGCACTTTCAAGCTGTCCAAGGATTGAAGTAGACGTTTGTGTTAAACAGCGGTTGGACATGTTCATTATGTTGCCGAACATAGTTGTGAACTGTACTATACTTAGTGAAACCCCTCTTCAACAAGAACTCACAGCCTCATCCACACTACTTGTCACTGTTTTAACATCAGCGGGCAGAGATTCCACATCATACCTGCCGCCTGCACTCATTCAAGCGTTTCTCCAGATTTGGCACGGTGTACTATGCAGCACACCAACACGGCCAAATGGAGCACAGCCACCACCAAGAGAGTGTTTGTCAACACACAGCTAACTAACATCTAAACACAGTCAAAATCTATCATTGAAACTGATGTGTACTGTATATAAACTGTAGAAAACCAGTATACCAGTAGCTAAGTTGATTGTCTTAATGTTTGAGTGTTTCATATTGCAAGGTATTGCATCCAATAGCTGGTCCCATTTCTGGGCCCAGGTTGCCAAAGTATCCAGAGTTGTTAAACTCAGTCCAACACATCTCTTAGAAAAATCTTTTGCCTCCTCTTATTTTTTGGCAAAGAGAGTGAAATTATGAAAAAAGAAAACCTCTACACACCTGAATGTGTGACAGCATAAAACTCAGAGCTGGTACTCACTAGTTTATATCTTGATATAACCCAGTACCAAGTTGTATGGACACTTCTCCAATCTAATAATCCCTGCACTCACGGACTAGGGATGTTCCTGGCGACTAATTTCCCTGTCAACTTAACGAAAATTTTAATTAAGACTAGTCGACTAGTCGGAAAAAGGAAAAGACTCAGAAAACAGTCAAAATTTAGCACAATTTATTGTTAAGTATTTGAAACATTGTCCCTTTGACGTCTTTAATCACAATCCTCAACAACCACGTCGGATTTTAAAGGCCACTGAAGTACGAGGCACTTTGCGCCGTGCACTATGAATGTGAACACGACGGCAGCTCAGTCAAAAGTTAAACACTAAAATAACATCTAAAAGTCCAGGACCTGGACTGCACCAAATCCCTGCAAACATTCCTTTGCTGTCATCTCGGGAACTGCTCTCCTCCAACGAAACGGTCAGTAGAACATCTCCTCGATTACCACGATCCAAGCAGCAGTGTCTAACATCCATCCATCCACTGAGCCATCAAACAGTCCCAATAAACTCACATCAATACTGAAACAGCTCGACTCTGTTGTTAAACCCTTACTGTTAATCTAACTGTTAGGTAACGTTAGCTATGTGATGCTAACAGTAAAACCTGTCTCACATCAACAGTCTACGGCGCAGAGCTCCCACATTAGCAGCAGCAGCTACAACCTGAACAGTCTTGCATGTGCTGAAGTCGAGTGCGGTGTATTGACAGTTGGCAGTTCAGCATGCTGCCGAAATGCCACTTAAATGTATGAAAGTGTGGCTGTAGTACATGCTACTCCATTCACATGATGGGTATCGAATGAAGTATTCTACTGGTATCACTTTAAGGGTACTGAAATTCGATCTGATAACGTGATTGTTTTAAAGTTACACCCCTAGAACAACTATTATTAGCAGACCAATTTACGAAATGTTTCATGTAGCTAAGAAGCAACATTTTTGGCCTTAAATATTTAAATATTCAAACAGATCGTTAAGTAGAGTTGACGAGTTTTGGAGATACAGAGAGACACCAATACATATCCAGTAACATGGTTAAAAAGAAAGATGGGTATCATGAGTGGTACTACTGGTTATTGTCAGATGAAGATGATGTGCTGCAGTGTGAAAGAGTGAGAAATGGCAAATAAACCATCAGTTTTAACAGTGTAAAGAAATGAAACTGTAACCTTGACGACTGTGACCTTCAGACTACAAGAGGGAAATTCTTTAGGGACTGAAGCGACTGCACCGAGCTTCGAGCCTGGATGAGGAGCATTTTGCAACAACTTCATTAAATGAATCCATAATGTGAAGATAGAGAACAGTGTTCTCCAACTCCAGTATGGTTTAGCATGCTGATGTGCTGGTGTTACAGTTTACATCTGTAGGAGTCATTCTCTGACAGTCATTTTCATCAGTTAAAGGAAGATACATTTGGTGTAGTACATTTTGAGTCACTGTAAAGTAGTGCTGCATGATTTGGTAAAAATGTGCGATTGCGATTATGGTGGACAATATCGCGATTTGCGATTGCAATTACAATATAATTACAATAAAATGTAATAAATAAATGGTATCATGAGTCTTTTGCTTGATTCAGTGTTTCCCCTACATTATATTAGGGGGGCACTGACCTTACCTGACATAGTTATTGTTATGGACAGACAGTGTGTCAATGACCATCAACAGACCGCGCACAGTCAAACACGCTGCTCACACAGCAGCGCAGCACGAAACTGTACACACAGCGGAGCGAGCATATGTTGCGTTCAGGCATTGTCACGTAAATGACAAATTCCAGCGCCATAGCACAGCACAGCAGCATGTCAAGTGGGCCGAACCCAAGCAAAATTGCTCAATTTTTCATTTGTTATGGAGTCCATGATTTCCCCGTGACACTTACAAATGTTTGCTCTACTGTGCTTGGATGTTGTTTTATGAGGCTCTGGCGGCTTTCAGTTGTCTCTTTGTCTTTAACGTTACACGGCTCGGCTTTCTCTCATATGCACTCTTCCTACTTTTCCCTGTGCTGTGCTGTCTCAAGTGTTGATGTAAATTGGTCGTGTTGCTGCGGGACGTGGCGACTTTAACTTTAAAACTTTTACACAGCGCGTCTTTCAGGTACGGCAACGTTGGACAGAAAGACATGCTAGTGTAAAAGTTAAAGTCGCCACGTCCTGTCTCAAGTGCTGATATAGATTGGTCGTGTTGCCGCGGGACGTGGCGACTTTAACTTTTACACTTACACAGCACGTCTTTCTGTCCAACGTCACTGTACCTAAATCCAAAGTATCGCCATGTAACAGACATTTTTTTCGCCACCAACTCAGCCTGTTCATGGTCGATCTCATGCTCTTCTTCAGCGTCTGTGTTGGTCACTGCTGCACGCCGGCTGCACGCACCAGGATAGCTTGTGGGCGTGATGTCAACAAACTCCACACACTACAGGAGAGGCAGTCACGTTCACAGGCACACACGTTAACATTTATTTGGCCTACATTAAATCGCAAATCGCAGCCTTTTATGTGGTTATGTAATCGCACACCCTGATATCGCAATTGCGATTAGATTAATCGTGCAGCACTACTGTAAAGTACATTTCACGTCAGAGGCCAGCCAATGAAGCAGTGGTTTACATAGAGTTTCCTCTCTTGTTTACTCAAAACCAAATTCTACATGTGGCATCCAAACAAATGGTTCCAAATCACATTCTCATGTCCGTTCAACATCACCATCAATTATGATTTGTGACGGTTTGGTTTTCTTTCTTTTTTTGTTTCTTCCTTTTTCCCCATCTACAGAGACGTCTGAGGAACCATTAGTTGATCTATCTGATGTTCTGAACACTGATGCAGACATCTTGGGAATACTCGGAAAGCCAAGCAGTGACTCTGGTGCGTCTTATATTTCACAGGCAGTCACAGTGGCAAGAATTTATCAATAGTCACCTAGCCGTGGGTTCACAGGAATCTTTTCCTCCCGGTTCAGAAATTTCCTCAGACACGAAGTTTGTTTTGCTTTCACCACTTTAATGATTTTTTTTAATGTCACATTCTTTAACAATACTTTTTGTTCATCTTTGGTTTTTATCTTTTGTTTGTTTGCATTGTCTGAAGCGTGTTGTGCTTGTTCTGTCTTCACTATTTTTTCACTCATTTTATCTGGTTTTGGGTCCTTGTAGGTCTTGATTTTTGCCCCTTCCAGGTTGACAGCTCACCTCCTCCTTTTGGTAAGGGTGCTATGGCCTACTAATCCCTTGCTTTAGTGCATTCTTCCTCTCTTACGGTGTTTGTCTCTATTTGAGTGTGCATGTATATAAGCTGCTTCATACTTAGCTTTTTTCTCAACCATTTCAGATTGTTTTAACACCCATAAACTGCTTAGTGCTTACCTAACCCAGTGCACAGTGTTCACTCAAATGCGTATGGTGTGTCCGTCTTTGTCCGTGAGCCTCCTAAACCCTTTCACAGTGGTGACATTTTTGAAATACATAAGAACAAATTCATAGCTGCTCGATCGAAGATGGCTTCAAGATTGCAAAGAAAACAAACCGACAAGGACATTTTGGCATTCAAGAAATAAGCAGTTCAGAACCAAAAAATTTAGTTTCCAGGAGGCCTTGGCGAATGTCCTTCAGTTCTTAAACACTGTGAAGGTCTTCTGTTCTCAGTCCTGTGGTTGGATGACAAAAAGCACTGCAGTCCATGTCCTCCGTTCTTTGTGAAAATGATTTTGTTCAGCATTAATACATTAATAGAATTTTGTTCTAATACAGATACTGCCAATTAGTGGTTGCATTCATCCTTTGGTAGACAGTTTTGTGTTGAAGAAAGTAGAAAAGAAATGAAAAATATAGGCAAGAGTAGAAATGCTCTTTATTTATTTATTTTTTTTACGTAGTGATAAGGCCCAGACACACCAAACCGACAATAAAGAACAAGTGGCAATGAAGGCCAACTGTTGAGTCACCTCACCTTGCCTGTTGTCTCAGCCACAATGTTGCACACAAACACACCGCAAAGACTACAGCTGAGGGCCAACTAGCACAACATTCTGTGGCTGCGTAGGAGGAAATAACTCTCCACTCTAGCAGGAGGCGGTAGTCTGCATTCGTCATGAAAAGGGAAACCAGAAGACCGACAAGATGGATTCAAGACGCTAGTTAGCCTCTTAGCACATAAGCAAAACAATATGATAATTAAACAACAAAGCATATTTTTACCGTGCAAACAATAATACATTTACAAACCATTTCTGCTGAAGAGCTCAACGGCCCTCTTGACTTTTGCTAACTTTCCTCACTTCTGTTTCTCTTCTCGTCCACTGAGCTGAACTGCCAATCCAAGTGAATTCACTCACTGACTGCAGCTCTGATGCCGATTTAACATGCTGAATCAGATGCAAAATAGCCAACGAGGGCGGACCAGTGTCAACATTGCTGGGCACCACAAAAACTATGGCAAGAGACGCTCACTGACCGCTCGTTGTTGACCAAAAGTCGAATGTTGGCTTGGTGTGTCTGGGCCTACAGATAGAAACCCCAGCATCATTTTGATAGAAGCAGCTCGCAGTGTAGAAACCCAAATTATTTACATGTGCTTTGTTATGGATTGGATCAGCCATTTCAAAGCTGATGAATGTTGCAGGGTTTTCTTTTTAAATAAATCAATAGTACATAATTGATGGGCCAGAGCAGTATTTTCCTACACAAACATTCAAGTGTTTGTGTACCTTTACTGAGAAGTAGTATGACCTATTTGTCTCTTCACAGTTCCCAAAACACTGCCTTTAAACAACACAGGAACCCCGAGGAGCTGTAATCACATACTGTTGAGTTTTGATTGAATTCCCCAGGCTGTTAAGACAATAAACATGTTCTTACTTCACGTCTGTATTTATGATCACGTTCTTTGTTGGGTATTTTGTTGGTTGCTTTGTGTGTGTGTGTGTGCTGTGTATGTGTGCGTGTTATGATTTGTTTTTGTATGTCTGTGTGTGTTTCTACAGCTGGTCTGGACATCGGGCCCCTGGCAGACAGTTCCCCAGTGGCGCCCCAGTCTCAGGCCGGCCGGAGGACACCTCGAGCCCTCCCAGAGGAACCCCTGGACGGCATTCTCAGCCCAGAGCTTGACAAGATGGTCACTGATGGTCAGTGGGGGAGATCCAGACATCCAGACGCTTTACAGTGTTGTTTTAAATTTCAAACAGGAGGAATAATCTCTAATTCTTTTGTTGTTTCAGAATCAATTCTCAGCAAACTTTACAAAATTCCAGGTTTGTAATTTCATACTTTTTTACATACAGCTATCAGTCTCCTACACTAGTTAACTGAGCTGTAAACTCCCAGTGTAGTGTTGTTACAATACATAAACCACAGTTCAGGGTTTTAAGAGTTACCACAGGTCCTGAAAATCCTTAAAAGTTTGTGAATTTGAAGGGGGAAAACAAGGCCTTGAAAAGTCTATTTGATGTTTGAAAAACTGTGAAACTTGTGTTTTGCAAAAAGTTTTATGTTCTTCAGGCTAGTGAGACAAATTGTAGTGTCCTTAAGGCAAACATAAAGTTGTCTCTCATAATAAATACAGGAGGAATTAATTCTGACATTGCAGTTAATTAATTTTACCCACCCTTATACGTTTATGCGTATTATATGCAAACAACATCATTATTGTCACACTCTGTTACAGAGCTAGAGGGCAAAGATGTGGAGGACCTCTTCACAGCAGTCCTTAGCCCCAGCACGAGCCAACCACCTCCACCACAGGTGCCTCACACCCAGGGTCCAGGGCCCCTCCCTGCCACACCTGGCACTAGTATGCCTCACCCCAACGCAGGTACATCATTGAGCACCTTGTTGTGGTCATAGGTAACATTTGACTCTTGTTTTTGATAAATTTAAGTCACCTCTTTAATCATGTGTGCAGGGAATCCCATGTTTCCAAGGATGCCAATGATCAATGGTATGATGGGACCAAACCAACGCTTCCCTACAAATTCAGGAGCAGGGCCCTGCATCCCAGAAAATTTCTCCCCCCTTAACCGTATGCCTTTCACTGACAATCCAAGGTAATGCACTGCTTTCATCATTAAAACGATTAAATATTTAAAGATTGATATTTGTTTTGTTTTGTTTTTCTCTGCAAAACCAGAGTGTATTGATTAAAAGTGAGTTGTTTTCCTTTGTTGTTACAGGGATAGAAAGTTTAATCAGATGCCTAGAGAGGCAGTTGGTCCATGGTCCGCCCATGGCCCCGGCCCCACACCCCCTGGACCTCTGCCTGAGGGGGAGACTGAAGCCATGTCAAATGCCCAAAGGAGTACACTCAAGTGGGAGAAGGAGGAGACACTTGGAGAGCTAGCCACTGTAGCGCCCGTCCTATATACCAATGTCAATTTCCCCAACCTCAAAGAAGAATACCCAGGTTTGTGTACATATATTAACATGTATTTTTCCCTTGCCCATGTTTTTTATTGTCATCATTACTCATCTTTCTGTTTATGTCTGGGTATTTGTTTGGGTGTGCACACTCCACTGTCTCAGTCACACTGTATAAAAATACCTTGTATGATCTGTGAGACTGTTGGCATGACAACTCCTCCTCTTATTCTCTCAACAGACTGGTCTACAAGAGTAAAGCAAATTGCAAAACTTTGGAGGAAAGCTAGTTCACAAGACAGGGCCCCATATGTGGTAAGATCACTCACACTGTTGAATTTACAGATTTTCCTCTACTGTCTCAAAAGCCTAAACACTTTGAACCATGGCAGACATCAAACTGTCACTACTAGTTGCACTGACATATTAGTATGCAGGAGGCAGACTCTTTTATCGCATCTGGCCTCTTGCCTCTTGCCAATGCAATTTGAAATCCGGCCATTCACAGATGAACCAATTAACATAGGAAGGCCTGCTCAGTGTTAGAACTCACTATGGTCTCAGTAATTAAGTTCACTAGAGGTAATTTTATCTAGCAGAGGCCAGTTTCAAAGACCTAGTTTTGATTTAAAAAATGTACTATGTGCATGTGATCGTAAGGGTGTTTTTCCACTGGTTACATGGTGGCAGTTCTCTTTCATGGCTTTGTCTTTTGATATCACACTCAAACATCCTGACTATTGTGATACCTATGTACAGTATCAGGATGACCTCCATCCTGTGCTGCATATACAGTACAAAGAAGTCAAGTCACTAAATGGTTTGGGTAAAATTGTCCATTTACTGGACTGAGTCCGGTATCATAGAACACCTATCCTTTAAACATTTTCAGTGATCACCTTACCCAATCATAATCAAATGAAAATATGTAACATCCATGAGATCATGGAGTATCCAACCATGCTTTTGTCGTAGGTTAGCAAACCACCCTAGCCTCAGGGATGGAGGAGACCCCTTTCTCACTATCACCACCAAGTGTCAGCTCTTTGCCAGTAAGAAGGGAACCTCCATTCATGTTGCTGAAATACAAACAGGATGGATATGATCAGAGAGAGAAGGAGAGAGTAGTCTTCCTCTCTTCTTCTCTTGTTGGAGCTTTTTATCTTCCACTGTTTGTGTATCTGTGTAGCGATGCTCACAAACAACCAGTTGGTGATTTCTTATTACCCTGTTCGGATAGGGCTGTTGCTCTGAAGGAATTTCCTCTGCGTTGATTAGGAGTAGATTATCTGATGTTGATTTTTTAAATCAACAGCTGTACAATAACCCTTATTTTTCAGCTGTTATTCAGTATATTTGCTTTTGAAATGACAACAGTAAGTTGTTAGTTATTAACTGCAGAATACAAATGGGCAATGAGGTCGCAGTGTTTTTTCAGCAAAGACGTTTTGATTGTGTCAAGTTGCTATGATACAGCATATTCAAAGAAGTAAAAATGTCAGCACATGTCAGTCAGAGTACTTACTTTGCTCTGGATGAAGGAAAGGCTGAAACATGGACACTCTGCTCTATTTAGGCTCAGTATGAATTTCTCCTGTTTTGGTGTTGTTATCTTGCACTTGTACTTATAGGATGTGACAGTTGGTCTTTGTGGTATTTGTCCCGCCCCTCCGCCACTGTGATTGGACAGCTGGGTAAAAAGTGACCGGGACGGCCTGGTGTAGCTTTGATTTTTCAAGTCTTTGCAGCTAGAAGAAAAAAATGCCAAACATCCTGTGCTCAGGGCAGAATAGATGCTTAGCACCTCGTCATGCTTTTGGTGTTTGTAGCATAGTGTTAATGCGCATTGTTCACATTGAATAGAATTTTAAAAATATGCTGGTTTTATGAAAATAGCATTAGCCCTTCTTTTGGGTTTTATCAACTATTCGGGATGTTGTTGCTGATATTGATCAGTCCACAAACCATTTATGTGGGTGGTTCAAAGAGGGTCACATGCAGCAAAGGGCCCAGGCTGGACTTTGGCCGCTGCAATACAGACTCAGCCTTAATGGCACGCTATGGCATGCGGTGAACAACTCTACGCTGTAAACACGTGCCATTAAAAAGTTTGAATGTCATAGCTCTTATCCATGATGCTGTTTTGAGTGTGAAGTCCACTGTTGGGTATTTGGACTTGTGGGGGAAGCTGAAAGTCATCATCTCATATGAACTTTTCAATACTGAAGACCCATGTAACAGTGCGATATTGAAACAAATGCTATGAAAGAGAATTTAATGCTACATACACACCAGTTTTTGTTGTAGTACTTTTAGTAATATTTCTTCACTATCACACGTTTTAGATAATAGAAGTTGCATTGGTATTCTTTTTTTCTGCAATCTTATATTTATGTCTGATGTGTGTTTTGTTCTGCACTTGTGATTGATTTGCTGTTTAGCAAAAGGCAAGAGATAACCGAGCAGCCCTGCGCATCAACAAAGTCCAGATGTCGAATGAGACGGTGAAGAGGCACCACCCACAGCAACAGCCCCCTGAGGTGTTTGATCCCAACATACCACTAGACACAGAACTGCTGTTTAAAGACCCTTTGAAACCAAAAGAGTCAGAGCATGAACAAGAGTGGAAGTTTAGACAGGTAAGAGTGTATGCAATGAAGTCAGGGAATGCAGCGGCAGGTCCACTTAATATTAAGACAGCTAAGAAGTGGTGGTTTAGTAAAGCTCCCTAAACAACTGCACTATCCGCCACATTAACCCTGATGACATTGGTGGTTAGTAGGTCCAGTTTATTTTTGGCATGAGACTGATATTCGCTGCATCTCTTTGTGATGTCTAATCCCACTTTTCACTGTGTCCTTCCAACAGCAAATGAGGCAGAAAAGCAAACAGCAAGCCAAAATTGAAGCCACTCAGAAACTGGAGCAAGTCAAGAATGAGCAACTCCAACAGCAACAACAGCAGCAGCAGCAGACCAACAGCCAGACAGAGGGCGATGGCAACAACAGTGGAAACGGCAGTCCAGCCTCCCAGCCCAGCAATGGCAGCATGTCCCCCATGCAGCAGCTCAATTCTAAGGATGGCTTTGCCAGGCCGCAGCTACCAGGGACGCCCACTTCAGGTCCCCCGGAGGACGTGTTCTTGCGACCCCCTCCTCCCCCTCCATCTGGCCCTTCCTCGCAACCTCAGTCCCCCCAGGTATTTTCACCAGGTTCCTCTGGGTCCAGACCCTCCTCTCCATGGGACCCATATGCCAAGATGGTTGGGACCCCAAGGCCGCCAAATACATGTCGCAGAATGCCTGTGGAATCTGGGAAATCCCCCACGTCCTTGATGGAGCAGCAGGACAGAGGGAGGCCCTCACCTGCTCATGAATCTTTTGGTTCTCCAACATCTATGAGCAGTGACCCCTACGCCAAACCTCCTGACACCCCAAGGCCAGCTGGGGAAATGGACCCTTTCCTGAAGCCCATGGGTCCTCCCAGGGCCAGTCAGGCTGCTCAGGGAAGGCCCCCAATGGGCTCTCCGGGCAGAGACCCATACTCGAGGCCCATGATAAGAAATGAGGCCTATCAGCGCATGGCTCAGAACAGGATGATCTTGTCTGACCCTTACTCACGGCCTTTACTTACACCAATTCCTGGAAGTAATGAGTCTGGCTCTGTCCCTTTGTTCAAAACACCCATGCCCCCTCCTCAGGCTCAGGATCCCTTTAACCGACCAGGTCCACATCCTGCTGACAGGTTCTCCCAGAATCAGCAGAATGACCCCTATGCTCAGCCTCCGCATACACCAAGACCATCTGGGAATGACAACTTTACCAGTCCTCCTAGAATGGGCCAGCACCATCCTCAGGTGCACTCGTTTGCTCAGCCAGGACCAATGACTCAGATGTCTAGAAATCCTTATGCTCATGCACCTTCCACTCCAAGGCCAGACCACTTCACATATGACCCCTTTGCCCAGCCATCTGGTCCCAACAAGCCACCTGCTGACCCTTTCTCTCAGTCTGCAGGCAACCAACGATCCATCAATGAACCCAGTGCTCAACCTCGCCCATTCTTTGAGCCCTATGCCCGACCGCCCGGCACCCCCCGTCCACATGACAACTATGGTCAACCTTCAAACACCCCTAACACATCCTCAGACCCTTACTCACAGGCTCCTTCTACTCCTCGCCCCAGTGGGATGAACCAGTTCACTCATCAGTCACACCCTGGACAGAGGATGTCACCTTCCCACTCAGTGGACCCTTACGCTCAGCCACCAGGTACTCCTCGGCCCTCTGTGGGAGAGAGGTTTTCCAAGTCACCCGGTAGCCAGAGGGGGCCAATAGAGCCATTTACTAGCACACCTGGGACATCAAGGCCAGGGGGTGGTGACATGTTTTCCCAGCCTGGGGCCCCCAGACCAATGCTTAATGATCCCTACGCCCAGCCGCCAGGGACCCCACGGCCTGGTCTTGATGGGCTCAGCAGACAAGGGCCAAGGCAAGGGCCAATGGGAAGCCAGGATCTTTTCTCTGTACCACAAGGCAGACTTCAAGAGCCCTTCCCCCATCCAGGCTCACAAACACCAAAACACCCAAGTGTTTCAGAAGATGGATTCACACAGTCACCTGCCAGAAGACCCAGTCAAACACCTGGCCATGACCCATATGAGCAAGCCCCGATGACCCCTCGTCCACAGTCAGTAGAGAAAATGGAAATGAAAGATCAGTCATGTGTGGGCAACAATGGAACTATCCCTCAAGACCCGGGCCAAGCATCTAACAACCCACAAATGCCCGGTGCTTCCTCTGAGGCTCAGGGTGTTGCTCTAGCTGAGAGTGAGGAAAGACTCAGACAGGTACATGAACACTGTTGTTAATGTTCTATTCTGTATCTAATTTAAGATTTTATTTTTCCACTTGTGTTCATTTTAGTTTGTGTATATCAACAATGTCTTTAATCAATCAAACAATTTTTATTGTATAGCATCTTTCATACAATTTAGTGCAGTTCAGAGTACTTTACCGCTGACTGACAAGCCAATGATGAACCAAACAAGTGTAGAGTGGAACAAAAAGGCCAAAACAAGTGATGAATATGAGACCAATGCATGCCAGACAAAAAAAAGATCAAAATGTAATAAAATAGATATAAAAGATATAAAAACAGTAATAATAGTAAAATGAAAACTAGTTTAAAGACCTAGATAAAATAAATCAAAACACAAAACAGGAATAACAATGACACTAAAATAGATTTAAAAGCTATGATAATAATAAAACAGTTACATAAAAGCTAGACTGAAACATTGAATAAAATTGATTAAAAGACAAAATCAATTAGAGGCATGAAAATATATAATACTAATAGTAATAAAACGTGTAAAATGATGTAAAATTGTGTGCATTTGCAGAATTTAAAGTATGTAACGAATGTCAATGGAAAATGGGGACCTTCAACTTGCATTGCTACCCATTAGCTGTGGACTTTCAGTAGACCAAAATTAACTGACAATCTGTTTTAATAGCTAGAAAGACAGTGTTAATGTAAGCCATACATGGCCCATTTACTTTGTTTTATAAAGGTGTTACATTTCTGAATGCTTGTTGTGTTTTGTAGCGACAACGAATAAGAGAGCTAATCCTTAAACAGCAGCAACAGAGGAGTGCTATTCGGCAGGAGAGGGGCCCTCAGGAGCCTGCTGGCAACATAGCCCCAGGAACACCACGACCCTGGCCTCAGGAGGGGCCTGGGCAGCAGGGGGAAATGTTCAACCGGCCTCCTCCACCTTATCCTGGACAAGGACCCATGAGAGGGCCAATGAGGTTTCCTGGGCCTTTTCCAGGCGATCAGCGTGTCCCTTTCCCTAATGAGGGGCAACTCCCCAGGGTCCCGCATCCTGGAGATCCTAATTTGAGACATCAGGGGCCAAGGTTTGTGTTATGATATTACATTTTATTACATCTGTGTGTTACGTATATTCTATAATTGATTACACATAACTACCCAAATCTAGAATGCATTTTCTTCTCTATTCATATATCTTTTTATCCTATTTTAGATTTGCATTTCCACCTGGGGTTCTAGGACCTCATGGGGCCCAAGAGTTCTTTCCCAGAGGGCAACACCCAATGCAGGATGTCCCTCCTCAAATGCGACGGTCTATGTCTGCCGAAATGGCAAAGAGCATGGGAGGCAACCCTATGGGGCTGCCCCAGCACTTCCCACCACGTGGCATGCCAGTGCAGCAGCACAATATAATGGGCCAGCCTTTCATCGAGCTGCGACACAGAGCAGTAGAAAACAGGCCGCGTCTGCCGTTTCCCCCTGGTGCTATGCAAGGAGGCAACATGGATCCCAGCTTGCAGGGGCAGAGGCTACCAGGCTTTCCAGGAGCACCTGAATCCAGGTTCCCTTTAAATCAGGTGCCCAGGATGGTAGACCCCATGTCCAGCCATACTGGCCATGTACAGCTATCTGCCAGCATGGACAATCTTCATCAGCAAGCCCAAATGTCAGGAAACAACACAGTCAAACAAACTCATTTGATGAGATCCATGAGCCAGCCTGCTTCAAATGAGACCCAGAACATGGCAGCATCTATGATCCTGACTGCACCCCCTGCTGGGCAGAGTGAGCCAGTCGCGGTGTCCGGCAGTGAAGCTGTGGAGGAGAAACTGGATGCAGAAGAATCAGCAGTCAAAGATCTTGAGGACGTGGAGGTGAAAGACTTGGTGGATGCTGACTTGGAAAACCTAAATTTGGATCCTGAAGATGGCAAAGACCTTGATCTAGAGACAAATGACCTACACCTTGATGACTTCCTAACATCTGGGAAATTTGACATCATTGCCTACACAGACCCTGACCTAGACGACATCAAGAAAGACATGTTTAATGAGGAACTGGATCTCAGTGATCCTATGGATGATAATGCAGACACCACAGAGATCAACAAAAACTCAAGCACAGGAACTGAGGCGTCGACCACTTCAGAATCTGTACTGGAAAAGTCAGAGGCCTCAGGTGAGCAGTCCTCAGCTGAGGTGAAGCCGGAGGCCCCCGTGAGTCAGGACTCTGCTTCTTTGGCACCTGGGCAAGAAATTAAAACAGAGGTCAAGGAGTGTCAGAAACCCCCTGATGTGGCAGACCAGCAAGCCACTGGAAACACCTTAACCCCAAACCAGCAGGGAGTTCTCTCTGAATCCACCCCAGTCCTGTCTAGTTTACTTGTTAAGCAGCAGCCTGAGGAGCAGTCATTAAATCCAATTGTTGAATCTGTCAGTCAAGGAGGTAACCTCATGCCCCAGCAGAACCAAGTCACTGACACTCAGCATACCTCTGGGCTTACATTACCCGACGCCACCGCCGCTGCAGGAGAAGCTTCTATGACTGGCTTTGGGGCAGACCAGCAGGTGGGGCTAGCCTCTGGAGTGGACCCGAGCAGTCTGACCCCGGCCCAGCAGGCAGCGTTGAACCAGACTCTGGGTCAGCACGGCCAGCAACACCGCCCTCTTCTGCTAGAGGAGCAGCCACTCCTATTGCAGGACCTCCTAGACCAGGAGAGGCAGGAGCAACAGCAGCAGAGGCAGATGCAAGCCATGATACGACAGCGCTCCAGCGACTCCTTCTTCCCAAACATTGGTAAATTATTAAGGCCACAACTTAAAATCATCAGCACAGGTTGATGTTTGAGATAGCCAGTCTTTTCTGATTATGCATTACTTGTCATTTGCAGATTTTGATGCCATCACTGACCCCATCATGAAAGCTAAAATGGTTGCCCTGAAAGGCATCAACAAAGTCATGGTTCAGAACAACATGGGAATGAGCCCAATAGTCATGAACAGGTAAAAAGTTCACTTTGGTACCACATGAATACATTCTCTTTCTTCAGCAGAAAATGTAATGATTGCAGAGGGAGTGTATGTATTAGTTTAGCTCTTAAAGCAATGGAAATAACCTAACTGAACAGCCACTGGGATTTTGTGCAGCTGTGTGAAGACTTGCAACTGTGACTGACTGAATGGTGCGCAATTGCGGTATTGCTCTATTACAGATTTCCTCCTGGTCCTGCACCACCTTGTCCTGAAAGCACACCACTTCCTCCACAAGTTGTTGGACAGGTATTGAATCATTAGTCTGGTTAGATGTTATTTAAAACTATACAGTGAAACGTATTTGAGTTATTGAATATATGGTAATGTATTTTTTAACCTTGCATTCAGGATGGCAAATTGACACAAGTAGCAAGACCAAATCCTCCAAACTTTGGACCGGGATTTGTCAGTAAGTTTTCTTAAAATGTATATGCATTTTCAGCTTTTTGGTTTGAAGTTCTGTCAGGCATCGAAATGTTAAGATGTTTGTTTTTCATGCTGTCAAGATTGCTAACAAAAGAGCCTTTTTTCTTCTTTCAGACAATGCTCAGAGGGCTCAGTACGAAGAGTGGCTCCAGGAGACTCAGCAACTACTTCAAATGCAGCAGAAGTTTCTGGAAGAGAAGATTGGGGCTCACAGGAAGTCTAAGAAAGCCCTGTCTGCCAAGCAGAGAACAGCTAAGAAGGCAGGGAGAGAGTTCCCTGAGGAGGACGCCGAGCAGCTCAAACATGTCACAGAGCAGCAGGGTGTAGTGCAGAAACAACTGGAGCAGGTAAATGTTCGGCCTGCCAAGCTCCAGCACTGAATTCTATCTCAGCCCTCCTTTGCACAATGACTGCCCTAAGCACTGTCCATTCATTGGTCCTAGGGAGCTCAGTTAAATGTTTAAAGTAGGGACTGGTAAATAACAGTCTTTAGGCCAAATATGGTCCTTCAACAGGAGTAGTTACCCACATCCCAGTGTGTCTAGAACCAAACTATGGTGCTGAAATAAGGCCCAACTGAATAACAGATGGAGAAAACTTAACTCGGTATTATTTAACCAAAGAGACTTATTATTTTCTTACTGCAGGCTTATTTACAATGACACAGTGGCATTGGTGGAAGAGTAGTATGAGCACACAGATTTAAGAGAAACACATACTTTGGTCTATTCTTTATTTTGATTACCTTCAACTATTTTTACTCCTTTTAGAGACAGTTTCTTTCTCTCAAAAGCCAGAGGCTTGTTCTCTGACAGCATCTTACCTTTACAGTAGGCATAATTAGTAATAAATCAGTAGGTAAGTAAGTAGGTATACAGAGTATGCATACACAGCTAGCTGTTATTTTCCAAGCAGACTTGAAGAAATAATATCTGAAGAAACTGAAGAATTTAGAATACAAGGGTTTGTGTCTGCATGGCACCTGTCAGCCTGCTCTAACTCCCTAAAAGAGCAATGCTGAAAAAAATTGCTCTCAGCTGATTGTACTTTCCAACTCCTGCTTTAGAGTTTAATTCTTCAGTTACTGTTTGAAATAGAAATCATTCTTCTCTTCCCTTGGGTAAACCTGCGTCCTTACAAATTTGTCTTGTAAATGTGATAAACACCATGAAAGTGATATGTAGTTTCTTTGTAAATTTCATAGAGAATCTCAATAACATTTTCTGTGAACTTGTTTTATGTTGTGTTTCAGATCCGCAAGCAACAGAAGGAGCATGCTGAGCTTATAGAGGAGTATCGAGTGAAACAGCAGCAGAACAATATGACACCCATAATGCCTGGGATGCACCCAATGCCAGGCCCTGCTGGCATGGTCCCCGCTGGACCACCAATTGTCCAGCCTCCTATGAATCCCATGATGCAGATGCCACTTCATCCGGGCCAGCCAAATGCACCTCCGTGTATACCCAACCCGCCACCTGGCTGGCATCCTGGTGCTCCTATGTCCATGCCGGGACCAGGAATGCCACCTATAATGCCGCCCCAGGTACCTGTGGGAAATCCAGGCCAACCTCATCAGATGCCAATGGGTAACATACCTCAACACCCGCAAATGGCTGTGGATCCCCAGGCACCACCAGCTCCACCAGGTGGTGTAAAACCTATGCAGGCAGGTGGTGTGAAGTTTGACGACAACAACCCATTCAGTGAAGGTTTCCAGGAGCGGGAGAGGAGGGAGAGACTCAGGGAGCAGCAGGAGAGACAGCGGGTGCAGCTAATGCAGGAAGTCGAACGACAGAGAGCCCTGAAACACCGTATGGAAATGGAGCAGCAAGGGATGATGGGGCCGGATGGGAACATGGCACCGCTCGCTCAGATGCCGTTTTTCAACTCAGAGCTGCCACAGGACTTCATGCAGCCTCAGAGGCCTCCAATGCAACAGCAGCAACAACTTGCACCAATGTTCCCCCAGCAGCAGGTCATGCAGCCTAGTATGGGCTCACCACCTGGGACTTTTATGCAAGGTGAAAGGAGGGCCATGATGGGCAATGGAATGATGCCCCGTGACATGGGGCCTGGTTTTGGGCCTGATAATCTTGCCCTACAAGCACCTAATTTTCCCCAGGGTCAACCCAGACCTCGTCAGTTCAGTGGCCCAGGAATGATGCTCCAGATGCCAGGTGAGGGTCCACCATTCGGAGGTGACTCAGCTACACCTCTACCATCTAACTTTCCAGGCTCAGGTCAGTCTCTAATCCAACTCTACTCCAACATCATCCCAGACGAGAAGGGTAAGAAGAAGAGAAATCGCAAAAAGAAGAAGGACGATGATGCAGATTCTGTCAAGACACCTTCAACTCCACACTCAGACCTTACAGCCCCTCTCACACCATGTGTCTCAGACACTTCCTCAACTCCAACCAGAAACACCCATCTCTTCGGTGACCAGGATTTGTCACGGTCCCCCTTACTGGGATCTACCACCCCCAGTCACTCAGAGCTGGAGAGGCAGCTTTCTGGAGGCCAATCTGGACACCCTGGTCTCCTAGCAGAAGCAGCAAGAGCCCAGGCTCAGGAACATGACAGGATCCTTAACAACATAAAGCTGGAGCAGACTGATGCCAGTGAGTGTCATGAGCCACGGGAAGGGTCCATTGGCTCAGAAATGAGCTCTGTGAAGGAGGAGGGTAATAAAGGGAGTGTGTCTCCCTTCCCTGCAGGGCAAAGTCCAAACAAGGGGGAGGCTGGCAATGAACTACTGAAACACCTTCTGAAGAACAAGAGCACACCTCCACCTGGACTGTCCCAGCAGAGGTCAGTGGAGAGCATGCGCTCAGAGGAGGAGGATCCTGCAGACTGCAAAGCCCTGCTGAGACAAAGCTCCATGGACAGCAACGGGGTCAGTCTTTGTGTTAGTCATACAGTTAGAGCGTTGAGGGGGTGATCAACATAATGAGTCATAGACGGGCTAAGTGATTCAGATGGGAGGCGTGTCATAGTTAAATTACTATGAGTCATAGCTGTCGGTTTTTGAATGAGTCATAGTTCTGTGTTTGAAAACATCTTACTTGGAGCCATAATGCTGCTCATGTAATCTGAAGTTTATTAATGTGTTTTTATGCAACGATATCTTTTTCTCATCTCCAGGCGTACTCAGATGGCACCCCAGACTTTCCAGGACCTGTGCTCCCAGAACAGGAGAAGAAGAAAGGGAGGAACAAGAGGGCTCCGAAAGGAGGGGAGAAGCCTGCCTCTCGCTACAAGAAAAGGAAGAAGGAAGGGGATGAGAGGCAGCTAATGCACTCTGGCCCTGACACTGTAATGACCCAAATCAAACAGGTAAGATTGATTTTACCGCCTTATAACCTGCTCTTCATTAAATTGGTCGAAGCTGCACTGCTGCACATGTTTGGGAACAAAGGATGGGAGAAGGATTATAGCTTGAAATCTGAAGGCTTTATTCAGAATTTTCCAGTATTAATTACTGCCAGGATAGAAAATGGTCTCCACTGAGCGCACAGACACTAATTTCACATATCATAAGCATATTACTGTAATTAGGTATGTATTGGATGGCAGTGCACAGACAGGTATTAGAAGGTGGTATTATTCAGGGGAATGGAAGGGATTCATGATTATATTGCACGTCCCTCACTGATTGAGGCATATTGATTTGAATGTTACGAAGCTGACTCATTCATTAGAAACTTACATCATCACATTTAATACAGCTCAGCAAAACCAAACAAGCACACACCTGTATGCTAGTTTCTCACATGTTTAAGATAAGTTTGGCTAAAATGGAAATTATGACTGTGGCTATAAGCTGGAACAGCTTCAGTATGTGACTGTAAACAGTTTGATTGTGCCCAGATTTACCTGCCTTGTTCTGCAGCGAGATTGATAACTGGACCAGAGATCAGACTTCTATCCAACATTAATGATGCTGGTTAGGTTGATCGGATGTATAATGTGTATGTATATATCAATTCCACTTGCATACTTGTTCTGATTTGACTCCCATCTCTTCCCCTGGTCCTGCTTTTCTCTCCTGACACAGCAGCTCTCCCTGCTGCCTCTCATGGAGCCCCTGATTGGGGTCAATTTTGCCCATTTCGCTCCCTATGGCAGCGGCCAGCTCAACGGAGAGAACCTCCTGTCTGGCACCTTTGGCAGCGCCTCACTCGATGGAGTCTCTGACTATTACTCCCAGCTGGCCTACAAGGTGAGATCTGCTTACCTTACCAGGTTGTAACAGGGTAAACAGAGTGGTGTGTGTTCAATATGTCTGGAGCGTGATGTGCTGACACTGCATTGGTTCTGACTCCTACAGCAGAGTAACCTGAGCAATCCACCAACACCACCGGCGTCTCTTCCTCCCACTCCACCACCTGTGAACCGACAGAAAATGATCAATGGGTTTGCGACGACAGAAGAGCTGGCCAGCAAAGCTGCTGCCATGGGTAAGCAGTCAGAAGGATGTATCTTTTCAATGTTACTTCTTCCCATTTTATCTCACACTGTCATAACCTTGAAACAAAGGTTACTTTTACTTAGAGCTGTCCATCTGTGATACAGTCACCCAAGACACATGTTAATACCAGGTGTAAACAGGGCCAAGGAGTATTTCCATCATTACAGGCAAGAATAGCGCGTGCGTATGTGTTGACATTGTGCTCCTGTTTCATACAGTGTCCAAAGGCCTGGTCCCAAAGCCACTACATGTCCCATTCAGAACCGAGGAAGACCTACTAGCCCGGGCCATCGCGCAGGGACCCAAAACTGTGGATGTTCCGGCCTCCCTCCCCACCCCTCCTCACAACAACCAGGAGGAGCTCAGGTAACTGATAAATAACAGTAATCTTCTGGAGGGTTACATCACCATTAACAGCTGTCATAACATTTGTTTGTGTTTACTTGTGCACTCATGATAATCAGTTTTGGCTGCGTGGATTTGACAGAGTTGGTTGATTTATTGTTTCTCTCCGTAAAATGATAACAGCAACAGAGGACAGGAGCCTTGCAAAGACAGGGACACACCTGACAGTTTTGTTCCGTCCTCATCTCCTGAGAGCGTGGTTGGCATGGAGATAAGTCGCTACCCAGACCTCTCTCTGGTGAAGGAAGAGCCACCGTCCCCCTGCCTGTCTCCTGTCCTTCCCATGCTTCCTGCACCAGATGGGAAAGGTAAACAAACACATCTCCAACACATTTAAAATATGTACTCCTGTGACTCCAGTCATAATTGGTTGGGTATTTTTGAGTGTGCAGTTTAAACGCACAACTCCAGCATACCTTAAAAATGTGGTGGCAAGTTTTAATGAATGTCCTCCTTTTTCATTCTCCAGGGTCAGAAATCAAATTGCAGGATATCAAAACAGAGCCTTCTGCAATGTTTTTCGGCTCCCCCTTTGGCTCCATGTCTAATGACTCCAAACAAGGACTGGTGTCTGTCGCCATCACACTGAGACCAGCTGCAGCAGAGGTAGGAATATGTAATACATGGTTTACAGTGCTGTCAGTCCGAGACATAAATCCTGCCGAACTTGATCATAGTTTGAAACACTTATTTTTTGCATGTCAGGCTTGTTTTTCAGTTCACAGAATTACCCATGTGTGTTGTAAAAATTGTAATGTAAACATTTTTGCGCACTTTTTTTTCCTACCTGCTCACATCTTGTTAATTCTTACATACATACAAACAACACATTTAAAGAAAGGTCTTTTCAGACGGGAAACGTCACTCCACCTGCGTACCCACGTGGATTCACTGGGTTGTGCATCCCTCCTCGTGTGAATAGACAGTCAGACAAACACTCTGCGAGTATATGCCAGATGCCGAATGTGTGGTAACCATGGAAACGACTTCTGTGCACTACTGTATCGCAAAACTGTGCATCTACAGTACCTTTGTTGACTGTGGTATCATATAATCACAGGTCCATCTGTTGACAGATAGTGGCAATCCCAGTGTTAAGGCCCTTTTACACTACCTGTTCAGAACAGGAATATTGCGCTGCTATGCCACCTTGCCGTCTGTATAAAAGATACGATAGCGGAATGGGGGGACACAGTTGTTTCACCTTAAAGCCTCCAGGGGAGGTAGTAACAGTGCCGAAAACAGTGTCTGCAGGACAGCCTGCAAGACGGGATCATAGGCGCCGCAGGTGTGACCTGTTGACAACGTGTTATGCATGCGACCCACCAGGGGAGATATAGGAAGTAGCTATTAGCGGCTCATTCAAAGAAGAACAGCGACCATCGATGTTCACACATTGGAAAAAACAAAGAGATGCAGGGCTCCTCACCCACAGAGCAGAGGACAAGATCAGCTGTCATACAGCAGGGACACTATGATTGTCATTGACATGCTAATGTCATCGACGTGTATGTTTAATGTCACATTAGAGGCCGACGCTGTTGTGTTACATGTCAAGCCTGTCACGCCTCTTTTGATTCTGCAAAGCTGCAATGTGTATAATCAGACACTGGAGCAGAATGATGCTGCCATTGTTTGGTTCTGTAGCAAAGGAGGCATAAAGAAGGGACTTTGTGGCAATGCCAACTTCAAACTGTATTTGTTGATAGCAAAAGTTAAATTAGCATAGTTATAGCCTAGTTCAACGTAAAACTATATGTAGTGTTACCTGATACATCCAGGCCTGAGTCAATGCTCTACCATGTGAAAGACCTCTTGTGTCTGTTCTGATAACTGTTTAGAAAACAGATATATACACTCAGAGTTGCCATACTTGTCTGTCCAATTCAGTCTCACATGGCAAAGAAACTGCCTCTAATTCAGTTGTTAAAGGTAGTCAGTGTTACCGAGAGGCCAACTTTAGTTATTCCACCTCAAGTAAAGGCAAATCATAACAATACATGCATTATAAAAAAAAAAAAAATTCCCAGGAATGTAAACGTAGACAACACACCAAAACTTTAGTCTTACTTGAACTGTGTATGAGATTTTTGTTGAGACCTAATCAGCTACTCTTTTCCCCTCAGAACATCACAGGTGTAGTGGCAGCCATTTCAGATCTACTATGTGTGAAGATCCCCAGTAGTTACGAGGTCAGCAGCACCCCAGACAGGGGGCCCCTATCTGTACTCAGCGGTCAAAGGGTAGGCCCTCATGGCATGGAGCCGCGGCCTCCCATGCTCTTCCACGGACAAGGAGACAGCGGGCTTCACAGTCGACCAGGACAGATGATAAGGCCCAGTGGAGCACAGGCGATGATGCATCCGCAGCAGGCACATCATTTCCGTTTCCATCCCAACAGCCCAGGTGAGGGAATAAAACTAAATTAAACAGGAGCATTTGTAATTGAAGTGTCTTCTCTGATTAAAGCTAAACATAATGACTTCTGTGAAAAAGGCACAAAGCAGCAGTCGTCTAATCACTATTTAATTTACCTCTGTAACGGGCAGTTCTATTTTTCGAGCTGATATTTATTGTTAACTCAAAGTCAAGCATTATACAATTGTAGGTTACTATTATAAGAGATAGCTTTTCGAAATAGATGTCATTTTTAAAAGCATATTTTTGTGACTTCAGGCGCAGCTCTCGCTCGAGGACACGACCAGAAGACCCCTGCAAGCCCTGGATGTAAACCTCACTGGTGCTGCCACTGTAAGGTGGTGGTTCTGGGAAATGGAGTTCAGAAATCCATCAAAGATCTCCCAGCCCACATGAAGGTACCAAATTAATTAGGCTTAAATAGTCCAAATGGCAGCAGGGTGGTATATTATGTAGGCAGGCCACCTTACAGCAGCAGCTTAGATTATTAAAGTGTGATTTTGAGACTAATGAAGTAAAACATGTTTTAAAATACTCAGCACCAGTTCATAAAATGTCATCTTTCCCAAACTATTATGGATCATTTAGTATTGATTTCCCAATGGAGGCCATGAGCCATGACTGGATGCCCAGACCTTACTGTAGAGGATATATTCTCTCCTTTCAGCCTGAGTATATATATGTATATATATATATATATACAGTACACACACAGTAATACTGTGTACAGCCTCTGGTTATGTAATTCCTGCCTGCTGGAGTAAAATCCATTTCAGTTTAATTACTGGGTTAAACAGCATACCCCTTGACTTCAGTCGAGAGTATTTTGGTTATTTAAATATTGTATGTTTTTGATGTTTATTTCATAACTTCTTTTAACATCAGTCGAGCTGAAGCAGTTCACGTTGGTCAGGCTTTGATTCAACACCTCATTCCTTATTCAGCCTGTTAAAACTTGGTCTGATTTCTCTCATTAGGAATCTGGGGGCCGTTTGAAATCTGAAGAGGACCTGGTCTTCTGTAGTCACAGCTGCTTCCTGCTTTATTGCTCCTCATCGCCAATGCAGTCCAGATCAGCCACAGAAACTAAGGTTTGTACCAGTGTAACGAGGGATGTCATGGTCTGATCTCAACGATTGGTATCAGAGCCGATCAAGGTGTTTTTTAACTGATCGGGTTCGGCTATGTCGAGCTATATAGCCCGATTCAATCCTTTGTTTTACGTCAGCTGTCACCGAGATGTTTTTGCTCGAGTGCAGCTGTTGTCAACTTTCCAACTCTAGCTGTCTGTCTCCTCCATTCCGGTGAGCTCCTGTGTGTGTAAGAACAGGAGCTGAGCGATGTGAGACTGTTCATGTTATTTACCTAATTTATGCGCACTCATTTTATTTCAGCTGAGTCAAAGTATCTTGTGTTTTGCTGTCATCCATGGCGCATGGTGTAATTTAATCTATGCAAAACAATGTAAAGACGATGAAAATAACTCTCAGTGGAATACAGTTCACTCAGGTAGGCTAACTCAGGTAAAGGCTGCACCACAGCAACAAACACTGGAGAATACTCTCTTAAAGAGATAAAGAAAGTCCCTCGAGACGGCGACAAGACCAGAAAGATTACAGAGGGTTTGTTGTTTTGTAAAAAATAATAAACAACATTAAGTAACAGCTTGGATGCAGGGATTTGTTTTTTCAGCATATACACTGGATTGGATTGGACTTGGTATCGGCAGATACTCTATATTAAATGACTTGGCCAGCGGCAAAAAAAAAAACTTGAAACTTATATCCCTAAATGTAACACCACAGTGCAGCTGATACAAGTGTTTTTATTTTCTCCTGAACATCATGGCTGTTGTCTCATTTTTTTCAGGAATCGGTGTCCCTTCTCCCTGCCTCCGAGCAAACCGAGAGTCTTTCTAAGACTCTGCACCAGTACAATAACAATATGTCATCGCTGGATGTCCATTGCCTGGCCCAGCTTCAGCCCAAACAGTCTCCCCCCTCTACTCCTCCTATCCCCTTCCCCATGGCAGGCGAGGCACCCAAGATGGAGACCAAGTCTGATGCTATCAAAGTCACCGTGAAGCTGAAGGCGCGGCCAAGGTCCCATGACGGCTGGCACCAGGGAAAGAGACAGAAAGGACTCCGCTGGAGGAAGTGGACTGTTCAGGTGGTAGTGCCAAGAGGGAATTCCCAACTTCCAGACGAGGATAAGATCGATGAGCTCCTGAAGAAACTCGGGGCCTCCCTGCGCCCTCCTGCCTTGCTGCGGGACCACAGGCGGTGCTGTTTCTGTCACCAGTTCGGAGACGGGATCACTGACGGCCCTGCTAGGCTTCTTAATCTAGATCTTGACGTGTGGGTTCATCTAAACTGTGCCCTGTGGTCCACTGAGGTGTATGAGACGCAGGCTGGCGCCCTCATCAATGTAGAGCTCGCACTGCGTCGCGGCCAAACAGTACGCTGCGCATACTGCCAGCAGACTGGAGCCACCAGTGGCTGCCACCGCCTTCGCTGCACCAATGTCTACCATTTCACCTGTGCTCTGCAAGCTCAGTGCACCTTCTTCAAGGACAAGACCATGCTATGCCATGCCCACAGGCCCCGGGGAACAGCTGGACAGGCACTGGAGCATGAGCTGCGCTGCTTTGCCGTCTTCCGACGTGTCTACGTCCAAAGAGATGAAGTGCGTCAGATGGCCACCGCTGTGCAGCAGCCTGAGTTAGGCTATACCTTTCGAGTCGGCAGCCTGGTGCTGCATGCAATGGGCCAACTAACCCCTCTGCAAATGGCAAACTTCCATTCCACAACGGCCATCTTTCCGGTTGGCTACGAGGCTTGCCGCATTTACTGGAGCATGCGCCATGGCAACCGCCGTTGCCGTTATGTCTGCTCTGTTGAGGACAGAGAAAATCAGCCAGAGTTTACCATCAGAGTCATTGAACAGGGCTACCAAGACCTGGTCCTCACTGACAACTCTGCTAAAGGTTTGTCCTCAATGATCTTCACAGAAATATTATTGTTGTGTTTCAGAGCCAGTTTTTTCACACGTTTGTCTCACTGTTATCAGGAGTGTGGGATAAGGTTCTGGGCCCTGTGGCTGAGAAAAGAAGTGAAGTTGGCACTCTGAAGCTCTTCCCTGTTTACCTGAAAGGAGAGGACTTGTTTGGACTCACAGTCCCTGCAGTGACCAAGATCTCTGAATCGGTTTGTAGCAGCTTTTTGTGGTTAAATAATATGAAATTTAAATTGATACACAGATCATATTGTG
Source organism: Epinephelus fuscoguttatus (assembly GCF_011397635.1). Classification (NCBI taxonomy): domain Eukaryota; kingdom Metazoa; phylum Chordata; class Actinopteri; order Perciformes; family Serranidae; genus Epinephelus; species Epinephelus fuscoguttatus. The sequence continues at coordinate 34,624,659 of NC_064766.1, forward strand.
TAGAGGCTGCAGGATGTAACCCTTCTTTGCTCATTTATTCCAGCTCCCAGGAGTGGAGGCGTGTGTCAGGTACTCATTCCGTTACGGACGCAACCCTCTCGTGGAGTTGCCTCTCATATTTAATCCAGCTGGATGCGCCCGCGCCCAGCCAAGAACCAGCTCTTCCTACACTTCACTGGTGATAAGGTAACGTTGAGTGAAGCAGACATTAATTATCTGTTTGATGTCTCCAAGCAAGACACATTATTTAATTTTGATCGTTCAAATATGTTTGTCATTTTCATTACTTCCCCCCTCAAAGGCCACAACAACAGGCTGTCTCCACCAGCAGTGCCAGGTCAAACCAGAATGTGGCCCAAGGAGAAGGTGGCGCCCCCCATAGCAAGCCTCCAGTAGTGCACCCCAGGTCTTCTCAGTACCGCTGGATGAAGAGTGAGTGGAGAGCCAATGTCTATCTGGCCCGCTCACGCATTCAGGTCAGTGTCAGAATAATTATTCGACTTTCTTCTCAGCTTTGAGTAACACTGATGCTCTTAGATTATGCTTCCTGTGGACAGAGTAGAAACCTGTGTGTAATGCATTCACAGGGCCTGGGGCTGTTTGCTGCTAGAGACATTGAAAAACAAACTATGGTGATCGAATACAATGGAACCATCCTCCGAAATGAGGTCGCCATCAGGAAGGAGAAGATCTATAGATCTCAGGTATGCGTCTGTTTTTAATACTTTCTGAGCTGAAATTAATTTGTCTACAGTTACTTTTGCCAGAACAATCAGAAGGTAAATTCTTCTCTCTCCCCGACAGAACCGAGAAGTGTTCATGTTCCGCATCGACAGTGAACATGTTGTAGATGCCACCCGAACTGGAGGGCTAGCAAGGTACTGTGAGATTCCCCTGGTTGCTGTGACATTTTTGTAAACATCAAGGAGAACATACAATGACATCTTTCATGGTCCTGCACCCCCATATGTAGCACACTGCTGTTCAATCAACTGTGGGTCGGGAAGGTGTTATCAGGGGTAACCGTTATATGAGCACAGTGCAGAGCAGCAGTGATTAGTGAGCCTGTGGGATGCACACACAGGGAAACAAATGCATTAAAATGCACACGTGGCCAGACCGGCTACCACAACAAAGAACATACACAGAGAGCGTGATTTCATTCTCTACTCAAGACGCCTTTACGGCAACTATTACATTGCCTCAAGTTGCCTGTCTCAACCAGAAAGTTGCATCCGAACACAACGCAAAGACGACAGCTGACAGCCAACTAGCACATGTTCTGCACCTGTGTGAGAGGAAATACCTCTCCATACCAGCAGGCGGCAGAAAACAGTTTGAAGACACTACTTAGCCAGTGAGCACATTAACACGATATAGAAAGAACAAACCATACTTACTGTGTGCTAGCAAACTATAACACAGTCAATTATGAACCGTGTCTGCTCAATGGCTAGAAAATAATGTTACCTCATATAACACGTTTGTTTTTCTCAGTCTCACATCTTCTTGCATTTGAGCATTTGTTTGCTTTTTTAACGTCCATTTTTCTTCTCATGCACGGGGCTAAACTGCAAATCAGAGGGATTTCTGGCACCAACACGCTCTTGTTGAATCTGCGGAAAAGTCGCCAACAAGGGCCGACCGTTGTCAGCAATGTGGGACCCCATGCAAAAACTAGGGCGACAGACACTCACAGAAGGCTGACAGCCAGCCTGTTATATCAGGGCTGTCGGATGTCGTGCACAGCTCCTTTTAAGAACACGTTTCTGCTGTTCACAATCATTTTGAATGTAAAAAATAACAGTGACTTACTTCATCATCATGAGATGTTTTGTGATATCCAATAAATCCCTTTTTGTTTCTGTTTTGTTTTTCAGATATATCAACCACTCTTGTGCCCCGAACTGTGTCGCTGAGGTGGTCACATTTGAGAGGGGTTACAAAATCATCATCAGCTGCAATCGCAGAGTTGATAAAGGAGAGGAGGTGAATATCTGTCTTTGGTTAGACATTTAAGGGCCCGTACATATGCCGCATCTTAAACCACCTGGAAATGGCAAGGTCGGGCGCAGGGCGATACTTTTGTGCCTTTTTTGTGCCAGCTTTCAAGAGCACTGCAAGCACAGTACCATAGCCTATTTACCTGAGATCCTAAGTGCAGAGCTGATCTTCTTCATGCCGCTTTTTATAAGTGTGTGGGCATGACGTCCACGTGACAGATGTAAAGCTCTGGCAGCCCTGCACCAAAATGATCAACTTTTCCATATTTACCACAGACTAATACTTACGGAAAAAAAAGCAACATGTGTACGACCCCTTAACTCATGAATGTATGTCATAGATGAAAATGTGATGCTCAGACACTGACGTTTCCTTCCCTGTTTTCCAGCTGTGTTTCGACTACCAGTTTGACCCTGTGGAGGGTCGGCACAAGATCGCTTGCCACTGTGGAGCTCCTGAATGCAGGAAGTGGATTAACTAAGGAGAACAAAAAAAACGACAAACCTAAATGCATTCCTTGCTATAGTGTGCGGATGATGTGATCTCTGCACAGACAAAACAAGGCTTCACATTAAAGTCATTTTATGAATGAGCAGAAGGCCTGAACCCTTGGAGAGGTGAAGTAATGATGTGTTGGTTCATCAGGATCGCGGAGGAAGGGAAATGTAACACAGTAGCAGGATGTGACTCGTGCCATATGTGAGAGGCTCTGTTGTTGTGAGACGCCTCTGTCTATCTGTATGTGTCTGTGCGTTTGTTTGGTGTACATGGGGGTGCGGAATCCACCAGCGAATGAGAAAGCACTGTGCAGGGTGCGGCCTTATTGCTTACTAAGGGCAGGCCCTTTTGTTTCATACTGTTAATGTATACCGTATGACTAAATGTAGACATCACTGAATGAGGAATGTACAGCAATGAATACCGCGAAGGGAATATTAACTTGCACTAAAAAAAAAGAAAAGAAACAAAAAAACACACGCGCGCGCACACACACACACACACACACACACACACACACACACACAAAAACTTTTAAAATACTTGATTCCATGAGTCAGTTTTATCATAGGTCTCTGTCATGTGATTTGTGTGGAATTCGAGAGGTTTTGTATTTATTACTGAGTGAATGAATTTTATTCTCAAAATGATGAGATTGAGTTAAAGAAGGCTAGATTGCTATTGTTTTTGAAGATTGAGGAAGACATGCTGTTACTTTTGTATAAATGTACATAAAGAAAACTATAGGAATAACCGACCAAATACTACCTTAACCTTCTTGATGTTTGGGTGTTTTTAAAATTGTTTTTGTTCTGTTTGTCATTGAAATTTATTTAAGATGGACGTTATTTCAGTTTGAGAGTATATATTATGATTATTCTGTACAGAATTTGTAATATAACCACAATAATTCACAAAGTATTTTTGTTGTATTAAAAGTAAGGTATTGTAGCGTAGTGTTTTGTGACTTACACATGCTTTGACCACTCAAAAAAAAAAGAAATATTTTTGTTGACTAACGTAACGAGTTATCAGTTACAGAATTTTAAAAAAGAAAAAAAAAATACTCTTCAAATAGTAAGAGATCAGTGTGATCTGTTTGCTGTTAATCAGGTTTGATTTTAAAGAACTGTGAATTAGGTTTTGAAACCCAAAAATGACTTTTTAACTTTTTAACACAAATAGGAACACCGACATGTATTTACCTGTTTTTGTTTTTACATTGCTTTTAAAATACGGTGCAAACGTCTAATGATAATGTGAGTTAGACAAAGCCAGTGTGTGACAGAAAGAATCGTAACGGCGAACTCTTGTTTGGAAGCGTAGGTCGTTCTACCTTTTTTTGGACAGAAATGGCATCCTCCTCAATCAGAAATATTTCTTATACTGACACTTCACAAGTCACATGCTTAGAAACGGAAGAGTTTTTGCGTGCACAATTTCAAGTCGACTGTAAAATTTTGGAGACAGTCTTAGAACTTGTAATGTATATGGCATGTATTTTTTTAACTTTCCGAAGACTCAATTGTATATATTTTCTCAATGAATGGTTGTAACAAAATTGTTTCTTGGATATTTTTCTTCTCTTGTATGATATTACATCATCCTGCCAGTGTGTTTGTGCTACATTTTCTTGGTCGTGTAGTCAGAATTTTTTTTTTTTTTTTTTTTTTTAATTTCTTTTATTTTTTCTTTGCTTTTTTTTTTTTTTTTTGAAAATGCCTTTTGAAGTGTACAGAGTATGAGGTTTGGAGTTTGTGGAATTGAATTTAGAAACATTTACAAAAATAAACTATTTTACATGTTAGCAGGTTGTGTATGTGGTATCAATAATTATGTGTTTTAAATTGTTGAATATGAAGAAATGAAGCCATAAAAGTATCTGTGCCTTTGGAGACAGAAGCCGAGGAAGCACAGCACAACAGTTACTGTACGTACGTAAGAAATGGTACACACACACCGATCAGCCAGAACATTAAGACCACTGACAGGTGAAGTGAATTACTGATTATTTTGTGTCAAGGTTGACCTGGCTTCTAAATTTCTCAGGTCCCAATCTGCTCAAGGATTCTTGTGACGTTCCAGTACCCCAGATGTACCCCTAATCCAAGGTGGGGCCTCCTTGGATCTGACTTGGCTCTGACCTGTCGAGGCATGGACACAGGATCTCTGGGAGTATCCTGCAGTGTCTGGCACCAGTGCGTTGGCGGCAGATCCATTTAGTCCAGTGGGTTGTGAGGTGGGTTAATGGCACATGCCACAGATGCTCATTCAGAGTGGGATCTGGGGAATTTGGAGGCCAGGTTGACACTTGGAGGTCTTTGTCACATTCCTTGGGCCATTCCTGAGCGATGTTTGCAGTGTGGCATGGTGCGTTATCCTGCTGGGGGGCCACTGCCATTGGGGAGTACTGTTGCCATGAGGGGGGGTACTTGTTTGAGTGGGTGGAATATGTCAGAACCAAAGGTTTCCCAGCAGAACAATGCATCGGAACAAAATAATCAAAGTTATTCACTTCACTTGTCAGTGGTTTGAATGTTTTGGCTGATCGGTGTATTTAGTCATCATTTTAGAGGCAGTTTTATATCCAAGAATGCAAGCGAATACATTAGTGGCTCCTAGCCCTTTTGGCATGTGAGCACCTAAGGGCTCTAACACTTATTTTCATGATCAATATTAGATCTGTCCATAGATAAGTGCCCATTATTATTCCCCAGAGCTCAAAGTGATATACCTTGATTGTATTTTTCCAACAAAAACTTTAAAACCCAAAGATATTATGTTTTTTATCACAGAAGACACTTTAGGAGCTCAAATCAGTAAATTTAAGGTGTTTTGGCTTTTAAAAAAAACACCTGAACAATAATTAAATTGATAGAAACTCAATTGGTCACAATTATGACATAGATTTACTGTTTAACACATTTTTCTTTGGTGTATTTTTTTTAATCATCTTGTGACCCCTCTGATTCATCTCAATGATACTAAAATAACTGCTGACTCTAGATACCTCTAATACTGCTGGAGTAAGGCATACAATTTAGAGTGCCTTGTGCTTACATTTTAATATGTGTTTAATCAAATTTGCACCATTAACTCCACTGTCCTTTTGTCAGAGTTGTCAACCTGACATCATTAAAACCGTTGTCCATAGCATCATCATCATTATGAATTAATAAAGTCATCCTTTGTAGGCCATTTTGTAAATGAGACACACATTAGCACGTGGGTGATTTTGCCTCATCACCCTCTCAGTTACTGTAACAATGCTGGATTAGTGATTTAAATTTTACTTATTTCTCAGACATGTGTCCACCAGTTGAGCAATGTATGCAATTTAAATTATCTCTTAGAATCTTTAGATTAGAGAAAGCTATTCATGCTAAAAACATGAACATGGATTACACTGCTCACGTATCAGCAGTCCAGCATAGGTCAAGTGTGAGCAGGGGTGTCTCTAGGATTTCAGGACATTCAGGGCTTAGATCATATCTCTATTGGGGGGCCAGGGGGCTGGAAATCCTCCAGTGGCACTTTTTTAGATGAACGATGCTTTGAATGCACTCTGGCACCTTATTTACATTCAAAGTACAAAAAAATCCCCTGTATGAATCAATGTATTTCCAGTCTGCGGGCCACCAGGAACCCTATCACAGACCAGATTCAGCCCGCAGGCAGTAAGGTGAGTATCAGTGGTCTAGATCCTGTCATTAAAGATAACCAAGAATCTACTGTTTTTCATTTATTAATTCATTTTCCATTCCGCTTATCCTGTTGGGGGTCACGGGGGGCTGGAGCCTATCCCAGCTGACACTGGTTTGAGAGGTGGAGTACACCCTGGACAGGTCGCCAGACTATCACAGGGCTGACACATAGAGACAGACAAACATTCACACTCACATTCACACCTACGGACAATTTAGTGTCTTTGGACTGAGGGAGGAAGCTGGAGTACTCAGAGAAAACCCACGCTGACACGGGGAGAACATGCAAGCTCCACACAGAAGAGCTCCCCCACCCAAGGTTTGAACCGGCAACCCTCTTGCTGCAGTGTTTTCTCCACCATTTTGTTTAATTTTGAATAACTCCTGTACTTGGCCTGCTCCTATTGTTACTCTATTAGGCTCTGGTTTTTGCTTCTGCTCCTTGAAAACACTTCTATCTTGCGTATTTGTATATCTGTTGTTGTAAAACTGGGCCCAGTGAGTGACCCTGACCCGAGGAACCCACTGGTTGTCTGGTTGGTACTGGGTGTGAATCGTTAAAGTTGTTTTTACTGTACAAAACATTCTCTGGCACAAGTATTTCCTTAGGGATAAATAAAGTACTACTGAATTTAATTGATTTATTATTATTTTTTTTGTGTGTGCTTTGCCTGTTTGCTTACAGCAGGTCTATATTACACTTGTGTCCGTCACACCAGTTAAATCTGAGTCACACTGACATCTGTTGGTGAAACATCACTATACATGCCTGGTGTTTTGTTGAAATTAGCTTCCCCAATTTAAAGACGTGTTGTCCTGGCTGTGTGCCCTTCCTGTTGCCTTTATTTACACCCTCACTTCCTCATAGAGCAGCTAGCTTGTTACTAGAATCACTTCTCCTTTAAATAAAGGTTTATTTAAAAAGCGTTGCTTTACCAGTACTCCAAAAAAAAAAAAAACGACGAAGTGATGCTGTTTTCTTTTTCCTCTGGCGTGGCAGAGGGGGACACACATTTCTCCGGGGCGCAGCCTGCGCCATAACACCAGTAAACAGTCTGAAGATGTGTGCCCTGCCTCCTCCTCCTCCTCCTCTTCCTCCTCCTCTCCCGGCCAAGCCTACTTCCTGGTGGATGAGGCAGCGCCTCAGTGTTGTCGTAGTAAGTGGAGGGGGCAGCTGAAGTGAAGGTGGAGGCGGCGGTGGATGGTCTGCAGTCGCGACACAGCAGTTCAGTGAGCTAGCACACTTTTCCTTTTTTTTTTTTTTAGGTTTTTTATTTTTTTTATTTTTTTGCTAATTTGCAGAGAAACATGGGAAGCACGGTGATGGAGTCCAGCAAGGAGAGCTCGAAGAAGAAGAAGAGGAGAAGTCTGCGGATTAACATGCCAGTGAGTCGGTGAAGTATCAACTAATTTGGCTTCTTACTGTGACTGGAAAAAAAATAACTGGGCTTCTTCTTGTTGTCGAACTTTTCGTGAAATTAGCAAACGGAACTTTTAGCCGTTGTTAGCCGCTGTTAGCCGTTTGTCGTAGCATCGTTCGTTCTACGTTAGTCGCACGCGCTGTAGAAGAGCGTGCATGATTGACAGCTGTCTCACTGTCAAGACGCTACAGTTCTCATAACTGCCTCAAAATACAACAAAATAGTCATTTTTAACACCGTTTAAAAGTGTTTTTCTAGAAACAAATGGCTGTTTGCACTGTTTAAAGTATATTAAATTTATTCCTTAAGCATTTTAATCACTATCTGATGCCATTATAGCTAATTCCTCTGTTTCAGCAGCTCACCTTGTCATGACTAATGATATTTTATCATCTAAATAACCAGAATATTCCCATTATGCACTCAGGCATTTTGACAAAAAAACAATATAAAGCAAAGTAACCATCTCGTGCTCCAAACTAGCAAATCATTTTATGTTATTGATTTACAGTTGCCTCCATTAAACAGTGTCTGTTTTTCTTTGCCCTTGTGAGGTGAAAGATATCACTGTAGACTTTAAAGCTTTATCGAATTCTCTGTTTTCCAAAGTCAAAACATCCCATGGACACTGTGAGCTCACTCTGGTGTCAAATATTTTGCTGTGTCTTGCAGCATGGATTACAGCCATGTTGCTGTGGCTCACAGGCATGTGTGTTTTGGATGGCATCCATCAGATACACCTACTGCATGCCTTAGCAATGTCACTGTTAATAGGTTAGATGCAATCTGCTCAGAAGTTAGACTGTACTTTTGCTGGAAGGTGACATGACAAAAATGCAGCTGGGGGTGTCATTTGAGTCTTAGTGGTGCATTCATGTGCACCTGTTTACATTGGAGAAATCACTTCCCTGATAAGAAAGCTGTAGCTTGTGAATACTGTTTTTGTAGCCAGTGTTCAAGTGAGGGATGCATGAACCACAACCTGATAGAAACGCAGATACAGCTGCATTACAGACACAGGAACAGGGTTTTATGGTCACCTCATTATGTAATCAACCTGTCTTTCCTCTGCAGCATGCAAACTGTAGCATCACCTGTCTAAGTGGAATGCAAACTTTGCCCTCGGTATGGAGAAGCTGACATTTGTTTTAAACGTTTCCGCATTGGTCAAACGTGCTTTTCTGCTTCTTGACAGGCATGATAAACATTTTCATTTTCACTTCACGGATGACAAACAACAACAACAATGTCCAGTTTGTTGTAAAACCAGCTACAGCAGCATGCAGTGGTTAGGAAGGCATTTGTGTTACCTGTTATGACTTGCCATTTTGTTTTTCTGCTGTGTTTCCTGGAAGTTATCCTTGAAACTCAGATCTCCTTTATGTGCAGGACTTCGGTGCGTTTACTTCCCCGCAAGTGGAGACGAGTGGCTCAACCAAAAGTGGCACTCAGACGGTACTGAATTAATTATCCTGATTTTTTTGTGTCATGATTTTTCATTTACTTGCCAATTGTTTGTTTTCTCAAGCTTGCCTTTTTTTTTCCCCCAGCACGTAATTTATCTTGTCTCTTTGGCTCTTGTTTGTTTGGCTTTGAACACATTTAGACGTGGATTTGGGAGAGCAAAATATTACTGAAGGCCATCTCTCCTATTCTGCCAACCCTCACTGGCTTACAGTAACATTACGCCCACTGTCCAAGCATAGCAGGATCACATACAGGAAATTGATTTCTCTAAAAGAAAGCAGCCTCTTCCTACAGTCTGCTCTGATTGATATGAGTAGGACTAATCCCTGATCATTATCCACCAGTTTTATCTCTGTAACATTTGGGAAACGCTGATGAAACACTGCATTCCCTTGTGCTAGTCTGTATCCACACAAACCCCTGATAGTTGTTCACTTGCCTTAACAAGCTCTTGCACAATGACAGAGTGAGAGTTGTTGGCAAACAGAAAAGATGGGCGTGTGCTCTGGCTCCCTCAGATTTGTCACAGGATTGGTTTGAACAGAAATGTGTGCATGGAGGAGGGCCAGCCTTGAGCAAATACCATTCTGAACCCTTGTTAAGACGACCAGACAAAACAATTATTCCCTTTTTGCTTTGATTTGTGATCGAGCCTCCAGTGTTACTACCAGTGCATTGCAGTGCAGTGGTTTTATCATTGTGCATCCTCTGTTTCGTTGATGCTGGTTATTATGCAGGCTTTCATCTGCCAACACTGTTACCAAAACACTCCTGTTACATTTTATTGTTTTCTGTAAATACAACCGCCGAGCTGGGCTGCGCACTAGAGTGCTTCACTGTATCAGAGCCCACAAATGGTTAATAGATTTGTTGTTGGCACATCCAGAGCAGACAGCAGTCAGTGGTGGGAGGAGGCGCTTTCTGTCTCAGGCTAGATTGGCTGCCGTCTCTCCTGTTTTGTTTTGGTATCTGCACAGCGAATAGAGAAGAATTTCTCAGTCTGTTTACATGGTATTGACCTTGCAAAAGCAGACTTATAAACACAGAAAGTCATAATGAAAAAATAGAATCCCCATTGTTTAACTAAGAGAAGTACTAAGTGTCTGATCGAGAACCTGATGGTGCTGTTACTGACTTTTATCAAAGAGTGAGGCCATAAAACACGATGCCTTGTGAATGCATTATGACATAGTTAGAAGGAAGTGGAGAGAGACTGGATTTGTACAGTGTTTTCATTCCAGTTGCTTAACATTGTGAATAGAACTGCAGTTATTAGTCAAATAATCGATTAGTCAATTGACAGAAAATTAATCGGCAGCTATTTTCATAATCGAGTAATCATTTTAGTATTTAGTTTTTAAGCAAAAAAGCCAAACTCTTGCTGGTTTCATGCTATATGACTGTAAAATTTGATGCTTTTTTGTCATACATGATAATAAACTGAATAGTTTTGGATTTGTTGACTGTTTGTAAGATAAAACATGCCATACATAGACACCACTGCTGGCTCTGGAAAACTGCACATTCACTTATCACTGTTTTCTAGAGCTGCACAATTAATCCAAATATTATCAAAAATGCAGTATGGCTAAGCGCGGTATCCTAATCGCAGAGATGCATTTTTTTGGCAAAGATAAAATGTATCAAATCATACCATCACAAATGAAGCATTGTGGTGCTACAGAGATGCTGTAAGGGAAACATGCACTCCAGCAAAAATCACATCATCATTGTCGTCACTAATTGTCACTAAAATCGTGACTCATATCGCAAACCCAATATTTGTAAGAATAATGGAAATATGTTTTTATATTATGCAGCCCTCATTTCTCTCAGATTTTATTGACAAAATAATTGATTGATTTTTTAAATTCATTTTTTAATTTTATTGATTAATCAATAAAATAATGGACTGGTTAATGGAAAATGAAAATTATTGTTAGTTGCAGTCTAATTGTGAATGCAGCATGAATTGCAACATTGAGAATATGGTTTCGTCTTCAGCTCTGATTATAATTAAAAATATTTATATAATAATATTTTATTTATACATCAGTTTTAAAAACATACAGTTACAAAGCGCTTCACATTTGAATAAGACTAATAAAAATGTTCAAGTACACATAGAAACACACACACATACATATACACATGGACAGTACATCTAGACAAGAGTTACTTGTGGCATACAGAGAGAATTTTATGAAAAGGCCGACCTATAGAAATTAGTTTTTAAGAGCAGCTAAAAGCAAAACACAGATTCAGCACTGCTGATTAAATAGGGAAGGCTGTTCCAGAGTTTCGGAGCAACAACTGCAAAAGCACCTCTGGATTTAAAATAGGAACAGGAAACAGATAGGAGGTCTTGATCAGATGATCGAAGTAGCCAACTGGTGGATCAGGGGCTCAGCTTCTGTGCTATATGTGCAGGTGCCAGGCCATGTTAGGCCTTGTAAGTAATTAGTAAAATATTTAAATCACTATGCGTTGAGCTTGAAGCCAGTGAAGGGAGGCAAGAATGATGTGGGACCGACGACTGGTTTTTACCATATGCAGTCCAGCTATAAAGGACTGTGTAATACAAGTGAAGAGCAAATTGCAATAGTCTTAGCAAGAAAATAGTATTGGTTATTATAGTATTGGGGTTTTTTTGGGGCATTTTGCCTTTAATGGACAGGACAGGTAAGCGTGAAGTGGGGAGAGAGAGAAGGGGGGATGACATGCAGCAAATGGCCACAGGCTGGACTCAAACCCAGGCCGCTGCAGCAACAGCCTTATACATGGGGTGCCTGCTCTACCACTAAGCCACCGACGCCCAAGTATTGGTTTGATTTTTACAATATTTCTCAACTGGAAAAAGCATGACTAAAAGAGTTTAATTGTATGAAAGTCAAAGTATAAATGCTTTTGAAGTTGGTAAGGTTATCGAAATTATCAGGTTTAACTAAGAAGTAAAGCTGCGTGTCGTTAGCATGGCAATGATAAGAGATGCCACTTAAAGAATAAAGCAGATCGCCCAGAGGTAGCATATATAGTGCAAACAAAATAGGTCCTAGGATTGACCCCTGTGGGACCCCACATATAAGAGCAGCAGAGGAATCAAGTCTTTATAATACCTATAAACAGTATCTGCATAAGACTGCAAAATCTAGGCAGCAGGGAGAGATTTTGGAATCTGAAGCAATCTAGTTGCTGTGTTTAGTCTGAGAGGCCGTTTACACGTACACGGTGATTTTGATAAACGGAGACATCTTCCTTCGTTTGTGCCCTTCGTTTACACGCAAACGGAGATTTCTCCTCTGAAAATGAGTCTTTCTAAAAACTCCGGCCAGAGTGGAGATTTTGGAAAACTCCGGTTGCGCGTTTGCATGTAAACTGAGATAAACGGAGTTATAGGCAGCCGACATCACAGTTTGTGCTGGAACTTGCGCCTGTGTCAAAAGTGCGACCTATGTTGCTATGGTGACAATGGATACATGGAAGGCTTGAGCTTCTCGTTACACTGCCACCTACAGGTTTGGCATGCTCTTGTGTATATATACAAGCGTAAGTGTAAACGAAGATCTTTTTGAAAACGGAGATGGTGAAATGTCCGTTTATGAAAATAGCCGGCAATGTGTAAACAGCCCCTGAGTACTATTGACCAATCAGAATCAGAACATGTTGGCTGAAATGAAATGTTGTAACCCATCAGCTATTGCCCAACAACAGTTTAGCTTCTTAGTAGCTCCTTTTTTTATTTAACTGCATTCATATGCTGATATCTGCTTTTAGAGATTAGTAAACAACAACGGGAAGAGGAAGTCTTGGCCCGGATATCTGCTGGCTACTCAAAACCTACTGGGACCCTCAAAATATTGTCCGTCGCCCCCAGAGGCTTATCGTTGTCAGTCTGATAGCTGATAAGTTACAGCATTTACTAGGTGTTTCATTACCCATACTAACATACTTTTTAGTGTGTCAGAAAATGATTTAGTTTCGCAATACATAGTATGTGAAATGCAGTACGCCAAAAATACCAGGATGTTCTTCTGCATCTGGTCACAGTTTGCAGTATGCAAGGCACTAGAGACACGTTTAGCTGCAGCCACATTCAGTTTAAAGCCTATGCGACAAACCACACCCACCATCAGAGCAAGACAAATCTACCAACGTCACAGTTACTTAAACCCTGCTACAACACGACACTGTAGTGAACACATATGAAGCCAAACTAAGCATTAATCCACTTTATTTATTGTGGGGGTTTTTCACTATGCATGAAGACATGATTGGCCTCATAACTAACCAGATGTAACCCTTACACTAATTGCCGAAACCTAACACTTCATAGCTAGCTAAACATTAACTGAGCATTTTCTCGAGGGCCCTTTGCTTCTGGACCAATGACTGAAGCGGGCTGACTATGTAGGAATGGCGGGCAAGTCATGTAGCAGGTGGACGGGTCACATAGCTGCAGCTATACCGACTCGGAGCTGGCATGCTTTTCTGGCTATTCTGACCCACAATCCTCTGCGCAGTGGAAAAACACGACACATCAACTGAGCAGTAGACAGATGACAGCTTGACAGCTCGTAAACAGCTTTCAGAAGCTGCAGTGATTAACGACGGCACATTCAAGTGACTTAAGATTAGTCTAATAGCATTTATAGGAGGGAACCAACAACACAAAGACATAACAATAAAAACAATGACAGAGAGATGTACATGTAATTTTACGGTCATAAATATCTGTTAGAATCTACAATGCAGTTAAACTACATACATCGCAAAGTAACAACAGCTGAGCTCTCCGGGTTGACCTTCGTCTCTGGCGGGCCAGTGAATGATGTTTTGAGGCCTAAATTTCAGGTGCAGTGTTAATGAAAAAATAGTATTTCCCGATTATATGTATACTGCTTCAACAGTACGTTCTTTGTAAAGGCAGCTGCAGTACCTACTAAAGGTAAAAAGGAAACTTATGTAATTCGGATCGCAGCTTGAGTCTTTTGAAGGTGTGTGCAGACAAAAAGAGATCTATCTGCTTAGGATTTGTTTGGTTTCAATAATAAAATTCTCCACACACTGACTATAAAACAAGTGAAAAATGTTGCGTCAAAGACTTCTCCAGTGAAGAATCTGTATTGTTGGTTTGTCAGTAACTTTTATAGATCAAGAAAGAACATTTACTTTATTGCACTTTGCACACAATACATTGTCATAGTGCTTTTTCATGAGACACAATTAAGTGTTACAGTGGGTCTGACTAAACAAAACACTCTTGCATAAGTGAAAAAAGAGGAAGTAACCAAAATAGCAAGCTCCCACAAAAAGTGCAATCAGTCACTGTCATTTCACAATAAATCTCTTCTCTACATTTGCTCACTGTGTACGGCCTTTTGGTTTGGATCCTGCAGAGTTTTTCACTGCATATCCCTGCAGCCTCTCACCACCTCACATAACACAGTTGATACACACTGAACATGAGCCACACATTTACGAGAGTGCAGGTGAATAAAACTGCCTCCTTATTGTCTCTCAGGGAGAGCGTCGCATCCGTTCAGCCAGCCCCATCAAAGGAGGGTCTGCGAGGAGCCCACCCAGTGCCCCTCTGCCCCTGTGTCCTCAGTCTGCTCCAGTACAAGTGAGGACCAGCTCTGGTTCACCCAGGACTATCTTCCCCTATCCTTCCTACCAGGACTCCCCACCCAAGTCCCCCCGCCGCCTAAGCTTCAGTGGTATCTTCCGCTCCTCATCCAGCTCCACACCTGCGAGCATCAAAATCTTCTCCAGAACCAGAAGAGGTGAGTCAAAGAGCTAACACTGCACTGACTGTCCATTCATAGTGAACACTCTGACTGTTGTAACAACAATCGGTGGATTGACTGCAACTGCATTTCGATGGTTTTATAAATGTGAAATTTCGTGTGTCATGTGGTGACAAAGCAGATTAATACTGGTGTTACTTTGTGCAAAAGCAGGTCTCGTAAAGGAAGTAAGACACAATAGACGAAACTGGGTTATCTCAAAGATTATTTGGGTTTCCTGCTCTATGCGCGAGGTAAAGCCACATACAGGAACCTGTGTCTATCTGATTGAGTTCACCAGTTCAGATGCAGCCTGTGACAGAACTGACACAAAAACTTGCAGTGCAGCATTTTCTCAGTTATATGCACTGAGCATGACTGTGCCAATAAGGAAGTAGAAGCTTAGATTTCCTCATGGTACAAAAAAAAAAAAAAAGAAAAAGAAAGAAAAAGCCAGTGCTTTGTTTTGCAATTCCCTACAGGCCAACACGGTCACGAGCCTCGTCAGACAGATGGGCGAGGTGGCCTTCATTATCAGTCATCCTATTATTGATGTCAAGAACTCTCTCAGGAAAAGAAAAATGGTGGGCTTTGTTTATCGTCAGAATCAAAGAGGAGTTTCTTTAAGCTCCCGATGCCAAGTGCATTTCAAAGCCAGTTTATAAGATTAAGTTACAGGTTTGGCATCCAACGGGTGGGAGCCCAGCCATGCATTCTCCATGTCAAAATTAAAACTCATTAATGACATAATGGTAATATTGGTATGCGCTAAGAGGTGGAAACGAGACAGGCTCGGCAGAACAAGGCCCTGTTTTATGAAGAGCAGACCTAACGGGCAGATTTTCAGCTCTCATGTCTCCATGAATTTGGAAGGCTGATTATTACATAACAAAAACCGGCCTGTTTCACATGGAAACGGCCCTGCTGGAAGCAGCATCAAACAGCACCAAGATGAGTCATGTGTTTTTGGCTCATACATATACCCATTCTTCTGTTTCCTCGCAGAGGGTCGGTCTGGCAGCGGCTGGTGGAATAGCTCTGTTAGGGCCAGACCTCAATAGTCAGAGTGCTCCGTTTCCTCTGGAGGTTATTATTGATGGTAACCAAACTAAAACACCAAAACACACTGACGGCTACAGCCTTCTCGTGCCAGCTGCTCGAGATTTTTAGAGTGTGATGTGGTTTGAGACATTACATCCTCTCCCTTTCTTTTTCTGACTAATGATGTGGCTTAAAGTGGTCGGGGGCCAACGATAATAGCAACAAGTATGCTTATGAATTGATATACAGTGACTGAGTGGGCACAATTGTGTTTTTTTTAAGTGGGATGTTTTTGTAGACACCCTACTTTCGCCACAAGGGTGTGCTGAAGGCATACTGTTGTCTGCATATACTTACACTCATGTTGAGTAAGCTGTCAGTTTTATACATCTGCATCATTATTTGTATCTTTGACCATTTAAGAACATGGAGGGGCATTTTTTTTAGAATTTTCTGTCATCCTGAACCTTTAATTTTATATAATTCAACAATATTTATTAGGTGTTTTCTCAGATGCATACATATCCATATGTGTTACCAATAAGATCACAATGTCTTCTCGTTCCTGTCTGGTCTAAATATGTGTTTCTCATCGCCTGGACATTGTCAGTCTCTCACTACTGAAGGCAACTGTGGTGCTTTCATACCCTTATCTGGAAGTGACCAGACTCTCAGGACCTCCTCGTATAACCATGCAGAGTTTTTTTTTTTTTTTTCACCCTCTCCCTCCGTTGCTACTGTGTGCTGTATGTTGTCAGTAAATAAAGGAACCGGGCAGTTTTGACTGTACAGATTCACAAAACGCAGACCTTAGAAGGGCAGTGTGATTTTAAGTGTGAAAGCGAAGCTAGGGGAGAGCTTAAAGAAAATACACTGTAGATTAGATTTAAAATCCTCATGGATCTGAAACTTAGCAACCCTCAACACAAACTGAAGTGAATTAGTTTTATGAGACAACTGAAAATATTATCAATGTGAGTATTGAAGGATGTTTGAGATGACTGATTTTGTCATTGGTATTTCAACCCCTCACACATATTAGTCATTGACCCACTGAGCGTAGTGGAACACTTGCATAACATGTTAATTGAGATATGTACTAGACACGCTGTAGCTAATGTAAGCCGCAGATACTGAGTGGGCCATCTGTCACGGGTAGGGGAGGCTAGTGGTATTGAATGGAAGCTTTCTGATCAGCTGACAAAACATGGGATGTCCCCCTGCTGTCATCTGACGGGGGGCTGGCCTCAGCACTCTTAAAGGTCAGGCCCCCAAAAGTTACAGATAGCCGAGTGTGCAAATGACAGAGCTGCGGGACTCCCAGCTCAAAACCCACAACTTTCATGTCTCCATTTGTAGTTGTTATCTCAGGAAACGCTGAGATTGTGTGATCCTGAACGTGTGTGACATTGTGTGAAGACAGAGTGAGGCAGATGTGCCTGTGCGTACTGTCCTCTGTTGGAAGAGGGAGGGCAGTGGAAAGAGGAGGCGGGGAGATGTGCAGCCTGAGCCAATCGCTGGTGGATCCTTCGTGGACTGGCCTCCTTTTACAGGCTGCTGACATGCGTGCTATATTAAAGAGACGCCACCCACAGCTGCACCTGACAATTTACAGCACAGACACAGCTGAGAGGGGGAAAAGGCGGACCGGTCCCAGTTGGTATTTGCATCACTTGCTAGAAGGACATTTATCTGCTGAAGCTGTGTGGAAATTACAGATTTCATACAGCAGACACAGAGACAGGTGCTGGCTCTGTGCTCCGTGGCCCTGGAGTTTTTTTTTTTTTTTTTTTTTTTCCCCCGTCTGGACATGCAAGCTTAGACTATATTGGTGACCTGCTGCGGTTGTCATTGTCTGTTCGTAACTAATACTGCTGACTCAAAGGAAAGGTGGATTGCTTTACTTCATGGAGTAGCTAATTTTTCCACCTGCAGAAGATCATTCTCAATATTCTCGATTGAAGGTGAAGAAGGATCATCTCTCTCCTAAAGACATACTAAACCACTCCAAAGACGATCTGTGGGCATCAGTTGGATATACTTTTCAACTTAATTTCTGTACACCTGTCTTCATCCAGCAAATGGAGTAACTCTCAATGGTTTCTGAGCCTTCTCTTTGCC
Source organism: Epinephelus fuscoguttatus (assembly GCF_011397635.1). Taxonomy (NCBI): domain Eukaryota; kingdom Metazoa; phylum Chordata; class Actinopteri; order Perciformes; family Serranidae; genus Epinephelus; species Epinephelus fuscoguttatus. The sequence goes on from NC_064766.1 coordinate 34,642,701, forward strand.
CCTATCGTGATGCAGATGGTCATGGTCAAATTTAGTTTTGAACCCACAACTCACTGCATTTCATGAAGAGGTTTGGCAGCCTGAGGAGGAGCAAGAAACGGAAGGAGCAAGATGGGCTAGGAGGGCGGCATCAGTCCGAGTCGTCATGTCTGTCTGGTAATGTGCTGTGCTCTTCACCTGCTCCAGTTTTACGGCACCTTCCTTCAGTAGTCCAGTAACTTTGGATTCAGATATTTTATGTTTACAGTCAATCCATGCATTCATCTAGAAATGACAGTCACATGCTAGTGTACCTTTTTACGGACATTACATTTTAAATTTCAGTCGTCCTCCATGAATATTCTTTGAACAATGAAGTTATTCTCCGTTATGTAAAGGCTATATATATATATATATATATATATATATATATATATATATATGGGTAATGCTGCCCGTTGTGGCCTTAGGTGCTCCATATAGTTTAGGTGCTGATTGCGTGGGCTCCAGTCTCTGGTTTCACAAATGCATGCACCGACCAAAGTGGTAAAGCTATGTGTGAGGGGCTGACCTGGGGCAGGAGGTCAGCTATCACTTCACTAAATGCTATATACATCATGTTGGTGTATGCATTGGGCTTAATTGATACGTCTTCTTTAATTTGAACGTTAAAGCAGAGACGAGGATAAGTGAAATATGTTTTTATTTTGTAGTAAGTCTCCTGCCATCATGGTTAAGTAACTTATGGCCAGCTACGCTAGCTGATACAGTGTCAGTTCATTATTTCTGTCCTATATCCCAAGGCAGTCTCTTCAGAATAGCTGCTCCATTTTGAAAACTTTATTTAAATCGACAGGAAGCATTTTAGCTGAAGTAAGGACAAACAGAACATGCTAAGTGGATTTTTTTTTTAGCTTTCTCTTACGTGTGGGGCAACACATCGATATTAAATCAACATTGTGGTATGATATGAGAGTAGATATTGTCTTACATGTTGGATATCATATCTTGTGTTGTCTTTCCTGATTTTAAAGGCTACATTACAGTAAAGTGATGTAGTTTTCTGAACTTAACAGACTGTTGTAGTTGTTCTATTAATTGCCTTTACCCACTTAGTTGATTATATCCACATAAGTGATGATTATTTATCACAAGTATCATTGTATACATATGAGATGTCGACTGACATGGTATTTTTAATGATAGTTTGGAACAGCAAAAAGTAGAAAGCTGTTTCTTTGGACCAGGAAAATACATATTTAACTCTAGAACTAAATATCAAACTCAAGATAATTAATAGAGAAATCTTTAACGGGACATCAAACTAACCGTAAATAATCTAGATGGGAGTGATTTTTATCTTTTAAGCTACTAAGTTTCCTCAAATTCAACCTGAGATTCTCATTACCTTGACTTTGTGCATGAAGCCTCCTTTCAAAACAGTGATCAAAGATGAGCAGTATTTCTGTTATTTGTATTTGAAATATGTATTTCAATTACATTTGAGTATTTTGCAATTGGTAAAAAAAAAAAAAATTAAATGTAATTTGACACAAGATACTTTAGAGTTGAGTAAGTTTGTATTTTTGAAATACTCCATGGCTCATAAAACATGACAAAGGAAGCTAGGTCAAAACATATTACATGGCTGGACTGTGTGTGGAACACACAGACTCATGGACGTTCGCTCTAGCATTATATCGCCAGCAGTTGTGGTCCAGGTAAAATCTTTATGTAAATTCATGTTAAAATGAAGAGCGATGCATGTAGACACACACACAGCAGAAGGGACCTGCTTTTCCGGAGCTGTACCCACTGATCAAGCTCCTTTTTTTTGTTCTAACACAAGCCTCCACTCTATAACTGCGGTCTGTGATGTAGGCTACGTCCCAGCGTGATGGTGGAGACTGCTCAGTGATTGGCAACCACTGAAGGCAAATTCCACCAATAATAATAGTTTGTAAAATGTCCTATTAGCAGCGATGTATTTGCCAAACTACCTCCGAAATTGAAATTGGTCGACTTGTATTAAATATGTTGTGATAGCACCAACAGTCAGCCCTACAGTATCGTCACAATATTGATATCATGATATTTGTTTTCCTCCACAAACCTCTGCCTTAGCGTGGGGACTGTATCTCCGTTCATAGTAGTCCTTCATGTTTTCATGAGAGGTAGCAGGCCATCATGAAGAGCTACAGAAAATGGATGCCAAACAAAAACCACAGGCCCCTGCACAGACTTAAGGCAGCTATCGTAAAGTGTTAGCTCATAATGCTTGATGTGTGAAGCACTGGGACACAGTGTGTGGCGTTCAAGTGGCACTTTATCACAGACTTTACAGCTCCTGATTTAGAGCCAGCCTGACCTCGGTGGAGTAGACGAGAAGAGCACAGTCCTGTCATCATGATGTACGTCCAAATGTGGCTTTGTAAGATGTACAGTTCATCGTAAAGGTAGTGTACGACGTGGTGACACCTCAGCCTAAACTATATGTCCTTTGATCCAGAGTTTCCACACAATGCAAGTGCAGCTATGTCGCTGCTGACATCTGACATCTACATGAGAAATTTCAGTCGTTGCCAATTAGAGGATGTCTGTGTGCTCCTCAGCAACACTTTGTGTGTCTGTTCGAATTGTGACTGCTCATTTACAGTAAATGTTTGGCCATGATGCAGTTTGCACACCTATGTGATAGTGAGCCTGCCATTAATGAGCTGCTGTCAAGTCCTTTGTCACAGAGAGCCTGTATTATAGTGCACTTAGCAAATAAGCTTGAAACCCTTGTTGCTAATTGGGGTCACTGACTGCGATATCACACAATACTTCATGATCCACACACCAGCTCTAACCAGTACGCCTGTACAAACATAGCCATTCACTGTTGTGATGATTGTACACGGCTGGCCAGAGAAGACTGAAGTACAGTGTCCATCGGGCCTGTAGCAGCTTCTGCTCTGACGTCAACCAGAGAGGATCACGTTGCCCTCAGAGTCACCGTAGACCCATTTGACTGTCAGCTCCTCAGGGGGCACCCGCTCTGAGAGGATCTGCTTTTATGGGTGTTGTGTTAACACGGCTTGCAGTAAATTGCAATGTAACAATCAAGTGTGAGGAGCCTCTGCTAATGTGCTGCCTTCCGAGGAACCGCTGCACCTCTGAATCACTGCACACATCTCATGCACAACTCCAAAATATTCAGTTTACGATCACATGAAAGAGTAAATTGTAACAATTACAGGGATACTCTGCTGATTTTCAACCAGCTTTGTATCATTACAACATGGGTAGTATGTGTAAATGATCTGTGGTAAACTTCCCTCCATCTTACCAGCGGCTGGATCTCCCTGCTCTTCTCTGGATTTTCGCTGGCTCTGGGGCCGTTACAGATTGTACTTCCATTTTTTTAATATATATATTTTTGCGGGATTTTTTGCCTTTATTTGATAGGACAACTGTAGCATGAAAGGAAGAGAGAGACTGGGGGACGTGCAGCACAGGGCTGTAGGTTGGAATTAATCCCGCAGATGCCAAGGCAGGGACACGGTTTTTGTACATGGGGTAACCAATCTACCAGTTGAGCTAGTGGGCACCTATTCTTCCGCATTTTTGAATGCCTGCCCAGTAAAACTAGGCTGTTAGTGTATTGTCTTTTTCTTACCTACAGTGTCTTCAGAAACAGGTTTTAGTGCACTGTTTGGCTGTAAGATGAGAATTGGTGAACAGGACGTGGGCACCATACTGTTTCATGTATTGTAAAAAACAGAGGCTGAAAATACTTAGATCAAACCGTAAAACTAAGCACTGCTAATCAAATATGAACCAAGATTCTGTAACTGCGTTGCCTATTTCTTACCTCAGTGTTTTCAGATAGATATTACAGCTTACTATTTAACTGTAATATGAGATTGTTTGTTACCAGCTTGTCGCCATATTGTTTCCTCTGGAAAAACAGAAAAGCTTGCATTACGTCACCCACCAGTGGGAGGGTTTATTTGTCCGGTATGGTGCGGTGCATTCTGGTATGGCAGGTTTTCTGCCTCTTTTTCTTTTATTATTATTTTTGTGAGGGTTTTGCCTTTAATGTCGCGACAGTAAGTGAAATGGGGAGACAGAGAGAGAGTGGGGACTGACATGCAGCAAAGGGCTGCGAGCCAGAATCAAACCTGTGGCCGCTGCAGCAAAGCAATACCTCTGTAAATGGGGCGCCGCCACTATCCACTACGCTACCGACGCCCCAGGTTTTCTGCCTCTTGAGCAAAAGCAAATGTCACAGCCCTTTTTCTTCATTTTGTCTGGTCATACAGCAGCAATATTTTAAGTGCTGCTGTACTTCTACTGCATAGACAGCTCAGTTATTTTAAAAGACCATCTTTTCAGCAGTGAAACACTTCATTTAGAAGCTAGAATAAGGAAATGTTTGGCATTTTTGCTTGAAAAACTACAATTAATTAATCATCAAAATAGTTGCTAAGGGTTCTTTGAGTTGACATATTGCTTCATCTCTACTTTAAATAGTTGCATTATGAAGTGATATGGAAAAGTGATACGGAGTAGACGGAGCTGTATCCATTGCATAAGTGCATCTTTTATCGGTACGTGTCATGTCCTCAGGTAGCCTCACTATATTGAGAACTGCATAAGTGTTGTTTTATGTTTGTAAAGTTAGATGTACTGGACTCCTCACAGCGAGGCATCCATTTCCTGTTTCCTGCGCGGTGTCTGGCAGCCTCCTTTTAACCCGGCTGAGGAGAGGGCTCCCGGCCCTGCTGTTATCTCCTCCTGTGGAATGTGCCACAACAGCGTGGCTAAAATAAGAAGGCTACACTGTGGAAGCAGGGCACGCCAAAAAGGGCTGGTGCACGCCAACTAAATGTCAAGAGATAGTGTGGAGTGCGCTCTGACAGACCAAAGAAAAATGTTCACTCAGTACACTGGGCTTAATTTATGATAAATGCATCCTAAGGTCTAATGATCTTTTTGAGGATTATATTCAGATAGGAGAGAAAGCTTATCACTGGGAGTTTGTTAAAGTCAATGAGTCATACTGGTCACACTGTCGATACATCTCTCCTGGTTCAGTTCAAATATACACAAGCTGTTAAGCTTTGAATGATGATCCCAAATACTTTGTTTATCAGTAATATGTTCAAATTACTTAATAATGACCTCAGTTTGTTTCATGTGACTGAGTCAGGTGAGGTGATTTACTGGAACTGATTCTTGTATTTTCATGCCGGCAGATGAGTCCTCATGTGACATTTACATAGCTTCAATGTCACAGTAGCGCTCGATATGGAGGCGTGATAAAGCCAACTGGAAGTCTCATGGTGGAGGCCTTGAAATGTGAACCATTTGGTCCTCATCACCCATACCACTCTTTGTCTGGCCTCAGAAATATGCCAGCATGGTAGAGGCGGGGCAGCGGAGTGTCACATGTCACTCTGCGTAAGATCGTGATGGCTGATGTGAAAGAGCATGTGAGGGCTGTCATATGACTGACACCTTCAACCTGACACTGGCGCAGGAGGAGCTGCGTCACAGACAGCTGACTGCCACGCTGGAGTTTAATGCAGCTGCTTATGTTGTAATTGACCTAGTTATAGTGGAGGGACGCCAGGAACAGGAACAAGACAACCTGCATGATGTTTCTTTTTCCAATATTGATCCATTATTGATCACTTTTTACAGCATTTATTTAGAAGAGGCGAGCATGGAGTACCATCAAGGGATTCTTCATTAAAACGGAGTGATGCAGGTGTCAACAGCTGTCAGTTCACTCCACTCGGATAATTATAACCTTCAGGTAGCGATTAAATATAATCTAAACTACTTAATTGATGCACTTAAAAAACAATTTTAAAAAGAGATAATTACATTTACATTAAAATATGAAACAAAACTAAGTGTAAAAATGTATAATGCATCCTCATATCTTCTTCTCCTATATTCTTTTTAAAAATGATATGTATATCAGTGATTTTTAAAAAGCATTTTAATTTTGAAGTTATATTTGCCACTGTGTATGCTTGACATGCTGTCAGTTTGTCACATTGAAAGTTTAATGGGGTTCAACACAGAGACGAGTTCTCACTGGCAAGCTTTCAGCCACTGATCCGACACTGTGATCCAATCCTCCACTTCCTTAGCAAAAGAGTGTCTCTTACAACATTTGAAACCAAAATAAAAAGCAAGGGACAACACAAGTGTAAGATTGGGAGGCGCACTAGTGAATGGATTAACAGAAATAAAAGGCCGTCCACACAGGTGTTTACACCTCTGGCTAATGAGACCTCTGCTCAGGTCTAATCAGTTAAAAACGTTAAAACACCTGTGTGGGCTCATGTGGCTGTGTAGGGCCTCTAAAATGTAACTTGCAAATCATATTAGATTTTGTATATGTATTTATCATTTGAAGACATTATGAAATACAATTTAAACATTTAAATGATGTGTTATAGTAAATGCATAATATAATCTTCATAAACGTCTTAAGAGTGTATCATTTATGTACTTGATTACAAAAAAGGTGATCATAAAACTTAATCCGAGTTGTCCTGAGACATTACAACAATATCAAACATGTTTAATATTATTGCTTTTAGTCTCGGCTTATGCAAATAGTAATGTTCAATGTTAACAACCAGTAGCTGCACTCTCTCCAATGCCAAACAGGAAGCAGCAAACCAGGTAGACAGTAAACAGGCACTGCTTCTCAAAGTCAAGGATGCTTCCTTGGTAGGACGAGTCCTGCCAAGTCAAGTCCTACTGATGCTGCATTCTATTGGTAGCCGGAACCGGGATTGATACGGTTTCCGGTCCGGAAAGGTACAAAAGAACACCCGTTCTACCCGGAGGTCTCGTCATCAAACTCGGGCAAGGTCCAGGTAGACCGAGTCGGTAGAATTGACGTCACAACGAAGATGGCTGCGCACATTGTGAATGGTGAACAAAGTTATTTGTCCTCAATTTGTCCTCATATATGCTGTTTAATTAAGCGTTTGTGTTGTAAAAATCATCAGTACTTTGCAATGGCATTTCTATTTCCACTGTTGATTTGTGTTGGAAAAAAAAGTCTGTGCAAGCCCGTTGTAGCCTAAAGTCATTTGAACCAGCAAGGTCTCCGTTGCTCAGCAACCATACAAACAAAAACAAACTTATGGCGCACCACCATGTTTTCCGGACTGCTGCAATGAAACGCATTCAGATCAGACGTGTCATACGGTCATATAAATCCGACAAGGAATGACCGACCTGGATTGCCAAACGAATGCGGCAAAAGTTTCTAGCATTCGTTGAACACACATTGGAACAGGCTAGGGAGTGCCCAGGTGTGTGTCATCGAAGGGCCCCGCCTTCAATTACGGCAAATCATGCGCAAAGAATTGAGGATACACACATGCATTCTTGAAAATTCTCTGAAGGAAGGACTTGGTCCTCAGTAAAATTTGAGGGATCCTTAACATCGGAACATTCCCTTGGCGGGGTGCGATGACGTAGCCTCCTTGAAATTCCGCCCTCCAGGGATTCCTCCTTGACTTTAAGAAGCACCATTGCGGGGACTCCAGGGAGGCGCAAGAACGTGAACAAGTCTCAGTTCTCTTACACTGTAGAAAATGAGGAGAAACTGGTGGAGTTCTAGAGTTAACAAGAGTCTGTGTTTAATTCACTGTTTATCTGATCCACCAACCAAAGCTTATTTTGAAATGGTTCACCTCCCCTTCCCACTAAAATACCGCAGCTAGCCAATGGAAGCTGGTAGTATGTTTGTACGCAAATACGCTTTATCTGTATAGATCAAATTGATGCCAAATTGACAAGAAAACTGTAGACATATGACGCCTTTTATTTTATGTTTCTAGGGTGATATGTTTTTGCTAACACGTAAAGAATTATTAATATGTCATATTTCTTAAAGGGAGTTTGGTGTAATATTTCCGTCAGGAGCAGGATGGGAAATAATGTAGTCTTGCAAATATTGACCCTGCAAGATGACCAGTCTTTGCAAAATTTTACAGTATACTCCATGACTTAAAACTCTTATTGTCTGTAGATATGAGAGAGTGTCGTTACAGGTCATTTTCACAGCACGCTCACACTCTCACACTCTCCTGGTAGGCATTAGTTGTGTAGCTGCCTTTCTGATGGTTGTGCATCCATGTCTGTCAGCGACTGGGCTGAGACTTTATCTCCAGTATCTGTGTTGTTTCTCCGTACCCAGGACTCAGTCCCTGATGGATCAGATATGCATTCCTTCTCTGTTATAGTGTGTGACAGCATTGATGGTATCTGCAGTGGTCATGATCGTAGCGCCTAGATGATGCCAAGTAAACCTATCAGTGATGTCAGTCCTCACAGCGTTTCAGTGTCGCTGAAAACAAGGTATAGACTGACAAGGAGAGGAACAAGAGATAAGTTGTTGGTATCTATTGTGAACCTTTTATCTGTCTGCAGCCTCTGGACTCTCCACACCCCCCGCCACCCCAACCCAGGCATCCAGCCAGCCTGTGTTCACCCAGGAGGCCCAGCCGAGCGGGCCCAGCCCTGAACGCCTGGAGCAGAGCCTCCGATCCCGCTCGGTTTCCACACCTCCAGACACAGGACAGCGCCTCAGCCTTCCCTCTGCGAAACCCCCGATCCCTTCCTCGAGCCCTGTGCCATCTTACTCTACCTCACATCAAGTAGGTCACGCTGCAACAATGTTTAAAGTAAAATAAATCATGTAATTTGTTTGCAAGACCGTTCAGCCACTACTTCTGAACCATTTGTGTATCAGGAACTCACCCTGTGTTGAATTTGTGAATAGACCTTTGTTTTTCTTGAATGCCTCCACAGTGATTGCAGAATCCAAAATGAGAGGAAAATCTTGATTAATTGAAGTGAAAAGGGTTCATGTTTAAACTAAATCAAAACACACATTTACAAACTCTCACACATCTCATGCAGTATAATCCAAGTCTCATTCATCCAGTTGTATAATCAGTACTTCCCAAACACATGCATTTTTGAAATACTTCCTCATAAACAGTCTTATGCACAGACGAGTGCTCAATGAAATGCACAAGCAGAGTTGAAACACACACCCAGGCGCACTACTCGTATGCAGAATCATTATATGCCCAGTTCAGACCAAAGATTCACCATGAGACGAGTTGAAACACGCAACTACTTGCAATGTGCCGTTCTGCAACGTTCTAAAAACCTGCCGGTTCTCACCAACTCAACTAGATGAGGCGGTGTATCATCTCTATTAGGGATTGGCAACACAAGCAAAAACACTATTCGAAAATCGTGGCAACTATTCGACAATTTTTCAAATAATCGCCCCCCGGAGCCACGCACACAGAGATCCATTCATCTTTAAAGGCCCGAACATACTTGGGCGGAACAGACTCCGCGGAGGTCCGCGTGGACTCAAAGCGGACGTCCGCAAGCCCTGTGCGCACACACCGGTGACTGCTCGGCGTGTATTTTTCACATCGCGAGGATTTTTCACGGACAGTTTTACAGTAAACTACAACGCGGAAGTGCGCTCAACTATGAAAGCCCAAATGACTGCGGACATTCCTCACGGAGTGCATGTTTCTGCATGTTTCTCCTGTTTGTAGAAGAGCATCAAACTAGCTGGTAGCCCATCTCACACCGCTGTAGCAATCCTAGACTGCCCTCTTGTGGTTAGGAGCTGAATTGCATGTCAAATATAGGGGGAGAAATAAGACGGCGAATATTAATAGTCGCATTAAAAAATCGATTTTTCAAAAATAAAACGACTATTCGAAATTCAAAAATCGTGACCCATCCCTAATCTCTATGCAACAACTCTCTGTACTTCTGTTCTGATTTGCAGCTTTTCAAGTTTATTTTGTGGCTGAATATAATTTGTAGCTTCTTAAAATATGAATGAGGATAGTGATAGTAAGATATTGGCTACGGTTGCATTTGTAGTAGCGATGAAACGGTATTCATAACAAATACACCACTATATATATAAGCAAGCAGCGCCAGTTAGTTGGTCAATGAGAATGTGTGTGTGAGGGGGCATGAGCATATACAGGGAGCAGCAGCAGCGACCCACCATCCGACACCGGCACACGTGAGGACGGAAACAGAGGGCTCGGCTTAGTGAACACGTCGTCTGCTGCCATTTTGCCTTGACCAGCGGACGTCACTACAAGCCGACTGGCTGTAGAAACAGGTGACGTGCCGTAAGTTCTAAAACCAGCTGCTGGCGATTAGACCAGCTGAGTTGCAGGTGACACCATCAGCTGGCTCGAGTTGAGCTCAGATGGCCAGTTCACACTGCTGCAACTTTTCTGTGCAACGTTCTAAAATGGTTTCGTTTCATCGCGAATCTTTTGTCTGAACTGGGCTTTGTGTTTGGGAAGTAATGAGTAATGATCATACGACTGCATAAATGAGACTTGGATTATACTGTGTGAGTTGTGTGAGTTTGTAGACTGATGTTTGATATAGTTTTGCTGCAGCACAGCCCCCTTTTACTGTTATTCATTGAGTGTTTTTTGCAGTTCGTGAGTTTTCATTCATCGTAGACATGACAATGTTTTCTTCACAAACACGGCGCAACACAGGGTGAGTCACTGACATACAAAGAATGATCACTTCGTGGGTGAAGTATTCCTTTATTGTGGGTATGACTCAGTCAAATACAATGAGGTGTGACTGCTTTCACCAGTCATGAAAGTCAGAGCACAAACATAAATGTTGCACATGGAGCAGAGAGATTTCACAGCACAGGTACGAGACTAGTGTAAAGGTCACCTCATCCATAGCTTTAGGAGAGGGTGGTCTGAGTTAACAAGTATTGACTCAAGTGTCCCTGGGGCGTAGGAATAGCATATGCATGTGAATTCCTAAAATACGTGAGAAATTTTTTGCTTTTGCTTGAATAAAAGAGAGGTACAGTATGCAGGTCAAATACTGTACTTTGCCCTACTTTAATATCAGTTATACTGTAGCTATGTTTTTTCAAAGTAGTGGTAAATACAGCGTGGATCACATGATGTTGAAACAAATCTTTTATTTGTGGCAACACAGCAGTCTGTCCATGAGTCATGCGCTGCTTTACTCAGCGCCATAAGGGTTTATTTGGGCAGTGGTGAACAGAAAGCATGGATGATGCAAATCCCTTAAATTCAGGCTGTGACGCCGGAGCATGCTGTGTGTCAACAGGGTTGTGTTTGCTCTATTTGCCGTGAGAATATAAATATTGTCTCTGCACTGAAGCAGTATCTCAAACAGAATGGGACGTTTGAGGAAACGGGTGAATGATCGTCTGTTAAACAGCTGGGAAGTAGTTCAGGGTTTTGTCACACGGGTTTTTCATTGTGGGTTTTATTTAGAATTCACCACAGTCTGAGTCAGGATGTGATATCAGATTTCCCACAGCTAGCCGCCCATTTAATGAATAATTACCTGAGGGTCTGCCTCGACCTGTCTGCTCTGAGTGATTGTGGATTCAAGCCAGAGAGGATAAATCAATATATCATCACCAACGTTGTATACGGTTGATATGAACACCAAGGACTCGTGAGTGTGGTTGAAGAGTGATGAGTCAGTGCTTGTCAGCCTCGCCATCATTCATAACAGAGGCTCAAAAATATAATCTTCTGATACTGTAGTTTACTTTCTGCTAAATCCAATAGCAAAAGCAATTAATGTAATGGGTTTGTGTACGTCTGCCTCCCTGGAGTTTGCCGTAATACTGAAGCAGGCTGCGTGCCCGCTGTGATGCAGCAGGGAAAGATTTATGGAAGTGCAGGAGGAGGTTTTTGGCGAGAGAAGCGCTGTGTCACCATTGCAGGGCAACTCTGGGGAACTGTGTAGCATCGCAGAGCAGGTATGCAGCCTTTCTCACACTGCTGCAGTGGCTTGTTGTGAATACACTTGCAAATGAGGGACCCAGAGAAATCATGTCTCAACAAGCACACTTTTTGAGTATGCAAATCTCTCAGCATGACACAGCATATTTCACGCTGGGAAGTCTCCTAGTTTGTGTGCAAGATGCAAATAACTCAATTTACATGCCATTTATTTTCTCATGCTGCCGCAGAGGCACCAAAGAGTTGCTTTTGTGGAGCTCAGCCATGTTGCTCGTTTTGTCAGAAGAAATTAACTCTGAGGATGTGACAAGGCATCCCCAGCTTCTTGCTGCTAAGCAACGTAAGGGATTTCCTAATATGGCGAAGCGTTCAGGTTGCTCTGCATGGAGAGGTGTGTCCACGGCGCGTGGAGCTTCCTGGTTTCTCTCCACGCTGCAAAGTGAGAGACTTTTACTGCGGGGAGTGTTGTTTGGCAGATTATAACAGTCACAAAGGGCTCAGCTGATTTATTGTGGTGGGATTAATCCTCACACGGCTGGTGGAGCGGCTGGTGGAGCGGCGCGTAGACATTGGTCCCCCCCTACTGCAGCAAATGGATCAGGACTGTTCCACTGTGAGTTTCAAGGGGTGTGTTGTAGTCTAATAATAATGTGCAACTGAAGTTGAAGCTCCGCGGCACAAGGTTCATGTCACGTTAGCTGAGTATATTTAGCGGAGCCGGAGGAGATTTATGAAGCGGTGAAACGCCGGCGGCGCGCTACGTCTTGTTGTTGATGTTTGGGTGTTTTGCGCACCGCGCTCGGTGTGATCAGTCTGCTGGGGCCGCGGGGGGAAAGTCGCTTCACCCAGCTGCTCACTCACAATCCACAGCAAAGTTTTGTCCTGCGCTGCCGCGTGTTGTGAGGATTTGCTGCGATCTTCACCGCACACTTCTGCCTCTTCTCCTCTCACAGGTCTACGGTTTATTCGAAGGCATGCTGGAGAAACTTGAACTAGATGATGATGGTAAGTGTCCCACTGCGTTTTCTGCTGACCCACTGCTCTATTTTACTACCTTCAATGCAGTCAGTGCTGGAATGTAAAGGTGACATCAGGGTATCAGAGGTATTCCAGCTGTTTGGAGCCAAAAGAGACGATGATACAGATGTCAGAGCCGTGTGCAGCGTCTGCTCAGTCCTTACCTCACAGATTCAGTGATTCATCAGCTATGAATTGTGCCACGAATTGAAGGAGTTTCCTCCACAGGCTGCTGTCATCATAACAGATCTAAATTAATATTTTTTTTAACGGGAATTTTACACAGCAGTCTTAATTCATAAAGACACAAACCTGTGGAATGCTATAGATTATTTGCATTATTATTGTAAATAAGAGTTATCTTCCTGCAGCATTTGAGGCTGAAACTGACGAGTAAAAATAATTATTTTAAATATTTTTGGTTGAATAATCATTCAGTCTGTAAAACATCCAAGAAATACAATAACAAATGGCCATGGCTAGTACCCAGACCCCAGAGATTTCTCAGAAATCAGACATATTTTGTTGATTCCAATGGGGAAATTGTGATACTGTACAGTTACTCTGATATATAGCATTTAGAAATATAAGAAAGAAGAAATAGGAAGTATGTGAGCATTAAACATTAGTATGTAAAGTATTTGAAATGATAAAATATGTGTATTATGCTAAGAATGTAAAACATATAAAAAGTATGTTTATTATGTGAGGTATGTTAAAATATATTTTTAAAAAAGTACATTATGCTAAGTTAAGTGTGTAGAAGAAAGTAAATATGTATTATTTTAAAAATATAAATTATGTAAAAATATAAAAAAATATGTGCATTATACTAAGTATGTAAAGTATGTAAAAATATAAAAGTGTGTGCACTTTGCTACAATGTATAAAACAAGTACGTAAAGTATTTGAAAAGATAAAATATGGTAAGAATTTAAAGCATGTAAAAAAAAAAAAGATTAAACGCATCATTGTTTATTATGTGTGTCAGGTATGAAAAAAATATGTCCATTATGCCAAGTAAATTCTATAAAATAAATAAAAATGTGCATTATTTTCAGTATATGAACTGTAAAAATATAAAAATATGTGCATTAAACCAAGTATGTAAAAATATAGACGTATGTGCATTATGCGACAACATATAAAACTAGTATGTGAAATTTTTAGACTTATAAAATATGTTTATTATGCTACTGTGTACAAACAATTTATATGTAAATAGGAAAATTAGAAATATGTACATTATGTACATCATATGGGATACTTAAATCAATATTGCAGTAGTTGAATTATTACATAAATTATTGTACAGTAAATATGTCTTTAAATTGCTTGGTTGACTGTACAGGATTTATTTCTTTAAATTTACAGTAATATACACACAAGCAAATATTGTATATTTACTTTATGGCAGATACCTAAATGTTCATTTTATTTTGTCGCTAATCTTATTTTGTTTCACAATACTGTAATCTTCAATCTGCATCATCAGTGAATTACTTAAAGTACATTGTTATCTGTGTTTTTCCGCTGTTTCTGTCTGGTTGGTGCCAAAAGCAGATCTTAATTATCGGTAAGATGGAGCAGTAAAGTGGCTGTAAGTGGTCCAGACCCGTAATGGTTGTTTAGGCTCTCAGAGTGTGTTGTGTTTCCAGGCTCTCATTATATATTCCCTGTGAGATTTCTCCTTCCTCTAAAAGTATTTTCCCTCCCTTTTTTGTTCTCACAGCTGCTGAACCTGAGAGTGATATTTACATGCGCTTCATGAAATCCCACAAGTGCTACGACATCATCCCCACGAGCTCCAAACTGGTTGTGTTCGACACAGCACTCCAAGTTAGTATTATGACAAAGTGAAGTGTCTCTTGCCTGCAGACAGACCTTTACGTGATGTGGTTGAGATTGCTCCTCTTGAGAACCAAGGGAGACATTCAGCTGAAGTTAATATTCAGTAAAATTGGCCGGTGTATTTGCCTCAGAGCAGTCTCTGTGAAATGGTTGATGAAATTGTCATAAAGCTGTTAAACAGTAATCCTGGGGAGGCCTGACCTCTTTGATGTGTTGATCTTCAACCACTAAATCCAGTAAAGGTTAGAGCTAAGAGTCCTTATCTGACAGAAGTGGAAATATTAAAACCAGCGCAAAGTAATCAAGAGTTTACAAAATACATCACAGCTTAGTCCTAAGAATGTCATGGAAACAAAGAAAGGTCATCAGACAGACCAAAGATTATTTTTGATTAGAGATTAATATGTCAATTGTTTTTGTCCCTAAATTGTTCAGTCTGTAAAATGTCAATGAAATGGTCCAAGGTGGCATCTTGAAACGTCTTGTTTTGTCCGACCAACAATTCAAAACCTGAAGATATTTAAAGTTAAAATCCTTTCAAACACACAAAAGCAGCAAATCTTAACATTTAAGAAGCAAAGATCAGTAAATATTGGCCATTTTTGCTTGATTTGCCTACTGAATTGATTCATCAATTATCAGAGTTGTTGCAGACTAATAGAAGAAGTTGGGGTGTAATGGTACACAGAAGTCACAGTTGAGTTTATACCCAGGTTTAGCAGTCACACTTTATTACAGCAGGGGGAAAAAATCATAAGGATGCATTTCTTTTCATGTATTTTTGACAGACAGCTGTGCGAGTGTCAGAGACAGACACAGTCCTCTTCCTGGGGACTGAGGTAGCATTTTACCTACAGGCAACTTTGGTGAATTGTTTTCATTACAGTGAACAAACACTTTCCCAAAAGGCAACATGTCACAACAGGCTATGAAACTGAAAAGCATCTCTCATGCTATGGAACTGAAAATACCAAAATATATGGAATAGAAAGTCAAATTTGGGTCCATAGAGCAGGCGCATTAGAGGCTTGGGGCCACCGAGCGTGGCTGAGTGACCAACTTCCACTGGCCAAGCAGCAGTACTCCGATAACTTGAACGAGGATAGAGGAGCTCTTTTAGACTTTCCAAATGTAATCAGACTGAATGGATTAAAGCTTGATAGTGGAAGAAGTCATTTTGCGGGAGCTGTGACACTCTGCTGATTTATAGATGTCTCTTTTCCAGTGTAAGTCTATGGGAAATACTCTTTTTGGAACCAACAGCATCATGTGATGGACCCTGGAAATCGCAGTACAGCTGTTTAGCCACTACAAAAATTGGCTTCAAATCCCAGCGCACTTCGTTGTGACCTGGTTGCAGCTGACAGGGAACCTGCAGACCGGTATTCCAGCTCTGTAGTTTCATTTACGCTCGCCATAGTGTGTTTCACTCAAGGTTGCCCAAAGTTTCTGGGCAGAACTGGCATTAACGAACCTTGGTTCTGCATCACGTCCATCAATTTATATACTGTGTATTCTGCGAGAGGCTGCATGTACCAGACTGTGTTGCCTGTACCTTGACTCCTGTACCGTGACAGTGCGGTACAAATACACAAACCACGTGTTTCAGCTCCATAAAAGATAACGTGCATAATCTAATTGGTTTTTGTGATCTCGACTGTTGCTTGACAGGTGAAGAAAGCGTTCTTTGCCTTGGTAGCCAACGGTGTGCGGGCTGCTCCACTATGGGACACAGAGAAGCAAAGCTTTGTGGGTAAGAACAGCAAAACCTGTCACACAACTAACTTTATGGCCCTTTTGTGCTGCTGTTATCACATACTAAAATATATATTTTAGATAGTTTTCTATAATAGTATTTAAAGAATCATGGATATTGAACTGCCACATTTGACACAGTTTTCCTAGTTTACAGTTTTTTTAGTTTTATTTCTGATATTTGTGGCTGTTCAGGTTTAAATTGAGCATGTTTAACATTGAGTTTGAAGTTTAAAAAAGTTAAAGGAGGTTGGTTAAAGTAAGAAATACACATTATGTACATTGCAGATTTAAAGGCTAAGCTTTCAGACAAATACCACCTCCAAAGACCAGACAGTTTAGCATTTAAATGTAAATTTTGCAGGACAAACAATATTTAGATGCCTGTATTCTTCTTACTAACTCTATAGATTAGACTCTTGCATATTTTTATGACACTTCCGGGTGCAGGCTACGTATTTTGAGTCCACATTTTTAGAAAAACAGCGTGATTTCTCCTGCTGTGCTGGTGCACTATTGCTAAATGAACACAGAATAGACGCTGTGTATTAATGCTGCAGGTTATTTCTAAATAGGTACAATGCTGTATTGAGCAGAAGTCATTTGAGCTTTTGTAAACTATTAAAAACAACAGTGACTCCTCTCTATTGACCAGAGCTCTGAGAGGCTGAAAATAATATTTAATAATAAAAAAAATCACAGCGGACTCTAAAATACCCTCTGTTAGTAAGGGAGTGTCAAAAGCCAAACCAGCAGTGAATCGGCTTTGTTGTGCTGTATTTTTTTCCTGCGTAGAGTTTATTGCAAGTCAGCCTGTGATGAATAATGAATGCCAAGTCAGCATGAGGATAAAGCGAGGGGAGGGGGGGCAGTCATTGATGTGTTGTTTGGACCACGCCTTTGTAAGCGCTGTCTCTTCTATCCAATCCCACAATGCCTGCAGGCACAGTGCTCAATGTTTGTAGATCCAGTTTGTTTCATTGTTCGTTTTCATTGCAGGAATGCTGACAATCACAGATTTCATCATCATACTACACAGATACTATAAGTCACCGATGGTAGGTCCACTCGACAGATAATATTTGCATTAGATTTGGTCCGTTGAGGATCTCTCTGTTTACTCTGTTTATTTCTTGTGTTTCAGGTGCAAATATATGAATTGGAGGAACATAAGCTTGAGACGTGGAGAGGTTAGCACCATGATTATACTGTTATGTTTCTGTAGCATGCATAATGTAGGCTTTTATTACTGTTTTATAAGCAGAATAAAAAACACTTTAATATTTTACTTCTTGCTACAGAGGTTTACCTTCAAGCAACATTCAAACCTCTGGTCAACATATCACCTGATGCAAGGTACGGTTGTCTGACTATGAATAATGAATCTTTGTGTTTTTACATATTTTCCTATGTGTGTGAACTGATGTGCGCTCCTTGTAACTGGTCATTGTGGGGTTTTTTTGTGTTGCAGCCTTTTTGATGCAGTGTACACCCTCATCAAAAACAAAATTCACCGCCTGCCTGTCATCGACCCCGTCACGGGGAATGCACTTTATATTCTCACACACAAGAGGATCCTCAAGTTCCTCCAGCTTTTTGTGAGTCCAACACAGTCACTGCCAGTCTGTCTGTGAGTTAGTTAGCTTGTGCAATTTAATTTATGTGATGGGTTGTTATTATTACTTGAGCTGGGAACTTTGTCCTCTTGTCCCCACTTTCATTTGTCTGCTGCCCTCTAGTGGTCAGTGTGGACATTTATAAAATGTGCCCTTAAAGGAATACTTCACCCTCAGACGACCACTTATATATCAATTAATCACCTCGTGTTACGTTGAATCCGTGAAGAAAGCTTTGTTTTCTCGCACCACATTTGACAACAGCAAAACTACCACTTTGCAACTTCTCACACAACTCGTGCAGTATAGTCCAAGTCTCATTTATCCAGTCATAAGCTCAGTACTTTCCAAACAGGAAGTCCTTTCTGACAGGTAACTGAACTAAAAGTGAATATTATCCATGCTCTCTTTAAAGCCAGACTCCACTGACAAAAGTAGTAATTTTAGCTCTCCAAGCACAGGAGCTGCTGATCTACCTCTGCATCAATCGGTAGTTTGTCTGTGTTATATTGTGACATTGGTGAATCTGAACTAACCCTTTAAGACACCAAAGTCACACAACTACACAAGCAAACTATCTGATTAAGGCAGCAGTGGACCAGCAGCTCCTGTGCTCAGGGGGGTAAAATTGCTCTTTTTGTCAATGGAGTCTGGCTATTAAAAGAGCACAGCTAAGATTTACTTTTCACTCAACACTCATTGTGTGTATATTTGTGCTCTCCAGATGTGTGAAATGCCAAAGCCGGCTTTCATGAAGCAGACTCTCGGCGAGCTGGGCATTGGCTCGTACCACGACATCGCTTTCATCCACCCGAACACGCCCATCATCAAAGCTCTCAACATTTTTGTGGAGAGACGAGTGTCCGCCCTGCCTGTGGTGGACGAGTCGGGTAAGATCACAAACTTCAGTGTTGACACAGTTTAATAATATTAATGTTAAATTAAATTACCGACTGGAGTTCTTTATGTCCTGTTAAAGGCAAAGTTGTGGATATTTACTCCAAGTTTGACGTGATTGTAAGTTGACTTTTCTACAGTTTCTCTTTTTAAAGAGACAAAATACCACATAATAGTCGCTGAGCTAGTCTGTGATTTACTGTCTCACTTCCTACAATGCATTTTCATGTTTGTGTAGAACTTGGCTGCTGAGAAGACGTACAACAACCTGGACATCACGGTGACGCAGGCTCTGAAACATCGCTCCCAGTACTTCGAAGGAGTCATGAAGTGCCATAAAATGGAAACAATGGAGACCATTGTGGACAGAATAGTCAAAGCTGAAGTGAGATATTGAAAACACTGAGACATACGCTTTCTTTTAGATACCCAGAAATTAATTTGTAATGTGTGTTTTCCACCAGGTGCATCGGTTGGTGGTGGTGGACGAGCGCTCCAGCATCGAGGGCATCGTCTCCCTCTCAGACATCCTCCAGGCCCTGGTGCTCAGCCCTGCAGGTATAGATGCTCAGAATCGCTAGCCCCAACTCCCCCTCTGTCCTGGACCCTGAGCTCTCTCCCCCACCCCGCCCTCTAACCTTGTCCCAGGTAGGGAAATGCACCTGTTTGGCCCCTGGCTGGTTGTCGCCTGTAGCTGTCTGCAAGGAGACATGGTGCCTGATGTCCTGGTTGTCCTGCTGGATGCTGCTGTGTGCAGCTGTGTGGTGTGGATTTTTGGGGATAGAATGAAGAGGCTGTCATCTTCTGTCAGGGCAAAAACAAAATTCATATCTTCTCTCAGCAGTGCGTTTAAATATAGTCGATATCTACCTGTAGGAAAGTTGTTTTTCATTACAAAGCAAGTATTCTTCAAGTTGGTTAAGAGGATGTTCTCAAGCAGCATTTTGAGAGTGGATTATTGTAAAATATAGTTCATTTATCTATACACGTACTCATCTGTCGGCCATATTGGAGTTTGCACCAGATACCCTAATTGAGAGAGAAGTGGTGCACTTTGTTGGGAATGAGAATGAGATTCAAACACACTTTGATGCTTTATGGATGTGAGGATGAAAGTCAAACTCAACACCCTGAACTGAGGATAAAACTGAACCGAACTTGGTGTCAAAATGAGGGAAATGTGTTGAATCAAGACCAGGAGATTCTCATATTAAACTATACCTTCATGTATTCCTAACTTAAATATCAGACAGGGTTACCATGCATGCTAGAGAACCTGGATAGCAGCTGACCAATTATCCATTCATGGAAACACGTGGAAAGTGAGAAAAGATCTGGTGTTTTCCTCGAAAATATTTTCAGCATTCTCCTATTTTGCTTTAGCTGAGAATGAATTATAAGGCTATCTATCAGCGCTCCCCAAAACGGATAACACTGCCATCTGAAATGGGCTAAGATATGTTGAGGATCGTGTTAACGTTCAATGCTATTTTATGGACGAGAAAATTTTGAATTGGCTGCTCACGATTAAGTTGAGGGAACGCTGTGAACACACCTCTAAGTCATGTCACATACAGGTAAAATGACCTCAGAGCTTAAGCATCCGAAACTCTGATTAATGTTAGTGTCAGTGTCGAGCGTTTAGATGAGCGAGCTGCAATCAGCATTACAGGAGGCCAATCAATCGGCCTGTTCCGAACAGGCACATTTTGAATCGGCTCTGCAGCAGTACTAATAAAGTGAAGTGCTTTACATTTGCGGATGTATTTGCATTATTCATGCACGCAAGAGATGATTTAATAGATAAGTTATAGCCTTTCACTGCACGTCTTATCAATGAGACTTCCATAGAAAGAAATATATTAGTGTATGGCGTGATCCCTGTCTCATACTAACTAGATCTTCACTGAAAATGTCCTGGAAAAGTGTCTCTAGGAAAGAGTGGGAACCCTGATTTGAGTCTGTGAACTACAAGAAGACAATTACAGCAAACAACAGGGCCAGATCCATTGTTTCTACATTTAAAACCATTATAACTGGGCTTTATGAAACAAAAACAAACCAAATTCAAAACTGCACCAAAGTTTTCCACAGTGGGTTGAATCACACACGTTGGTTGTGAATGTAAACTAAGGCAGAAGCTGCTTTACTTATTACAAATTCTGCTCATTTACGTTTGGCTTTTAGTAGATGTGATTGCATTTTGCCAGTAGCGAACTCCACTTTGATGTGAACATGTCTTGTATTTATACGCTTGAAAGCAAATAACAGATGCCTGCATAATTTTGGCGCTTTCAGTGTTGGACGTTGCCGTGTGCTCAGGCTGTAACGCCGTCAGATCACTGAAGTGTTGTGGAGGAAACATGACACACAGGCGTTTAACTCTCCACTTTAAAGGATAGGTCCACTGTTTTCAGCCCAGGCTTTATAGAAATGTTTATATCCTTCCTATTTGTGTGTAACACAACCTCAGAAACTGACCAGTCTGCTGTAATTACTCACTGGGTCTAAACAGAGTCCGATGGGGGCCGTCTTTCCAAGCTTCAAAAAGAATGATAAATCTTGTTTTTGAAAACAGGAAGCTGACTTTAGACGGACATATCTATGTTAAGCGGGCAGAATTTAGCCTACTCCTGCTTTTATTGACTTTATGCTGCTGGTTGTATCCTCATTAAAGTGGGAAGTTTTGCAAAATAAAGTCATTAAAATTTACTAGAAATATTGATTCATGAAAATGTTTTGGCAGAACGTATGAAAGTTTGTCCAGCTAGAGATTTAGTCTGGTTTTTAAAGCCTAAATGGTGTGAGGGGCTCTTTTTGCTGAGAAATATCTTGGAACAAGCAGGTTTGCCAAAAAGTGGTGAGGTAGTGTTAGGTAGAAGATATACTCTATTTTTAACCCTGTATTCATGTAGACGGCCGGCTGCATCGTAAACAGAATTGTTCACACACTTGTCTATGTACTGAGTGTGTTACTGGAGGAATCCACTAGAGGGCACACAAGAGAACTGAGATTATATAGACCTTCTGGATTTGCACAAGCAGCAACCTTTGAGGCTAAAAATGAAGCCAACGCGGGAAGTGCAGTTCATCAAATGGCTGCTTTAGGCCGGCTCCAAAACAGAAACCATAGGCTACGCTCATGTTAAAATGCCCAACTTAACAGCAGAAATAAACATGTTTACAGTCTGGTTCAAAAAATGCTTTTGGTCTCTGTAACTAATACTCTCGGGCAGTGTCAAATTGTTCATGCTGTCATACCTTAAAGGGAATTTTCGGTTTATTTCAACCTGTCTCCTATCGTCCTAAATTTGTTTCAAGTGACTAGTGACATAGAAATAATAGTTAGCATGTTAGCCGTTAGCCTAGATACAGCCGGGGCGCATAGTAGCATCAGACCTGTTAAAACGTAAGTGAACGGGCAACCTTCAAGTGCAAAGTTAGTCCACTAAACAAGCTTTTTTTTCCACAAAGACCGCCTCTTATCATTAGGATAAATGTCAGAGAACATATAGAAAACGACATGTAAACGTGTTGTCTTACCTTACCGGTGTGCTGCCATTTTTGTTTACCATCTAGCTCTGGCTTCCAAAGCGCGGCCGAAATATCGCGAGAACAAACTGCGATCTCTCAGCTTGTTTAGTGGACTAACTTTGCACTTGAAGGTTGCCCGTTCACTTACGTTTTAACAGGTCTGACGCTACTATATGCCCCGGCTGTATCTCGGCTAATGGCTAACATGCTAACTATTATTTTTATGTCACTAGTCACTTGAAACAAATTTAGGACGATAGGATACAGGTTGAAATAAACCGAAATTTCCCTTTAATGAAAATTCACCGGGGTATACAATATATGGCGGTATTTTCCCCACAATCTCTCGGTCTACTGGTGGGGGCCGACAGTTTACAGTCCAGTAACGTTATCCCCACCACCACCACCAGCTACCTGTTGCACCAGTAGAGACTGGAGACTGACCTCTGGTGGCATCTACTATGCACGACATACAATGAGTTAAGTAGAGAAAAGGAGCGCCTGTATATTTAAGGCCACTTGAGTGACAGGCTGTTTGCAAGGCATCTCTACAGTCTGTTAAGCAGATCCAACCCTTGCTCCGTCACAGCTCCACCCTCTTGTTCAAATATGGTCACCTCTGGCTCCAAAAAGAACAAGATGGCGACAGCCGAAATGCTGAACTCAACGCTTCAAAACGGTGGTCCACAAACCAGTGGGTGACGTCACAGTCGCGTCTGCAATATGCACATGAACGGTAGGGGCAGTGAGAAACAATCACCACTGTCATGATGTTGATGATCAGGGGATGTAACATACCATCCACAATGGCGCCACTGTTGCTGTATCTGCCGTGATCTCAGAATTAACAGCATAGTAATCTCCTTGCAGATAATATGCAAGTCCCCTAAATCACTGGTTCCCAACTGATGGATCGCGGTACAAAAGTGGGTCGCGGGTGGATTCTGAATAGACCGCAACTGACTCGCAAACTTGTCAGTTTTGCAAAAAACACACTTCTATTTAAAGTACAGTGAAATTCCAGCACAGCGCTTTTATTTTGAAGAGCCATTTCCTGCCATAGATTGAGTGACTAATGGACAGCTATTTGACAGAGACAGCAAAGTACCTAAGTACCAAGATGGCCAAACACAAGTATGACGCTGAATGTATTTAACTATGTGGAGCTTGAAATAATGACTAAGGACAAATCTGGAACCATTTCCCTAAATCGAGCACATTGTGACAATGATGACTGTTATTCTCGAACTTCCCCTTCCGTTCATGTGCGTATTGCATCATGCAGATGTGTCGCGTTAATTTCTGAGGATGTGCACAACCAGCACTCGCAGGATACACAAGGCAGTCATCATGACCTGCTCCAGTAATGCGCATCGTGCAAGGGCAAGCATGTGAACAACAAAAGCAGGCTGTCTGTGTGAGTGCGTGGTTATAAAGCGAGTATATCTCCGACGTTATGCACAAATATTAATGTTGAACATGGATGAAAAGGTCAAAACAACCAATCCTGTCTACGACACGGTTATTTTATTCATGCATCTTGTCCCGATTGTTTCCTAACTCCTTCTCCTTCTCCACAGATGCCTGTAAGGAGGAGAACCTGGCTGACTGAGAGGGAGGAAGCATCAGCTGGAGTTGAGACGTGGTGGGAGTAAATAAGTTTGAATGTTGAGGTAGGGAGCGCGAGGCTGAGCAGCAGAGCCAGTCTGAAGGTCCCAGAGACGCCTGCAACTGATGCACTATAGAGGCTTGGAAACCAAAGAGCTAGACAGCTGAATGAAGTGGAGTTCCTGCACTGAGGATTGATTTTCTGAGTGTTTTATTTTTTGTTTGTTTTGAACACTGATCAGATGCACACACACAGAGTATACTGTATTTATACACACGCATAATGATCACCTGCCGGGGAGAGGTGGGGAAGTCGAGAATGGTTCTGATGAATGAGGGTTTCGGGTTGTGTTGTTACGATCATGCTGCTGTCATCAGTTGATTTTTATTCGCATTATGTAGTCGATACTGGATGTCATCACCGCCGGGAATACTTGTATTTGGTGTAGAAAGGTGAACATTCACAGATGCAACTTATTGTTTAGTAGCAAAACTACACCTATAATGTGGCCATTTTATGACTGTTGTCGTTAAAAAACGTTCCCCAGTGCCAATATGGAGGGATTGATGCCTAAACTTTATTTGTGCCTTTTGTTCACCCTGCCCACACAACTTAAAACTGACAGTATTTGAGTCCCTCGACTTTTTATTGTCAAATGAGTGCAATTTTTTGACATTTTTTAAACAGTTAAGATAACTGTGTAATAATTAGATGGCAAATCAATCTTCTACTTGACATTCAAAAATATTTTTCTTTATTTGGTTACATTTTCTGTGATTTTAACCCATGTCAGAAGTGTCAAGAGTTTCTGCTGATTAAATCTAATTCTAAAAAGATTATCACAAATAAAATCACAATCATTTTGGCACAAAGACGCACAGTGGTCAGAGGCAAGTACACTTGTACAACAACAAGGATTCTGTCAGCCAAGAGCTATGATTGAGTACTCGGTAGTCATTGTGAGTTAAAGATGCATTTTTGTTACGGTATTACAAGACCGAATCTTTTTTCTACATTCACTTTCAGATGTTTTGAGGCTTAGGATAATCCGTGAACATGCAAATCAACTGGGCTGTCTCAGCTGTAGCTCGACAGGACTCATCTCCATCTATGACTGTAAATAAGATTGTTTTCGGGAAACGTGTCACATAAAGCTTTATTTTTATGAATGTGTCAACATGTTTAAAGATACTGCAGTTTTAATGTTATTTTTGTAAATATATTGTGGCAATATGTCCGGTTCAAAGAGACTTTGTATCAGATCAACATGTACTGTAAATGTGCAAGCATGAGAAACTACACTTCAGCAGTATGAATGTCCTTTGTTTTACTTTTTCTATTTTTCTGGCTGCAGAAAAATAAATGGACACTGAATGTACTTTACAGCAGTGACTTCAGTTTGTTTTAACTGGTCCAAAGATGTGTTTTTATTATTTGATGTGTCTTTGATGTGATGACGCTTGATATTTCAACCATTTATTAATGACTTTTAAACATCTTTCTTGACTCTTCTGCTTGCTGGTTAATTCATTTTTACTCTCTCAATCAGAGCAACACAAGATATTTGGAGATGTTGGCTTTAAAAAAAAAAAAAATCTGATGGCCATTTTTTTTTATCATTTTATGACTTTTTTTTTTGTCCAGGCAATAATTTGCAGCTCTTTAGACAGACATGTTTAACTTCATAAATTATCTACTTACATAATGTGTGAACCGGGCTAATGTGCGCTTCAGCTAATCTGCAAAAATATTCATAATTTAGACGTCAATCTAATCTAATCCTGATCCAGCCTCTTTAATACATACAATTATTTTCAATCGGGATGCACAGTTATATTGGCATGTCATCAGTGTGGGCAGATAAAAGCTTTAAAAGGAAATAATAGCATCAGCCTGAATGAATATTTCTGCTAATATGGCTGATAAGATGACGCTTTAAAACACAAAACTAAAGACAGGTTGAGATGGAAGGACACGTGGATATGTGGGTGAATATAGATGAGGTAGAGTTAACATGATTGTATATACTTTCGGAAGTGTAGATGGAGGACGGAAAGATTTCCTGAAGACCTTGTTGTGGCCCACAGCCACTTTTCCCTTTTCTGTCCATATGTACATGTATATAAAACCTGGAAAGGGGTTTATGTAAAATATCTTAAGTATTTTGTGCACTTTATGATATGTTCTTGTCCAAATACAAATAAAATGGAAAAAAGATGAAGCTTTTATTATGTGAGTAATTAGACAACATAGGTCGGATTTGACCTGGTTGTGGTTGTCGTCGGGATTGTCTCAGGGAGAGCATAAGAATAAATATGGCATGTTTTAAGCGTAACCTAAGTTGAAGTACTTTTATTATTTTGCCCAGTCCATCCATCCATCCATTTATTTTCATCCACTTATCCAGTGCTGGGTCACAGGGGCAGCAGGCTGAGCAAAGTCGTCCCTCTCCCCAGTGACACTTTCCAGCTCCTCCTGGAGGACCCCAAGGTGTTCCCAGGCCAGATGAGATACTGTATGTAATCCCTCCAGTGTGTTCTGGGTCTGCCCCGGGGCCTCCTACCAGTGGGACGTGCCCAAAACACCTCTAACGGGAGGCACCCAGGAGGATCCTGATCAGATATCCGAACCACCTCAACTGACCCCTTTCAACGCAAAGGAGCAGCGGCTCTACTCCGAGCTCCCTCCTCATGTTTGATCTCCTCACCCTATTGCTAAGGCTGAGCCCACCCACCCCACGGAGGACACTCATTTAGGCTGCATGTATCCCGCGATCTCGTTCTTTCGGTCACTACCCAGAGCTCATGACCATAGGTGAGGGTTTGTATGTAGATGGACCTTCAGGCTCAGCTTCCTCTTCACCACGATGCTCTGGCGCAGAGCCCGCATCTCTGCAGACGCTGCACCAAACCACCAACCCATCTTAAGCTCCATTCTACCCTCACTTGTGAACAAGACCCTGAGATACTTGAACTCCCTTGCTTGAGGCAATAACTCTCCAAACCCAGAGGGGGCCATCCACTGGTTTTCGACACGGAACCATGGCCTCAGATTTGGAGGTGCTGACTCTCATCCCGACCGCTTCATACTCGGCTGCAGACCGCCTCAGTGCATACTGGAGGTCACAGTGTGATGAAGTCAATAGAGCCACATCGTCTGCAAAAAGCAGAGATGCAATTCCGAGGTTCCCAAACCAGGCCCCTTCCTCCCCCGGCAGCGCCTCGAGATCCTGTTCCTGAATATCACAAACAGGATTGGTAAAAAGGGATAACCCTGGCGGAGGCCAACTCTCACTGAGAATGTGTTTGACTTTACGCCGAGTATGCTGACACAGCTCTCACTTTGGTCATACAGGGACTGCATGGCCTGTAGCAGCGACCCCTGTACCCCGTTATCCTGCCGTACCCCCTACAAGACTCCCCGAGGGATGCAGTCAAAAGCCCTCTCCCAGTCCAAAAAAACACATAGACTGGATGGGCAAACTCTCATGGTCAGAGCAGGCATAATAAATATGTTAAACCCACTACAGGAGAGACTTGATGTTCTCTGCAGTTAGGTGGAGCGGCGGTCCAGTATCATGCATCCCTAATTTTCATGATGGACTACTGTAACAGTGTTGCAATACTTTCCTAATTTTGCATTTTATTTCACATCAACCAAACTCTAAAAAAAGAAACTCCACAAAACTCATATGAAATCAGTGTCATGGTACGTACACTAACTTCACATTAAAGAGTTTAACTTTACTTTTGAAGGCTTTGAACAAATGGTCCTTTTGTGTTTACTGTTGATCACAGACACGATCTGTAGTTGGCATTTACACCACCTGCCTCCCAAGTCTTCTCCCCCCCCGCTGATGACCATATTCAGTGAGATTCAGACACTTGTCTCACACTTTTTTTTGTGTCATTAGACATTTCTAAGAAGACTATCACTAAGCACAGACGGCTGAACAGTCATCACCAAAGCTGGAAGCAGTTGAGCCTTCAGCCTGGAGCCTTTTCTCTTCATGGCATGCTGCCCTGAGGATATTTTAGAGTGGGGATAGGCAACCGGGTGCCAGAGAGTACCGAGAAAAGGCTGGTTTTTTATTTCAGCCCAACGCTGCAGCAGCTGATGGTTCATCCTCTATATTTGAAGATGATCTGCTCGGGGGAAATCAGCTGTCATTTCCCGGAGATGAGGTGGAAGTTTGCAGACTCCTGGCACTGATGTTTTAAACCCTGCTGTGGTGTTTGAGGAGGAGCAGCCACAAGGTGACACTGCAGCACACAGTTGAGGCTGTCAAAGGCCTGAAAATCAGCTCCTACAGCTGATCCTATTTTGGTGTAATAAGTAACTCATCTCTCATTGAATATTTACATTCCAATAAGAGATGAATGATTTCAGAGGCGTGCCTTTTTTGATCTCTTTTTAAGGAAATTGCTAGATTTCAGCAGGAAGTTTTTAATGCAGTTAAGGTTGCCTCTAAATGAGGCAAAGGTGCCACGAGTGGATCTGATGGACTTCCAAATGAGGGGTAAAACTGGACCAGACTTACTCCAGACAATCTGCTTTGATCTCCCAATCTCCCCTGTGATATCCAGTGCTGGGAAAGCCTCCTCTACACCTTGTAGCCCTAAAGCAGAAGAGGCAGGAGGGCTTCACTATCCTCCCTCCCCCCTTACTCCTCTTCTCACTGCCCATCTCTTTCTTACACACACACATTCACCATCCACACCCACACTGGACTCTCTTTTGAAAGTCTAGGGCTTGATTTAAAATTCCTCTTCAGAGCGTGTCATGCATTTTATATGCATGGCGAGTGGGAGAGAGAGGAGGGATTGCGTGGGGCGCCAGCCCAAATGAACTTCCCTACGCTGTTGGTCTCCTCAGGGATATATCTACACACACACACACACACACACACACATACACTACCACCACTTTCTTTCACTCCTCTTCCCTCATTTTCTCGCACCCACTCAACTCTTTCAACATTAGTTTTACTGCATCATGCTTTTCACAGATTCCACCGAGCAGCAAGCAGTGCCGTAGCCTTTGAAGACAAGTGTGATCAGAACAGAGGCAGGGGGTGTTAAAAAAAAAAAAAAAAAAACCTGGCCGCAGGGCATTTTGGGTTTTTGCACTCGTGTTTAGCAGCGCATGGAGCAGAAGAGGGGAGGCTGACAAGTGCAGTGTTTGGGGACAGCTTTGATGTCTGATGGGGTGCGGCTGCTGCGCCTGCACGGTCCTTCAACAAGGAGACTGTCACGTTGACACAGCCGAGCTTACAGTTCACAGCTGTGGATGGATAACAGATAATCAAAAGAGCACTGTTGATACACCGCTCTCAACCTAAACCATCTCTTATTCTCTTTCTGTCTTGCTGACACGCTCAGAGACGAAGCGGAGAATCGATAAAGAAGCAGACGCAACATGAACTTGGACTGCAGCTGCTTGAGAAATCTGGTTTATTAGGAACAATATGATCCCGCTAGCTTATCGTGGATATAGCAGTAAACAACAGAAACACAATTCACTTTTTTTTCTTATAAGTGCTACAGGTTTGTGATTATAGACATAAAACAGTACAGCAACCATGGCGCCTACATTCATATATGCACAGAGAATATAAAAAATTACAGTATATTGCTGTTGAACTGTTCCTACTCCTGCTCATAAATCACCGTCTGCTTCTCTCTTACACACACATCACTGGGAATATCACACACTGTGAGCTGCTGTAATGAGAATGGGGTGGTTTATAGTGACAACTGAGACAAGGTTTAAGTCTGGCAGGTCAACATTTTACAGAAAAAGCACTGAGTTATCATCGGAGCACAAAGCTGACAAAAGTTAAGCTGATATAGTACAGTAACACGAGACAAACCCTCCACAGAGAGATCATAAAACCTCACTGAACAGACTCAGTGAGGTGAAGTGATGTGTATTCTCCTTAAAGAGAGAGCTCACCCCAAAATCAAAAATTCATATTTTATCTTTTACTTGTAGTGCTGTTTATCAATGTAGATTGTTTCTGTGTGAGCTGCTGAGTTTTGGAGATATCGGCTGTAGAGATGTCTGTCTTCTCTTCAATATAATGGAACTAGATGTCACTCTGCTTGTGGTGCTCAAAGCGCGGATAAAATATGTTTAAAAAACTCAACAGCAATGTCTCTTTCTTATCTTAGATAATCCACAGACCTTGTTGTGAGCAGTTTCATGTGGGAACTATTTTCTTTCTACCAAGCTACACCCACCAACTGATTCAGCTCACATAACATGCATCTACACATGGACGAGAGGCTTGCGCCCATGTTCAAGTGAGACGTAATCATTAATGGCGTCCTCCTCTACTGACAACACATTCTCACTCCGACCTCGTCACATATCGACATTTGGTCAAGGACCTTCCATGTCCAGACACGACGTGAAAGGTACCCTGGGTGTCTTTCAAAATGCACTTCCATTTTCACTGAAATTTACTGTTTTCATACAGTCTCTTTCAAAATAAACACACTACGTCAGTACAACAACGCAAATTGACTTTTTTTTTCCCTCTATCGCACGTAGTTAGGTTTAGGAAAAAAGAGCAGGGTTTGGCTTTATGATCTTACAGAACATGAACGCCCACCCACCCCACTCAGACTTTCGCCACCTCAACTGTCATTCTTGTCTCACCACGTTTACCCCTGAAGCCGCTGAGCACTGTTAAACCGTAACAGCGACCGGCCGTGTATCATGTTGACGTTAAAGAACACCTTTTTTTATCAGTGTCTGACGCCACAAGTCACTGCCCAAGCACCGGATTTTGACGACTTCGTAGTGAGACCGGGTTGCTACTGAACTGTAATGTTAGCTAGCTCAGTGGTGCTAGGTGAGCTAGCAGTAGACGCTCACCATAGATATATAATAATACCCTGATACCGGACTCCAAGATGGAGCCGATTCAGTCCAATGGAACTGATCGCCTGGTGCATATACCAAAAAAGTTTCTAGCCTCCAGGTTTGCTTCAGCAATATGCCGCCTACTGAATATGCACAGCGAGTTCCCATTCGGCTCATAGACTTTACATTTTATTCATCCATTTTCAACCACTTATCCAAAGCTGGGTTGTAGGGGAGTATTTCAGACGCCCCTCTCCTCAGCAACACTTTCCAGCTCCTCCTGGGGGACCCCAAGGCGTTCCCAGGCCAGATGAGATATGTCATCCCTCCATCGGTTCTGGGTCTGCCCCGAGGTGTCCTACCAGTTGGACATACCTGCAACACCTCTAACGGGAGGCACCCAGGAGGATCCTGATCAGATGCCCGAACCACCTCAACTGACCACTTTCAATGCACAGGAGCAGCGGCTCTGCTCTGAGCTCCCTCCTGATGTCTGATCTCCTCACCCTATCTCTAAGGCTGAGCCCAGACACCCCACAGAGGAAACTCATTTCGGCTGCTTGTGTCCGCGACCTCATTCTTTCGGTCACTACCCAGCGCTCATGACCATAGGTGAGGGTTGGGATGTAGATGGACCAGTAAATGGAAAGCTTTGCCTTCCAGCTCAGCTCCCTCTTCACCACACCGCACCAAACCGCCAATCCATTACATTTTAATGATGTCACAGATTTTTAAATCACTTTTCCTGGCTTGAGTAAAATTTTACAAATATAAAACCTCCGTGTAACAAATATTCATAATTGAAAGAGTCATAATTGACCTTGTCTGCAGTTTGAGGTGTCCTGTCAACAGTTTTACAATGGTGGTCTAAGGGGAATTTTTGTGCTGCAATACCGCAAGTGACCACTGGGAAAAATAAGCTGCAAGGCTAAGCAGCTTTCTTGGGGGCCTGATGCACACTTCCTTCTGCATGGTGCTACAGTTGGTGGGTGGGTGGTCCTAAATATAACTGCTCACAACAAGGTCTGTGGATTATCTTGAGAAACCAGGTCATGATTTTTTTTTTTTTTTTTTTGGGCTTTGAGCACCACAAGCTGAGTGCCATCTAGCTATATTATACTGGAAAGAAATCAGACATCTCCACGGCTGATATCTTCAATATTCGACAACTCACACCAAAACTATCTAGACTGATAAATAACACTACAGCTAAGAGGAAAAACATGTATTTTTTATTTTGGGGTGAACTGTCCCTTTAAGCTACTTTTTGTTTTTTTTGTTTTTTTGTTTTTTAAATTAAAGATTAATACAAGTTAACTTTGGTTTCCAGCTCTCTAGAACTATACTGTAAATCTGTGGCAGTTTAAGCTGTATAAGTAAAAGTTAAATCGACAGTATAGCAGCCTTAAGCCAATATTAATACGACACAGAAATTCACTTTTTAAAAAAAAAAAAAAAAAAAACATCTTTCTTGTTATAATAGCAGCCAGGAAAAAATGTAATTACAGTGTGATTCCATAGAATAGAAAAAAAGTGAAAACAATTTATTTTTCATCAAAGTACTATTAAAAAATCTGTGATCTTGTACCTCTCAATAAATAGAAAAAAGCAACTCCTTTGCTGTAATTTGTCTTGTCCTACACTATTCTGTTATAAATATGGTTACACATATTTATCGTGTGAAGAATCTTTCATCCATGCAACAAAGAAGATTTTTAATGACAGAGGAAAGGAAAAAAAATCACTTATATTCTATAACCGACTTGCTAAGTACTGTGTACAATAAAATGTTTTGGAGCTTTTGTGAGCAAATCTTCTATCAGACTGTAACACAAGACAAACATCAATAAAACAAATCAATGACTGAATGCATTTGCAAGCTGGAGAGAGGGGACATCTCAGGTTCCAGCACACGGGACACGCTGGCTTTAGTCCTGAGCTTGAACCCTGCTGCCGCGGTATTCCACTCAGTCATCTGTAGCCAAGTGAGGTTTTCTCATTCAACAAGCGTCTTTGTCGGAGTGGATTCTAGCAGTGCCGGGTCGCTGTGGGGCCTCAGCAGCTGGTGGACACATGTTGACAGGGTCAGCTCTCAGACCTGGGCGAGCCCAAACAATCTGACCACAAGTGGAGTAAGAAAGCTGGTAGAAAATAGAAAAGGTGAGTTTTCAGAGCTGCTCGGTGTGAACAATGATGTTGCTTTTAGAGGGGAGTCATTTAAGCCAAGGGGTGGTCTTGTTCACATCGCTTTGCTCGAGGAATGCACTCTTAAAATCTTTGTGTCGCAGGGGCCTCACTCCCTTCTTAAGATGCAAAATGCAATGCTTATTTTACTTCTACCTTGCTCTTTTGTGCTGTGGTCGACATTTTTCGAAGCATGTTAATCAACGTGATTTCTATGCAACATCAGGCGTCTTCAGCGTGTTTTTCACTCATTGAAAATTTACGGTCGCCTCCGTATCTGCAGTAAATCCAGACAATTTGGAGTTTGGCGTGCTGCAACAAATTAAAACCAACATAAAAATCAAGGAGCTCTGCTAAAGAGAGATGAGCAGAGCTCAGTCTTCCACTGGTCCTTCCTTTACATATCGAAGGCCGGGGGAAGTATAATGGTGCAGTGTGTTCAGAGTTCACTGGAGCTGTCTGAGGAGCGTTGGTTGTAGCAAGCTGTTTCCATTATACATTCTGAGCAGCTGTTCTGTGGAGGAAGTCCTTTGAAGGACGGCTGCAGGGGAAGGGGGGGGGGGGGGTAACCAGAGTCCATAGTTCAAACGGGGTTCTTCACCCTAACAAGCAGGGGCGGGGCTGCGGCCGCTCCGGTGTGGGGCATCATTGTCCCTGCACCCCCATCATCAAGGCCTCCAAACAGAGGTCCCGCATGAGCTCTGACACATGCAACGTCTACACTAACACTCAACATTCATGCTATAACTAGTACAGAAGCAGGCAGAACAAAAAATAAAAGATGCATGCCACTGATGCCACCTCCTCACTCCTCAGCTGCACTCAGCTTAGTGTGATTACATCTAAGCTGCCTCCTTTCAAGACGTCCTTTGCTCTGTACGGGCTGTGCATCTGGTTGCTTCAGTTGTTTTGATTCGTGTCTGTTTTGACATGGAGGGGCGAGGAAGAGGGAGCTTTCTGAGAGAGGGCTTTGAAGAGAGCCAGATTCGGAAGAGTCTGAAGGTTGTCTCTGAGGGGTCAGGGGCGTCTATGAAAAGCAAAAAAAAAAAGGAGGAGAAGGATGAGGAATAAAGTCAAGCTGGTAGAAAGAGGGTTCGTTCACTTCTGTGTAAGGTACGCTCCAATGGTGAGGCTCGCTGCCCCGAGTGCAGCCAGACCGAAGACCGTCTTGATGGAGGGCCAGGAGCAACTGAAGAGGGTGTCCCTCTGTCTGTCATACAGCTCCACAAAGGCATCCTGGGAGAGAGACAGGAGGAGAAAGACAGACAGTTAACTGAGCTGTCAAAGAACGTGTGTTTACTTTTGTGTGTGGTCTTGCATCAGCTGGTTATTTGATGGGTGGAGTCAACTAGGAACCACCATGAAGGATCAGGCTGGCATCCCTTTTGTTCCTACTGAAGACTAATATCTTTAAAGGGACAGTTCACCCCAAATCAAAAATATTTTACCTCTTATGTGTAGTGCTATTTATCAGTCACTCTATTAGGAGCTGCACCTTGTCAAAATAAATCAACGCTCAGCGTTAATTTCCAGGGCTGGTACCTGCGGTTATTCCACAGGCTAGTTAATAACATGTCGGGCAGGAAATCCAAAGTGTGGGATCATTTTGAGAAGGTGAAGGACGAACCCAAGGTGATATGTAAACTCATCTTCATTGGTCGACTACAAACATGACGTATCATCTGAAACATGGAAGTAGCTACATGCCCATTAGCCCACAGCGTCATTAACAGGCGGCTCGCTCAGTGTGTGACGTGCACTTGGAGATAAAATATAGGCCTATATTAATGAAGGTTCATTAGTATGGTTTGTATTTCTCTGTAATGTAGCACAGTGTTAACAATGTTACTGATACTATTCTTTCTCACACCTTCAACTCAAACCACTGTGTTGCCCCGCCGTAAACATGCAGGCGACTAGTCGACTAATGGACCTAAATGACGACTATTGGTCTACTAGAAAAATTCTTATTTGGTGGCAGCCCTATAAAATACTAATGTTTGATTTTGGGGTGAACTGTTCTTTCAAAAACATTCAACAAATATATAACTTTATTCATTTATCAGCAGTAAATAGTGCATTTTTTGGGGGACTATTTTCAGTTGCGGATTGATACACATTTGGTGCTCTTGTGAGTATTTACACCAGCAGGACAGCATGTGGCGGTGACTCAAAATAAACTAACAGTGCCCATGTTCCTTGAAATGAAGGAACACGTCATCCAGTGACAACAGAGTAACTCACTGATGTGTTTTTAATAATTCTGGACAACAATGCAGCACTACGGCACGGAGAAAATAAACATCAGTTTTTGAACACACAG
Source organism: Epinephelus fuscoguttatus (assembly GCF_011397635.1). Lineage (NCBI taxonomy): Eukaryota > Metazoa > Chordata > Actinopteri > Perciformes > Serranidae > Epinephelus > Epinephelus fuscoguttatus. The sequence continues at coordinate 34,678,176 of NC_064766.1, forward strand.
CCAATACGTGGTAGTATGATCAATTAATGTTTGGCTGTGGTCATTTAATCAGGTTTGATGACAATAACAAAGAAGAGCCTCATCATTTTAAGGACTGGTTCACCAAATGATGTAACTCGTGAAACTTTCCGCTGGTGGGTGGTTGTTTTAGTTTCACCTTGATCTCACCAGATTTTGACATATCCACCTTTGAGATTTGACAGTGGATACTAAAGGAATTCAACCACAACATTTCTTTCCAGTAACAGTACCTCTTACATAATCCACAGAACACTGTGTCAGTATGTTGTGGTAAAAGTTGCTTCTTAATTCATTCAGATTTTATCACATCCTTACAACGATAAACACGGACAAATACAGCTGTCACACTGCACAACATCCTGTTAAAATGCAATAAAGGAAAATAAGCAGTTATAATACATGAACATGCTGTGGTCACCTGGCAGCGGAAATCTCAAAATCTAAAAATAAAACTGCACAACTATCTACCCAGAGGTGAGAAATTTGGGTGAACTGACCCTTTAAGATGTAAATCCCTTGGCCAGCACCAAATATGGGTGGAAATAGAGTGTTATTACACCCATGCTGCAAGCAGATCCATTACTGTTCAGCTTACAGACACACTCCTACGCACAACCTCAGACGCCCTTCATGCACAGAGACACACAGCACACCCAGAAACACACACTAAACAAACATGGGAATCACCAAAAAGAACCAAACTGCACGTCAACACATTTTGGGTGTTGCTGTTTTTATTTTTTTTTAACAAGTGGACGAGCGCCTGCAGCACTGACGCATAAATATATTAATGTGACTCAGAGGGCGCTCTGCTCTCGGCTGCTAACAGGGGCTTTAAAAAGAGGCCTGTTATAAATTCAGAGTGTGTGAGCGTATGCAAGGGTCCATGGAGCAAATACCACGGCTGCGTGTCTCTGACGAGGAAATACAGACATCTGCTCATAAGCAGTGACAGCAGGAACAGCTGGACAGGAAGTCATGGTGCTAAGCCCTTCGCTCTCCCACACACAGACACACAAGTAGATTATCTTGAACCCAACTAGAATAGAGTGTGTTTTAGGGGGGTTTAGGAGAGGATATATCAACAGTTTCCTATTGAATATCGACTCTATTGTTATGAAGCTAGCCACATTAGTAGCAGTGTTGTAACGCTGTATTTGTGTGTCTGTTTTCAGCTGTAACGTGACCTTTCTGTGAACAATGGTGAATTGTTAAGTTTAATTCACTACAACATTACTGTGTCAGTTCCCATGGGAATCTATTATCATTCTATTTTAATCAGTCTTGATTTAACTCAATTTACCTACAGTAATTATGTTTTCTGTAATTCTAACTGGAATACACGTGTTTCGTTTGACCTTGATCTAGTAGCAGCAAAACTGGGTCATTACATTATATTACACAAGTTTCACGTTTTAACATACAGTTTCCGAATTATCAAAAGAAAAGGAGAAAAAAAGGCCCACACAGGACTAAAAAAAGGAGACATCCATTCTGAAGTGCTGCGGGGAGACAAAAGTATTTCCTGTTTCCCTCTCCTCCCTTCCCGTTCTGTCGCATTCCTGAGGCTGGGGGCCAGTCAGTGACACAGAGGAGGAAGGATCAGCAGTTTCTTCCCACTTAAAGCCCTCTGGTGTCAAAACACACTACGCTCTTAAATCAGTCTGCAATATCTTTAACCGCATGGCATTTCCTTTGTTGCAGCTGAGCGTTTTTAATTATTATCCAGGGCAAACCCAAGACTGAGGAGTCCACAGACGTGCCAGCAGCTCTGTGAGACTCATCTCAGCTGTGCTTTGAGCTAAATGCTAACGTCAGCATGCTAACATGCTAATTCTAGGCAGGTAATGTTTACCATTGTAACCAATTCAATTTAGCATGTTAGCATGCTATGATGGGCCTGTTAGCACTAAACACACGAGACTAGTCCACAAGGGCACGTCTATTTTTGAAAACAGGGTTTTTCCCTCCTTCGTTTTCAGAAAATTCCCGTCCACACACAGTTATAAGAAAATCTCTGTCCAAATAAAAAACACAGTTGAAGAGCTTTCAATGGCATGTCAAACCAACCGGCGACAATATGTAACCCCTACAGCCACACAAAGAAGAAGATGCAAGAAGCCTGAAAAAAGCTGTCACTGGAAGACTACCTGGAGCTCGTTTTGACGCCACTGTACTTGTAGTTTCTTAATGAGTAATTCACACATGAGTAAATAGTGTGACAACCAACCCCGGTCTCCCTTAACTGTACATTTATGTATGAACTTATTAAAGTCCTGTCAGCAAGGTTAGAATCTGCATCTCTGGCATTGCACAAAACGTTGCCTCATTTGTGACGCTTCACACATTCTAACATCTCAAGCCAAAAACTCTGTCTCCCTGTTTGCATGTCAACACTGAAAACGTTTCTGAAAACCTTCAACGTGGACAGTGTGACGACCTCTCCCCCTTTGGTAGTTGTTCCTGTGCTAGACTCACAAGTCAGTCTTTAGGCGCTTTGCTTAACTAAAGACTGATGACTTTGTCCCTTATTTTGTGTTTAGATGGGCGGATACAATTTCAGAGTTTTGGAAAACTCCCTACGTTGCAGAACCAATAGTAAATCTGCAGGGCGGTCCTTCGGTGGCTCGCTGAACTCTTGTGCTTGTAAACATAGTCCTACTAGAAACACGTGTAGCGGTACAAAATGGCTCAGCCGTGCTCGCGGAAAACGCCGTCAAAGTTAGTGAATGTTTGTTGTGTTTGCGGCGACACATTCTCGCCAACTAAAAGAAACAAACATAATCTTTTACAAAGCCATGACTCATCCATCCGGCCGGACTATAGAGGGAATCGCCTTGTTGTTTACAAATACTTCCGGGTAGAAAACCAGCAGAGCTTTTAGCTATATACATACATATATATATGTACATTTTTCACATCACTGTATCACCGTTTAGACTAATCCGATGTTTGTAAAGTCTATAAACACAATGATTGCACAAACATTACTATTTCTGTGTGCATGTTTAGCTGGGCTAACCGTTAGCTGTTAGCCCTGTTAGCCGTTAGCGGTGTCTGTAATAAGTAATAACTCAATAAACGGTCAGTGAAAAAAAATATCTTTTCCAGCGGACATCTTAGTTACATCATGATTGAGCTAGCAAAGCAGTTTTGTGTTGCTATGTGTGGTATTTATTCAGTTTTGGGAAATTACGATGTCTAGAAAGCATCAGCTGACAGGGACAGCTAACACTAGCAGCAAAGCTAACATCAGGACGTCATCTGTTAAAAGCCTCCCGTTGTCGGATACGATATGAAACTACTCCAGTTAGCTCAATCATGTTGTAACTAAGACATCTGCTGGAAAAAAAAATTCTTTACGGATGAGCACACGTTTGATAAAACGGAGTTAAATCTCTCGGCATCCATTTTCAAGCTCTCTGTGTGTTTGTTTCCTTGCGGACAAGAAAAGGGGGAGCACACATTTCCAAGAAGGCGTGTTCTTTTCAAAAATGCAAGAGACATTGTTTTGTTGCCGGCCGTTTTCGCTGGTGTGTTAAACACACTTTAGAAAGGAGTGTCCCCAAACTATCAGAAGGCGGAGATCTCTGATTGTCTGGTGGCGAGACTATTCCTGTGCTGTCTTATCTTCTGCTCCCCTGCAGGAGGCGGGCCAGTGTGCAGAGGTGTGGCTGAAGAATGAGCCACACCTGAATGCAGTTACCTGATTAAGCCACTGAGTCTATATAGAGGGCTGGATGTCTCAGTTCCTGTCTCTCTCTGCTCCTGGCCAACAGGGGTTTTTGGGCTGTTTTGTTATGTTAGTTTGAGACGGACTCATTTTTTAGTAGTGTTTAAAACTGGTTAAATACATTTATTTTACTTAACCAGAATTACTTGTGTGGTCTCACTTGTTTGTCTGAACATGGAGCCGGTTCATGACAATAGTGTTTTACAAAACATCTGACCCAACATGCAGTTTGAGGTTAATCAAAAGACCAAAATGCATAGTAAAAGCTATGTTTTCAAATACACTTGTAAACATGTGGACAGGGCCTGAGGGTGATGGGAAAGGAATTGGTTTTGTAGAATCACCATCACAACTGATCCTGAGCTAGTTATGAATGTCTGAAATACATTTTATGGCATTCATCCAATAGTTGCTGAGATACTTCACTCTAAATCACCTCATTGTGGTGCTAAAAGAGAAGTCAGAGCACCATCATTAGGATTCATCCTCTGGCAACAATGAATATCTGGACCAAAGTTTGTGTCCATCCATATTTTACAGGATTTCTCCTCTGGCGACCACAAGTGTCAGTAAAAAATTTCATGGCAATCAGTGAGTTTTTGAGATCCTAAGTGTTATATTGTAGGCAACTGGACTCGCTTGAGTTTCTTGAAGACATTCCGCCTCTCATCCAAAAAGGTTCTTCAATTCTAACGGACTGGTGCGGAGTCGCAGGCTTTGGACTCTGTGTGGGTGTGAACCCTTACAGAGTTGTTAAGGTCACATGTGAGTCGTTGACCCACCTGGCACCTCGTTTGGGTTTGATGGGTCCAAATGGTGTCGTAAGCCACCTCCTGTTTAACGATGGTCGTTCCAGTTTGATGTAGATGGCTTCTTTAATGCCTCTTTCAAACCATCTATCCTCTCTGGCCAAGATGCGGACATTGCTGTCCTCGAAGGAGTGTCCCTTCTCCTTTAGATGTAAATGTACAGCTGAGTCTCGACCTGAATTTGAACTCAAGCAAGTCCACTTGCCTACGATATAGCACTTATGATTACCATGACCTGGATGACTGAGAATCTTCACAGACATCAGTTTTTTTCCATTGGGGATTTCCACCGGCTGTGCAGCTTACCTCCAGTTTAGCCCTCTGCTAACATGGATGGGGATAAAAATGATTTAATGGTGTGGCTCTTGTTAACTTTCCAAATGTTACTGGACCTAATGGATCAAATTCTGATAGTGGAACAAATCATTTTGTGGGCTTTGTGATGCTCAAAAGAATGTTTCCACTGATTTACAGACGTCCCTTTCACTATGAAAGTCAATGGGAAATTTTGGGGTGTAAAGGCTTCATGTGACAGACCCAGAAGTTGTAATGCCATGGTTTGGCCACTATGTCAAATTGGCTTCAAAGCCCAGCACACTTCCTAAGGGCTTCACCAACAGACATTGCCATTTCTAAGCCATGCCGCTAGCGTGGCTAAAAATGGAGAGCAAATGTCATACGGCTTTATTCTAGAGAACTGTGAACAAGCCCTGTCTGTCGGTGATGACACCCTCCCTCCCTCCTTCTCTCCAGGATTCAGGTATTAATTAGAGAACAAGCTCTTCAGTCAGACCTCCAGCTGAGGGGAATGTGTTAGCTGGCATAAACACTGCCTCTGTGTTTTTTTCCTTTCCACCTACTCCAGGAAAATAACAGCTTACTGAGGCAACAACACAAACCAGCCACCGGGTCCAGCAGCAAGTGCATGTGACTGACCGCTAGTGAGGCTCTGCAAAATGGCAAACTCATGATGCGTGTCCTCAATACGTCCCAGACGGCCGGCATAGATTATCTCCTATTTAAGTCTGAAACAAAAGCGGGCCAATTACGGTAAGAGGTTCATAAGAGCGGTGATGGATGTTTAAAAGAATCCCACAAGGACATGGACGGTAATAACTCGAGACTGACCCAGGGGAGAGCTGGGTAGAGATAGAGGAGGGAGGGAGGGGAGGGTGTCAGGTGGATATCATGAGACTGAGGCATGCTCCTGGAACTTTTTCACCCACACGTTAGCGAGCAGTGTTGCTGCAACCATGTGAGTGGTGTGAAAAACAAACCTTGGCACTTTCTTTTTTCTCTCTCTCTCGAAACTCTTTTTTTGTATTAGCTGTCATTACAAAAAAAAAACCTGGGCCTTTGAAAGAAATAATAATAAGCAGCTGGCAAAGAAGGGCACAGAAAGTTTGCAGGGACAGGAAAGGACAAAACATCTGCATTCATCACATCAACAAAAGACTCTATAATCCTCAAAAACTCATCTCACTGCCCTGCAGCAAACCATCTGCCTCCGACAGCAGGTGTGCATCTGGGACATAAAGTCCAGGCTGCAGCTCTCCACAGTATTCATTTTTTGGATCAATGGCTTTATAAAGGTCACAGCCGCCCTACAGAAGCCAAGAATCCAATGGGAAAATGCCTGGCCAGGTTTACACACTCCCTTTCCTTCATTTTTACTGCACACAATGAATCCCTCAGAGAGACGCATGCAGAGCAAAGGAGTCAGACTTGAGAGGATCCCATCGTCAGCCATCGGGTGGCAACTTGGTGCCTGAGTGTCATGGTTACCCCGGCTGGAAGCTTCACACATGATTTGCTTTTCCCACCAGCGGGAGAGCGCCTGTCCTCGACCTCTGCTTTGTTTTTCACATGATTTAGACCTCTGGGTTTTTGCTCAGTCTTTCTCATGAACACAAAGGGATTGTATTTTGCACTGTTGTTCCTCGGATGGCCTTCCACTATCTTAAAGGGTAACAGGAAATGCCAAATATTTACCAGATCCTTTGGGTATCCCCCTGCTTTTGGGAATGATTGCTCAACTTGTGTGGAAGATAATGAGTCATCTTGTGCGCTTGGCTTGCTCCGTTAAAAACCCCAAGCAGCGCTTTGCCAAAACAGAAAAATGATTAGGCAGTCATCTCTGTTTTGGGACGTTTCTGTGGGTAATTGCGGGCAGACTAAGACTAAGAGAAAGGGATGTGGGTTAAAGTTCAACTTGTAATTAAAGTGCCTGTTGTGGCTTCGCTGCTATATTCACCTCTGAACCGAGCTTCTCCCCACGCTCTGTTTATTTCCTAAGCATTCACATAGTAACGTACTTATAATATTGCATACGCTGCTGCTGCCGCCCCTCTTTGATTTTCTAATGAGCCTCTTGCAGACTTCTCCGCAGCTAATTAAAGTCAAACAAAACTCCCATTTCAGGAGCCAAGGGAGAGTAATGGGAGATAAAAAAAAATGCAAGGAAGGCATTAATGTCCTTTGTAATTGATCTGTTTTGATCCAAATATACTCTAATATCTCTCTCTTTTATGTGTGTATATAATTATTTCATGTATGAATGCATACATGCTTGCAGTGCATGTACACACACACACACACACACACACACACACACACACACAAAAACCCTCTCCAGACACAATGGGTGACAGGACAGCAAACTCTCGTCTGGCAGCAAGGTCAGGTTCGATCAAGTCTCCGGAGTGTCATCCATCGACTGGGCTGGCAAAAATGAGATGACGGAGGAGTTTGTTGCAATACTCATTACCCAGTAAATCCCCCTGTGTCAGCACCGTCAAACAGCTTGGAGCGGAGGACGCTGAGCCCCTCACTGCACTGTGACAATACTGCAATACTTGGAAACAACAAGCTCACAGCCAAGTGATGATGACAAACCGGGTGAAAAGCTGTACAAATGTGGAAAATACGCCCAATCACTGCACAAACCTTTAGTGGGTCAGACAAGCAAAACAATACTGTGTGTTGAAATGTGGGAATAGCATCCTCGGTTTAAAATACACAGTCTATTAATCTTGTCATCGAAGGTTTGACATTTTGAGGAATATGCTCATTCACTGTCTGGCAGAGTTTAACGAGAAGACTGATACCACTCTCATGTTTGTATGTTCAGTGTGAAGCGACTGTCCTCCCTATACACTTAGCTTAGCACAAAGAATAGAAACAGCTAGCGTGACTCTATCCGCAGGTAAAAATATCCTTCAACTAGCACCTCTGAATCTCACTAATTAACAGTTACATATTGTGTGTTTGTCAGGCTAGCTGAGACTCCAAGAAGTTACTGGTTCCACTCGAGAAATGGTGCGGCACATATCCTGTAAATGGTGTGCTGTCATTTTTGCACCTCTTGTTTTTGCACAGATTAAATGAACATGATATATATGTACATATGCTAATTAGTCAGCTACAGAGGTGCTGCTAGGCGGTTCTGTTATCTTTGGACAAAGCTAAGCTATCTGTTACCTCTTCCCAGCCTTTATGCCAAGACACGCCAGCCAGCTGCTGGCTGTAGACACAGACTGTATAAAAATAATGGACTTAGCCACCATGTTGTCACCCTTTGTCTGTGGACTGCGGTTCTGAACCCTCAAGATTGGTATACTGGCTGCCGTCATCTAGGTTTTCTGGCGCTAGAACTGACCATATCTGAATGAGATGGTGGAGCTGTGGACGAGCACAGGGGGGTCTGGCTGAGAACTCAAAGACAGCAGGTAGCGACTTGTTAATCACAAGGTAGCCATTTCCTGAAGCACACCTGGCTTTTTCGTCTGTTTTACTCTAAACAGGATCCTAACTTACAAATTAACATCACGCTGAATTGAAAAAGACTCGAAACAAGCACTTAAGACCATAAACCTGTTAGGAAATTATTCATTGAGGTTAGAAACCAACTGAAGTAGGATTTTATTCTCATAGGCTTCTATACAAGCAGATTTTTTGGCAACCATTTGAGTCGCCCCCTGCTGGCCATTAGAAAGAATGCAGGTTTACGACATGTCAGCGTTAGCTTCACTTTTACAGACCCTGAGATAATGCCTTGGCTGAGACTTACATTCAGCTACAGTTAGCTTACAGACAGACAAAACAGTCGTATTCATCTTCTCAAAACAAACACATTTTTAGGCATTGTTTTTCTCTGATTTCTGCATTTCAAATGTGAGGGTTTCCTTCTTTTCTCTCCTCTTTTCTATTCAAAATTGGTTGGGACATGCTCTTTGACCCCATGGGACCTATAGGGTATGACATATGCACAATGTAACTGGAGCTGCCATGTTGATGGGTTACACCAGACAGCGCTAGAAATAAAGGGACCGTGTCCACCCAGGTGCTCTTTTGGGTGCGCTGTTGTTGGTGTGCTTGGCCTGACAGAACTTTCTGAATACACTTGAATGGATGGCGGCCAATAAACGATAGATAGTGCAGTCGTTCATATAGAAATCATTGGTTTTTGGCATTTCATTAAGGATCTTTTCAATAGTTGCAAAATTGTAATAGTCTCACCCATATCTTCCTAAATGTATTTCGGACTGCAGATGCCCCAGTGAAACAAATCAATCATCCCCATGTTCCATGTATGATAGTGCACCAGCTATTGAGCCTTTTGGGAAGAGCAGACCAGATTTTACTGTGCTGTATTATGTTGTACCCCACAGATACAAGGCAATATGGTGCCATGACTTCTCCTCTTTTTAACCTCCTTAGATTTCTGCCTTTTTTTGTATCTTTTTAAAAGGAATATCTTTGGGTTTTGGATTGTTGGTTGGATAAAACATGTAGTACTAAAGTGTATAGGCTACAAATGTCTGGGATCTTTTAATGAGAATGCAAACATAATCCAGTGAAGAGAGAATTAAGCACAAGTAGCTTCAGAAAACTTGACATTAGCACATCCTTTAAAAGTATGAGGCCTTTGAAATGATCCTATAAATTCTCCCGCGGATTTAACAGCCCTTTAAAAGGCCAGGCGATATGGTTACTACAGAGTAATATCAGTCTGTCTGATAAAAGAGAACAGAAAGCAAATCCCGTCGTGAAACAAAAGAAACCTTTTTAATTAGCTTTCGCTCTGAGTGTCATTTGAAGGCTCAGGTTTCATGCTTGGCATTGTACTTTTCACTGGACTGAGCCGTAAAGGGAGAAACACTCTAGACGTTGGATGGTACCCTAAAGGCTCATAAATATTCAGATGTACGTCAGCAGCCGCAGCAGCAGCATTTGTGTGTTTACAAAACAGCACGCTCTCCCGTGGGAGTGAGCCTGCTCTACTGGAACATGAAACGTGATCGCCAGTAAATCACCCACACTCCTCATGACACTCTGCGTTTTTTATTGTCTCCATTATTCATTGTCTAAACCAGCCAGATAAATGAGGACTGTAACTTTACACATGAGACTTTGGTTTCTTTGGAGATGAATAACGCTTCGGTAAACCTGGTTTTTATCTCATCAAGGAGGCAGGAGGAGAACCACTGGAGTTAAACCGTCCAATTTGTGCAGCGGCGTCTGTTTTTCTTTTTCTTTTTTTTTTTTTGGAGTGCAGACAGATTTTGAATTGACAAACATTTCTGATCTATTTACTTAACCTCGACTGAGCAGTTATATGATCCTTGCAGGCTCTTTATTCTTGCTGAGCCCATTGATTATTATTGAACTGCTTTGATCCAACATAAAATGAAGGACTGGGTGACCTTGCAGGCAGAGAGGAGAGGTGAGGGCGAGGGGATGGATGCAGAGAGAGTGTTTGCTCTCCTGTCACTCGCTCTCCTCCTGCTCTCGGGGTTTATCTGCACCTCTGCACTGCAGCTCAGAGTGTATCATTTGCAATCAGTCACTTCTGCATGCAGAACAAAGAGACATCAAAGCAAAGAGAGACAATCCCTTTCTCTAACAATAAATCAGACAACCTCTGCAGCTCGGTCAATATGTTTCTTTTATTCTTTTGAAGAAAAGCCAGTGCTGTGATTTTGACCTTGAAACCTTTTTCAGCATTAACAGTTGATCCAAAATCCATCGCAGTAGCCAAAACTTGGCACAATGGCTTCCTCAAATAGATACAGTACAATGAAGCTGAAAGGGGATGTCTGCCTCGTCTGAGGATGTCTGCGCTGAGCCCATCCGGCCCCTCAGCGGAGGAGGAAGTGACAATAGTCGAAGCTGCAAGACTTCTGTGCTGCTATAAATATCAGCCGTCAAATGAGCTCCTGGTTCAAGGCTGCCCAATCTAATAAAACGACTCACATCTCCGCTGCTCGGCCCGTTTAAAAGGCCACCGATGACGCGCGAGAGCAGAGGAGAGAGTGGAAAGGGGGCCGCTGAGTCATCATCAGCACTTGTGGAGGCTGGTGTGTTTGGAGTGCATTAAACCTGGCTTGAGTGGCTTTCCAGTAAAGACAGGATGTCTGCCACTTGGATGTGTAATAGCTCTGTGTTTTCTCCAAGGAAGCCTTGCTCAGTACATCGGCTGTTCCACTGACGTGTTCGAGGCTTCAGAAATCCATGTAAGCGTGTGAAAGCCAAAAACCTGTGCTGCTTTTTTGTCTGAGATAATTGTGAAAGCTCTCCCTCCCCATGGGTTGTTTTGTTCAAATTTCGCACTCAGGAATGCAAGGGCACTTGTACAAAGAGCCACTTGGTAAATTAAAGTAGTACCTGTGGCGTTTAAAACACGCAGAAGCACTCAAAAAAGACAGTGCCATTCTTCACATTCACCGCAGCGCGGGGTTAATGATTAAACACGGATGTAAAACTTTCACATTTCAAGCTGCTCTATCAGCTTTAAATCGGCTTCAGATTGCCGTGCACATGAACCAGAGTGTCTCTTATTTTTGGCAAAACAAGGGAGCGTGGGAGACCCCCATAACCGAGCTGCTCTTCCTAACAGGCTCAGATAGAAACCTCTGATAGAGACCGTGGGAACCAGCAGGCTCCCAGGTGGCCTGTTGCTTCTCCTGTAACAGAGCCCATGGGAGAGGCTCATTTCCTGTGACACGGGCGGCACGCTGCCTCAAACCTTAAAAGTCACATCCACTGACCCCTGAAGACCTCCAGACCACACAACCACCATCTCAAATGCACTGGAGCTGAAAATAGACCGAGTGATCTGAGCCAGAAATGACTACTGTATATGGTGTAATGAATGGGATATGTGGGAGCACCATCTGCAGCACGCTCCTGTGTGCAGCGCGTGTGGTGGCTGATTGTTCTGAACTCGCCCTAAGAAATGAAGTCACTTGGTTTTCTTGAAATGGCTGCATTCAGCTGTTCCGTTGTTGTGGTTTTCATGCGTCAAAGGACCCATATGTAACAGTATGACACAATCCTGATGTTCAAAAGGGTGCTTTTCAGGCAGCAGCGACTGACTAAGTCTTCGTGAAAGAGCTTGACAGTTCACTTAGTGTTAAGTCACTTCCTGTGCCAGATGCTGCGGGGATGACATCACTGTCTGGTTTGAGACTATGGCTTCTCTGTGGTAGAGCCAAGTATGGTTAAATCACAGACTCTGTGCGGGTTACTAGGGAAAGACTAGAGGCAAGCCAAACATGAAGTCACACTAATACCGTGGAGAAAGGGAGGGGGAGCAGCGGAGAGCTACAGTTGGTTAGACACTGTAACTAAGAGGTTTGTATTTGTTTTGAACCATTAACTGACTCCTAAATCTTAGCTCCAAGTCTAAGAAAAAACCAACTGTAACAAATGGGCACGCTTTATGTTCACTAAAAGCAGGAATGTTTTTGCTTTGATGAAATCCCAAGTTGCCTCTGTAATTTAGCGAGCACTGCCAAACAAATCGAGTGTAATATCGTCTAATAGAGAATTAAACATGTCGGCGAAGGAGAAAGTATTAGAACATCAAAGCTAGACGCCCAGTGCCTCTCGCAGTCTCCTCTTTCATACAGGAGACGTCTTGTAAAGTCGGGCCGCTCAATGAAAGCTTGTCAGTTTTGGCAACAAGATATTGGAGCGGTTTACGTGATTGGAGTACACGGGGCCAGGTTTCAGGCTCAGGTTGGGTTCTCTGTGTACCCATGTAAATGAGAGAGGCCACAGTCTGGGACAGGGCACGCTGTGAGCGGAGCAGAGCAGATCCAGGATCTCAGATGTCCGATAATGTCGGAGAGAAAACAGTCATCTGTTTGAGGTGCAGCTCCCTCAGGAATACCTTTGAAGTGAGGAGAAGAGGAGCTGAACCACAATGAAAATTTTCCACAAAGTCAGAGTGAAGACATCTACTGCCAGCAGTGAAAAGTGACTGTACATTTACTCAAGTGCTATATTTACAGTAAAGGTACTCAACTCCATTTATCTGACAGCTGTAGTTACTTTTCAGTTTAAGAAAAGTTGTGGATGGTACCAATGGAAGCGTTCCGTACCGTCCCCATTTTTGGTCCCCCCTCTGTTGGGGTACCTAGCACACAGATCTGGTACTAATAGGTAGAGCTGTGAACACTGCAGTCTGATTGGTCAGTAGTGGACAGTCAGTGGCTGGTTTTGAGGCTCATGTAACCACTGTTCATACTGTGGAGAATTTAACATTTATTAGTAAACTGTAACTATAAAATGAAAGGATGTTTTGCTGCCTCTTGCGGCAGCTGGAGTCGGAGAGAAATCAGTTTAATTTACTGAGCCGGCAACTTTTAAGGGGGAACATTAACTTGTGATATTGCAATGCTCCTGATCAAAGCCACCTTGTAAAGTCCGTTCATTTCCATCCAGGAATATTACTCAAAGCATGAGTTGACGACTTGAATCCATCAGCACACCTTAAATTACAACGTGACAACTTTGACCATTACTTTAGTTTTTATTGTCTCTCTTGGATGACACAGACTTTTAGTAATGAGTGGATATATATTCTAATCTGTTGCGGAGCGTCATTCCTGTGGGCTCCGGCAACACTAAACCCCTGAGCTTGCCTGAGAAGGACTAAATGCACAAACCTGCTGTTTCTAAATATCCCATGGAGAGAGACTCTCGCTGCAGCCTGTTTTGTTTTGTTCTGGAAATGTTGGCGTGCAGCCTCGTTCTGTGGATGATAAACGAGGTGCAGACTTCCTTCTGTGTCATAAGGAATTGCAGGGGTTGCTTGACGGAGCAGTGAGTGAGAACAACTCTACCCACATTTAAGGGAAACACTAGGGTCTAGGTACCATGTCTGAAGGATTACTTTTGGTTCCAAAGGGACCGTACTGAAAGTGTCTGGAGGAAACGGGAATTAACAGAGAACGCCAGCATCTCTACAGCTGATATCTTCAACAATCAGCAACTCACACCAAAAGAATCTAGACTGATAAATAACACTACAGGTAAGAGGAGAAATATGCATTTTTGATTTTGGTATGAACTGTCCTTCTAAAGCCTCTGAAGCTTACTTTCAAATCTCCTAAGCCAGTGAGCTTCATCAGGACTGTGTGGGTGAGGACTGGTCAGATTTGATTGACAGGTCGGGCAACATGAACAAACAACCTCTTGGCTGTCACTGCATTTTGATTCATGACATCACCTTGTTCTGAACAGAGCCCAGTCTACTTCAAACTGATAAGAAACTGAAAATCTCTCAAGTGAAATCACCAAAACTGTTCTGGCTTTGGCAGAAAATTATATGTTCATGTCAGATCCCATCACTAAGTTGATTAAAGTTTGAAAACAAGACCATTACTTACAATAGAGTATGCTTATAGTGCTGTACTATTGAACTTTAGTAACCTCAGTACTTCACCACTGCTGCCACATTTGCATCAGGGAATCCAGAAAGAAGGTATCATACTGGAAGAAAAAGCTGAAGTCAATGTGGGAAGGAAAGCGTCTGTCCCACAGGCTAAAAGCTGAAGTTGTGCAATGCGTGACAAAACTTCTCTGTCCTGCATGGAACATGAGGTCATTTTGAAAGCGGGGGGAAGGGGAAGCAATAATTACTCTTGCACAACTTAACTTCCGGCTGAAAAATGTAAGCATATATCCGCAGTCTATACTGTGTTTAACCGTCAGCTGGGCACAAAGCAATCTCAGACTGAACTCCAATGCTCTCCTTGCTGAGAAAACGTTTTCCTCCACCCCCTTTCCTTTTCAGGCTGGGAATACTGGGGAAAAGTTCAATGACCTCTCTCTCTCAGGCAACCAGCTGATTTTCATCCAAGGGGGAGAGGAATGAGTGGAATGCATTGATGTGTGGAAACAAACAACTGCACTGTGTGCCTGAGAGGCCTGATATGAGAAGGAGCGAACCTTGAGATAACCAAGTCGACTGAGAAGAACATGACTGCACTGCACAGCGGCATTATGTAATAAAATAACATTTAAATCCTTTACTGAGATAGATGAATGTAATTAAAGCCTATTCAAGCAGCTAAGGGCTGGGGTGGACACTACTTCATTCCTGGTCTTTTATCCTTTCTTTGGTCTGGGCTCAATGTGACTTGCAGAGACCTTGGAGACAGCTACGCTGAGCAGCGTGCTTTCAAAACGGCCGATTGTTTGAACTATCTGGAGCAGGTTGGCTCACTCGAAGCGGTGTGACCTTCCCTGTCTTGTATGCAGAGACCAAAGGGAAACAAGCACAGCCTACCTGATGAATGATAATAAGTTGCCTATTGTGACACTGAAGGTCTGGTGTGAAAATGTACGGAAAGCTAATAAGGCACACGTCAGTGTCATAATAGAGGAGGATTTTTTTTCCTCTTGGTATTTTCTCTCTGGAATAATCCATGGAAAATGTCATTAGTGGTATTCAGTGACTGCCTGAGTAGCCTTGATGCCGCTGTGCAGCAAATTTTAGAATATTCTGCCTCAAACTGAGACTTTAAAGGGACAGTTCACCTCAGAATTTAAAATACATATTTTACCTCTTACCTGTGGTGCTGTTTATCAGTCTAGATTATTTTGGTGTGAGTTGCCGAGTGTTGGAGCTATCAGCTGCAGAGATGTCTGCCTTCACTCAAATATGATGGCACTAGATGTCACTCGGCTTGTGGTGCTCAAAGCACCAAAAAATGCATGTTAAAAACTTAACAGCAGTGTCTCTTTCCAGAAATCATGACCCAGTTTATTTTCTGCCTGCTGAATTGCACCTCCTAACTATATCACAGCTCATAAGGAAGTGTGCATCCACTGCTAGCTCACTGCCACTAGCTAACGTTACAGCTCAGGCAAGGAGGACACCATTAATGCTTACGTCTTGCTCTGTCACAAGCATGATGCTTCTCAAGTAGAGATGAATAACCGGGTCAGGATTTCTGGTGAGAGACATCGCTGTTAAGATTTTATTTTTTGGCGCTTTGAGCACCACAAGCTGAGTGCCATCTGGTTCCATGAGGGCCCCGACATGCTAAGTGGACAGTCAGCCGATGGTCAATGTCATGAACGTCTGTCACCTTCGTTTGTGCAGTGTCTCCCACACTGTTGGCACCATTCCACCCGTTTTGGCTTTTCTCTGCCAATTCAGCGTGTTGAATTGGCAACAGAGACGGCGGAGCTTGTTGGGGAATGATAAATCTCTGACTGGCAGTTCAGCTCAGTGCACAAGAAGAGAAACGGAAGTGAGGAATTATTCAGGTTAGTTTTGGCTAGTGCACGGTAAAAATAATTTCTTCTTTCAGCATCAGGTTGTGTTGTTAATGTGCTAACTGGCTATTAGCATCTTGAATCCTTTTTTTAAATACAGACTACCGCCACCTGCTGGTGTGGAGAGTTATTTCCTCGCATGCAGGCCCAGAACTTATATGCTAGTTGGCCACTGGATGCAGTCTTTGTGGTGTGTTCAGGTGCAACTTTTTGGCCAAGACAAAGGTGATGTTATGTTGGTTTGGTGTATCTAGGCCTTTATATTCAATCGAAGGCAGACATCACTTTGCCAACACTTGGTAACAGACACCAACATACTCTAGATTGATAAAGAGCATGACGGGTAAAATGAAAATATGTATTTTTGTTTGGCGCTGAAATGTCCTTTTAATGCACACATACTGTAAATTAAGCTGAGGCTGTGGAAAAAGATGTTTTTTATTAGTATTTTGTGCTCTGTAATGCCCATGTGGGTGTTTCACGAGTACATTCCTTTACTTTCTAAGTCAGCAGATGGATCAGCTGAGAATCAGATGATTGTTGAGTCAGATGACTTTAACAGGCAACTTTATCCAAGTTTGCCCTATAAATTTCTATGGAGTGAGCTAATCTACTCCTACTTCTCCAACTTTTCAAACAGCGTGAGCTCCAATGAAATAAAGCCATTTGCTCAACTAGCTCCGGTGTACTTTGGTCTGTCAACCCGGGTGGCCTAATCGCACTTTCCATACCATCCGTAATTTGTTTTACAGCAATTACCTCAGTAGTTTCGACCTGGCTGCAGCACATGTGGCAGCAAGAAGGACTGGACTGCCTGTTTATAGCTTTATAAGCCTCCTCTCCTTGCTTGCCCTTCTATCTCTCCTCCTCCTCAACCCTGTTAGCCTCACCTCCTGATCAAAGCCACCTTGTGAAGTCCGTTCATTTCCATCCAGGAATATTTTTTAACCCAATGTCCTCCCTGGAGTGCAGGAATGTGGGCTCACTTTAATTCAAATCTGGAAACATTGAAGGTCAAGGGGTCTGAGTGCCTGTCCGGATAGATTGGGTGGTATCAGAAAATGAGTTTGCAAAGCTAGCTGATAATCAAAGGTCTTTTTTTTTTACCGCAGAAAATACATACTTATTGGGCTCATTCTTCTTTCATTTTTTACAGCTTTTTCACTACCAAGTGCTAATAAATGTGAAAGATAAATGAAGCACTTTATAAGTCAATTTGCAGAGTTGATTAAACTTCTGGTGGTTAGATTTGCCGACATGCGGCTCGTCTAGACATGTCACAGTTAACACTCCTCTATAAAGCAAAATGGCGCCTGACATAACTGAATCCAGGCATCATAAAAAATTTGCTCTGACACAAGATGACATGAGACGACTGCATCCTTAGAACATACACATGGAGCGTAACTGTATTGTCAAAGAAAATACCAAAAATGCTAAACAAAATACCTAAGAAGAAAAGGAATCAATGTCGGTTCTCCTGTTTTCAATTCTCCCTGTTTTCTTTGAAGTATCTGTCATTATTTGAAGTTGTAATGACAGCCAAACAACCAATTAAAGGCAGCGCAAATTCAGAGTAGACCCAGTGAAATTGATGTAATATAACGCCGTGGCAATACTGGGTAAGCCCCTGCCGGCGAGATATATCCCTGTCAGAAGTAGCATGCAGGAGTAGTCCTCTGAAAACAGCAGGGGTTATCTGTGACAGCAACAAAATGTCTGTTCGCTGCAGCACGCTGACAGAATTTGGTTGTAGGTTTGGGAGGACATCAAGAGTTCGGCATGGCGAGGAGTTTCATGAGCGCTGATCGCTGCCCTGAAACACTAGGTAGCACCAACGCTCCCTTGGCAAAGCTTTTATCTTCCAAATGTCAGGGGCGAATCGTTTTCTCTGCACTTCAAACTTAATCAGTCGCCATCAAAGGTGACTGCCAACAGGGTGGTGCTGTGTGAGCTTTACCAGGAGTGAGAGCTCTCGGTTGCGCACACACACACCGACTGAATGCCGTCAGCATAAAAGTGTTAAAACATCTCGCCAAGGTCTTTCCACAGAGACACTTTTTTCCTACAGCATGAATTTCAATAAATCAAGCTCATACATGATCTGACATTTACAGCCACTGGTTCACTGCGTTAATTGAGTCTTTGCTCAGAGATACCGACACAAACCGTCGGAAATGCTCAATCAATACCACGTAGTCAAAGTGATACCTGAGCAGTAGCTGACCTCACTCAGCGTCCACTGACACAGATCAGATTTCCTGAGGGCTATTCGCTCTGCTGCCAAAAATCACATTGGGGAGGGGGTGCAGAGAATTATTTACCCCAGACCTCCACGGATGAGGCAGAGAAATCTATTTACCATCATCTGGCTGTTGTCTTTTTTTTTTTTTTTTTTTTTTTTTTTGGAGGGCATGTACTCAGCATTTCAGAGAAGAGCCAATAATGGCATGTTGTTTCTTAATGGCTAGTGCTGTGGCTAGTTGCACCGGGAAATCCCAAAGGAGTTAGTGGTGGTGTGTGTGCGTGCACGCGTGTTTGTGTGTGTTGAGGCTGAATGGCACGACTAACAGGAAGCTAGGCACCCTGGGGCCATCTG